>NC_046324.1:48783661-49097161 GCF_009819535.1 Lacerta agilis
ACATTACTCCCATGCTATCAGACAAGAACATGCAGGCTCCATTCCCCTTGCACCTCTCTAATACAGTGGTGCCCCGCTAGACGAAAATAATTCGTTCTGCGAAAATTTTCATCTAGCGGGTTTTTCGTCTTGCGGAGCGGCAATGACAGCCGCGCTCCGCAAAACGAAAAAAAAAAGACGAAAATTTTTCGTCTTGCGAGGCAGCCCCATAGACTTTTTTGTCTTGCGGGGCAGCCTTCCGCTAGACGAATGCCTTCATCTAGCGAGTTTTTCGTCTTGCGAGGCATTCGTCTAGCGGGGTACCACTGTACAGTACAATAAGATGCATGAAGGATCACATTTATCTGTTCAAGGCTGTTACTCCAGAGTAATCCTCTTATCTTTTCTGGCTACTGCCCTGCCATTTCAGAATTACACATAACCAGCTGCTCCAAGCAAACGGGCCCATCACTGGCCAGACATTCCTGGCTCTGACAGCTACATTTAGAGTGCTATTGATCCTGCTTTACTCTGATTCAGCAGGATCGACAAGCAGGCTCACAGGATCTGCCAGGTGCATTTATTAGTCATGTAGCACATGGACAGCACAAATGCAAGATGGCAGTGATTTTTTGGGGGGGGGGTGCTACTGGAGGTAAAATCTGCATATTTTAAAACCCAGGGGAACCAGGTGTATCTCACATAAGCACCCATGAACTGATAGAGTTGAACAACTTAACCCTCCATGGTACTTAGGTGCTATGGTCAAAATTTCAGACCAGATTTATAAAATAAAGGTAGGAATTATAAGGAGGCAATTTTGAAACAACTGTCTGGATTCAGTTCAATAATCTTTACCAGTATCATTACAGGACAGGCATAAATTGCACTGGTGTGGGTGTATCTTCTTTAAAGGATTATGTTTTGTTATATGATGCAATTATTTTGTAGTATTGTGGTTTCTTATAATCATCTAAACGTATTTTGCATTCCAAGTTTATATTATGTGTTCTTATTTTGTTTTTCTATTTTCAGTTTTATTTATATGCCCCCACAATTTTTTTTTAAAATAAAAAGAAAATTGCAAGTACTACAACTAACCACGTAACTTGTGGTTCTTGGGCTTAATACAATAGTGTATATTATTTAAATTAATTCTTAACTTCATTTTGATGTTTCATAGTACAGTACACCACTTTAATAGCTCTATGATGAGGTAGGAGCTTAAGGTAAAACGACAGAGTTCACTTGTACTTTTCCCTAACATCCAGAAACACTTTCTCAACTATCTATAAACCACTGCCAAAGATGCTGAAACTCAATCACACACTTTCAAAATGTCACTGAAACAGAAGCAATGGCCAGACATATGCACAACTCAGCTGCACAGTATAAACCAGAAGCAGTCTTACTGAGAAAATGAGAAAGGCCTATCAAACGGGTGGTGGTGTTCTTTTCCGCTTGAGTAACCGTTCTTACCGCAACAGCAATGAAACACACAACTTTTAGTTAAGAAATAAACCAGATGGCCCATGCAGATTAAAGAGTAGGGGTTGCCACAATGAAATAGTGCACTGCTGCATACAAATCCCACAGTAATTACAGCAGCCACATTATTCCACTAATGATGCTGTTGCTGCGAACTGGGACAAATTAACACTGAAATGCACACACCCTGGTGGCTTAAAGCCCTGAGAAAGACAAAGCTAGGAAGCAAGCCATGGTACCAGAGAGGATTGCTACTGCAAGACTCTGGCAGATTGACATGGGTTTGTGCATGGGGGGGGTGGAGATACAAGGATCCCCACAAGGGGAATTTTCTTCCCAAAGCTATTCTGAACCTCACAATCACTTTAGAACTCAAGGCAAACTTCAAATGGATAAGCAATTGTTTTTGCAATAAATGTTCCCATTCACCCTTATCCTACACTTATCTCAGTGCTCTTCCCAAACCACCAAACTGTTCATCTACCTGCTGAATACATCAGTCCATCATTAAGTTCCTAGGCCACACAAAAACGATCACCCTAATTTGTTGGGAGACAAGTGAGCCAGCTGGGAAATGCTACAGAGAACCAAGTGAAGAACCACATCTCAGTTCATCTCAATTTATCCTGTTTTTGTTTTTCTGCCTTTTAATGAACTTACATACCTGTACTTTATATTCCGTAACTGTTCAGTTTTGTGGTTGAGAGTCTATCAAAATAGCAAATATAATGTCTTTACAATGATGGTAACTAGCTATTGTGGACCTATTTTCAAGGCTATAAGAGGCTGTGTGGCCATTGCACCCTTTCCCCCCCAACACATAACTTCACTTTGTAGTAAGCTCCCATCTGCTTAAAAATCTAAACATGCAGCCTTTTCTGTCTCAGAAGGATCACTTCTTACCAGAGAAGTGCATGTCACTTGCCTCTCCCTGGGATTGTACAACTCCCAGTTATGTGGACAGTATCAGTCAGCCATATTATGACTAATCTTTTAATATATCTTTCCCCCCTTCTTAAACTATACCATACCATAGTCTCTCATTCAAGCTATTGCAATTTACTGGGGAAGGGAGAGATGGAATAGGGGGAAAGCACAAAGCACTTTAAATCACTCTGCGAAGAACTACTACTGGAATTTCCTTTACAGTGTTCCCTGATGAGTAAGAACAAAAGACAAATAGAAAAGGCAATAGTTACAGCTTCTAATAAAACATATAGTTTAAAGATACATTTAAAAACAACAACAAAACAACAACAAATTAAAATTACCTGGAAAGAAAGAGAACTGTATTTGGGGCAACATTTCAGGTTTCAATGGAGGGAAGGGGAAATTTTTAATTGCGGGGGGTGGCCTGATTCACAGCAATATGTTTGTTTGTTTGTTTGTTTGATAGACCATCAGATATCAGGGAGGTTCACAATATAAAAAGGTTAAAAGGCTCTTGGATACAATTCAAGAAGGAATTACAGAAAGGTGTGTCTGTAAGCATGTTTAATTGTAGCTCCTGTTCTAACCTCTTAATACAGATGCCCCTCAAGAATAATCATTTGTGCCTGGAAGGTGTTTTGAGACTGGATGCCTCTCACATACACCTCCCTAAACAGCACTCAAGGTAGATGCCTAAACAAACTAGTGCTCCAGGTTGTCTGGGAAATCTACCAGGGGAAAAAACATAGGAGGAGATATAAATGCACTTCACCCGTTGTGTAATAAAACTTGGGAGTAGTGGTAGCCAACATGGTGCCCGCTTTATGTTCCTGGACTGCAACACCCATCATCTTTGACAACTGGCCATGCTTGCTGGGGCTCAAATTATAGCCAAACAACATAGGGGGTGGGGACCATGTTGATTGTCCCAGGCTTAGAACTTTAAGCCACCTGTCCTAATAACAGGCTGTCTTCTCATCTCTTGCGCAGAACTAACCAAGAACTTCTGAGCACTCCCAAATGTGTTTGGGAGCTACGGTATACTGTCCATGATTAACTGCTGGAAGAATAAAACACAGAGTGAGCTGCTAGATAATAAATTGCCGTAATCATTTCAACAATATTTTAAACAGATACACTAAATTTTCCCTTTGCCATTCATGCACTTAAGGTTAATTATTTTGAATTCATTACAGGCTCTCTCACAACTGCTGATAACCGGCAGATTTGTGGAATGTCCTGTTTATACCCTCAGCAGTTGTAACATTTTTAGACTCTCCTCAATCAGGCCAGGAACAGAACACAATAACTCACTCTTTCCCTCTTCACTCTTCCAGTTTGATGTATTGTATCTCGCACTGCATTAATAAATTGGTACCTCGTTTAGGGCAATGGTGGTCAACATTTTGGCAAAGATGTGACACAACTATTTGACAGCACTATTGCAATGTACAGTACAGTATGTGCATGCCATCTCATGCCTCAAGGCTGTTTTTGTCTCTGGGCCAAACGTCTCTAACCTGGTGCCCTCCAGATGTTTTTGGATTCCAACTTCCATGATCCCTGACCATTGGCCATGTTGGCTGGGGCTGATGGGAGTCAGATGTCCAACATGCCACAAATTAGGGATGTGTTGATGTCCCCTATTTCACTTCATTATTGTTCCATGGGTTGGCTGTACTCTGCATCACATTCTGCCTTCCTTCTGTTTTAATTTGGAGAAGTACTAAAAATAATTTTGGAATCAGAACATGAGCAGTATTCAGTTCATGTGTTTTCCCTACTTACACATTAACAATGCACTCTTGATTAAAACTGCACACAAAAAGGGAATCTTAATGCAATTGCGCTCTCACATCAAGATTTCTTGTGCGTGTGAGATAATTTAATCAGTGTCCACGTGCCCTGATGTGCACTGGTAACCATTTACAAACTGCCAATGTACCGCCTGAACAAAGCCAGGAAATCAGAAGTAAAAGAAGAATGGTAGGTTGCTAATGCATTGAAGATCCAATAATTTGAAATTCCAAAATCCAGAGTGAAATTTGGATAGGGAGAAGGCCCTTAGCATCCCAGCATTCAGAGACATGACACATACACACTATTCGGCTGTCTGTGCCTATGTGGCAGCAGTGGTGCAGAGGCTGGTCAGTTGTGCTTTAACACATGGATGCCCAGTCTCTACGTTCACAAAGACCACAGAACTAGAAATAGTTATAGTCTATAATTAAGGGGTACCACCTACCAGTTGGAGCATCATAGCTAAGGAGTGCGTGCACTTGGTCAGAGTTAGCATTACAGACAGATACATATGCTTACATACAAATCCAAAAGAGAGCTGTTACCATTTAAGTGTGGGCTTTGTTCACTTGTGGATACCAAAGGTCACTGCAGACAATTGGGTTGGCGCTTCCTACAGGAGCACCAGGCAGGGCCCTTTGAACTTTCAAGTGGAGAAGCCACTTACTATGAATCATGTCCTCACCTAACTCACATACTGCCCTTCTGTAATGCCTACTGTAAAAGCTTCATTTTTTCCACCAACATGGCCCTCCTCCTTTCAACCCATACAACACCTGCCCTCACCATGCTTCCAGATTACCCTTTCCAACTCATCTCTGCTGTTTCAACAGCATCTGCTCTCTCTTCCCTCCCCTTCCCCCCTCCTGCCGTTGCCACACATCAATGCAGTTTGGCTGCCTCACTGATTCATCCCCAGAGAGCTCTCAGATGCAACAAAATCCGTCTCTGGCAGTCCAAGAGCCACAAGTCCCGATTATTAATTAATAATTATGGGCCTGCACAGCATCTGCCTTGACAAGTCATCCTGTTTTGAAACTCTTGCTGGAGTTTGGCGCAGGCAAGCAGAAATAGCCTATTTTCAGCAGTACATATTTCCCCCCCTCTCTCTCACACACACACAAATCACTTTACCATGGCAGCACTCTAAATATGTCTTTTAAGATAAGCTTTAAATCCTACTTGGGCAAAGTTTATTAAAAATTAAAATTTGCAGGGAGAGTTTATGAGACAGAGAGAAATTTGTTACTTAAGACTACTCAAAGGGGAAGGAGAAAAACAAATGGAATTGCCTACAGTTGGCCCCGGCTCAATTATATATACCCCACCACACATTCTCTACAGTCATTCAGTAACTCACAACAGACTCGGTTAGTAAATTAGTCGCCTGTAATTCACAGACTCAAAGGTGTTCCTCCTCCCCTGCTGTGGCTTAAGGGGCAAAGTGGAAATCTCAGGTTTTGACAAAAACTAGTAGTGAATTAAGAAAAAAACCCATTATGAAAATATCAATATTTGGTTGGAATAAATGAGAGAGAACACAAATAAGCCCAATAGCTCAATGGCAAAATACATGCAGGTGGTCTCAGATTTAAACCATGGCATCTAAACATAGTGCTGTGACGGTGACAGGAAGCCACTGGCCATCATTGTGGACCAGGAGAGGGGAAGTTCTGCAGACCTCTCTCTGCAGCCCTCTCCAAGACTTTCATTAGACCATGGCCCTCCCTAGGCCCTGCTCTGTGCCCTCCTCCAATGCTTTTGAACCTTAAACGGTGACGATGCCTCTTGCTTGGCCAGCTGGAGGTATGTATGGTTGGGGAAGTTAGGAAACTGTCTTTTGCATGGGTGATCTGTAGTCTACTATACAAAGGTAAGACTCACATCTGTTTCTTTAGAAACCAACTAAGTTTGTTCTTGGTATGAGCTTTCGTGTGCATGCACACTTCTTCAGATACACTGAAACAGACTTCACCAGACCCTTATATATAGTCAGAGAGTGAGGAGGGGTATTACTCACTCTCTCACTATATATAAGGGTCTGGTGACTTCTGTTTCAGTGTATCTGAAGAAGTGTGCATGCACACGAAAGCTCATACCAAGAACAAACTTAGTTGGTCTCTGAGGTGCTACTGGAAGGAATTTTTATTATTTATTTAGTTATCTGTTTCTTTGCCCACTTTTGCCTCTGGGTCCACTCACTGCTGGCATGCCCTCACAAGGGATGAAAAAGATTCCCCACCCCTGGTGTAGATAACACTGAGTGAGATGGGCCAACAGTCTGAGTAGGTTTGAGACAATTTCTGATCTGTTCTCATCTTAAAATGCTCCATGTCCTGTTCCTGTACAAAAAACAGAGGTGTTGAAAAAGACCTCATGTCACTCTGAAGCATGAGTAATTATGAAGAACAACTGCTGTGTAGAACAAGAGTGGGATGGCTTGGGGATGAGGGGCAAGAAAAAGAAAACCTACCAAAGCCCAATTCAAGTAGTTTGAAAAGAAGTAGCTCCATTCAGGAGTTTAGTGGAATTAGATCCCTTTATATTTTTGACACAATCCTTCTCCTAGCATTCCTGTAGATTATCAGTTCCTTTGTTTGGGGCATAGCCAGTGGATGGGTGAGTGTGTATGTTTGCATGTCCATATATCTGCTGGGACTCTGTCCTATTGCGAAGCCTGAAAATTTACCCAAGTTGTGTATCTGACCCATTTTCAAAGAACCCATCTGTTCACACCAACCACTCCTCTCTACATCACACTGATCCATGAAATATAACGTGCACATTACACAGTCTTTGTACAGTCTTTATACATTCGCACCTTCATCCTAACCATCCCTGTACATTTTCCTATCCTCTTCCATCAATACATTTTAAACTCTCTTCAGGCCACACAGATCTCTCTCAAAAATTAACTAGTACTGAGTCTGTAAAATCCTAAAAAAATGCTGCTTCCTCAGCAGACCCGGGTCACCTCCTTTAGTATATTTCAGACACTTGGGATTAAATGGATCCCTGATGCATCCACATCAGGGAAGAATTCAGCCTCTGACTGGTTATTCTGATTGTATTAAATCTTTTTAGGCTGCCTGAGCAAAGAATTTAGTAGTGACTACAGAAAAAAGCAACATACCAAAATCCCAGGCTTCTTCTCTCATCTCTTTCCCCACATCTGTTTAAAAAGTCTTAATGCAGTTTTTTAACCTGCACAGATGGACCTGAGAATTTTCAGACAACAGTTGTTCCTATCTGTACTTGGAAAGCAATCTCCTTAGGTAGGAGTCTACATCTCTGCCTTGTTTACAAGCTGGCTTTCAAGTTTCAAAAGCACTCCAGAGGACATTTTCCTGTCACAGTAAAGAAGAGATTGTTCTTTTAAAAGCAAGTATCTTCTTTTTTTAAAAAAAGGCCACACTAATAGATGATGTAGACACAGCTCACTGCAATACTGGGACCTTTTCCCCAAGTGCAACAAAGATACTGTAAAGAAAAGGCAATCCCAGTACCAGGGACATGGAAGAGTTGTCTCCTGGAGTTTATGATAAAATCTGATAATTTGTTACTTAAGACTACTCAAAGGGGAAGGAGAAAAACAAATGGAATTGCCTACAGTTGGCCCCGGCTCAATTATATATACCCCACCACACATTCTCTACAGTCATTCAGTAACTCACAACAGACTCGGTTAGTAAATTAGTCGCCTGTAATTCACAGACTCAAAGGTGTTCCTCCTCCCCTGCTGTGGCTTAAGGGGCAAAGTGGAAATCTCAGGTTTTGACAAAAACTAGTAGTGAATTAAGAAAAAAACCCATTATGAAAATATCAATATTTGGTTGGAATAAATGAGAGAGAACACAAATAAGCCCAATAGCTCAATGGCAAAATACATGCAGGTGGTCTCAGATTTAAACCATGGCATCTAAACATAGTGCTGTGACGGTGACAGGAAGCCACTGGCCATCATTGTGGACCAGGAGAGGGGAAGTTCTGCAGACCTCTCTCTGCAGCCCTCTCCAAGACTTTCATTAGACCATGGCCCTCCCTAGGCCCTGCTCTGTGCCCTCCTCCAATGCTTTTGAACCTTAAACGGTGACGATGCCTCTTGCTTGGCCAGCTGGAGGTATGTATGGTTGGGGAAGTTAGGAAACTGTCTTTTGCATGGGTGATCTGTAGTCTACTATACAAAGGTAAGACTCACATCTGTTTCTTTAGAAACCAACTAAGTTTGTTCTTGGTATGAGCTTTCGTGTGCATGCACACTTCTTCAGATACACTGAAACAGACTTCACCAGACCCTTATATATAGTCAGAGAGTGAGGAGGGGTATTACTCACTCTCTCACTATATATAAGGGTCTGGTGACTTCTATTTCAGTGTATCTGAAGAAGTGTGCATGCACACGAAAGCTCATACCAAGAACAAACTTAGTTGGTCTCTAAGGTGCTACTGGAAGGAATTTTTATTATTTATTTAGTTATCTGTTTCTTTGCCCACTTTTGCCTCTGGGTCCACTCACTGCTGGCATGCCCTCACAAGGGATGAAAAAGATTCCCCACCCCTGGTGTAGATAACACTGAGTGAGATGGGCCAACAGTCTGAGTAGGTTTGAGACAATTTCTGATCTGTTCTCATCTTAAAATGCTCCATGTCCTGTTCCTGTACAAAAAACAGAGGTGTTGAAAAAGACCTCATGTCACTCTGAAGCATGAGTAATTATGAAGAACAACTGCTGTGTAGAACAAGAGTGGGATGGCTTGGGGATGAGGGGCAAGAAAAAGAAAACCTACCAAAGCCCAATTCAAGTAGTTTGAAAAGAAGTAGCTCCATTCAGGAGTTTAGTGGAATTAGATCCCTTTATATTTTTGACACAATCCTTCTCCTAGCATTCCTGTAGATTATCAGTTCCTTTGTTTGGGGCATAGCCAGTGGATGGGTGAGTGTGTATGTTTGCATGTCCATATATCTGCTGGGACTCTGTCCTATTGCGAAGCCTGAAAATTTACCCAAGTTGTGTATCTGACCCATTTTCAAAGAACCCATCTGTTCACACCAACCACTCCTCTCTACATCACACTGATCCATGAAATATAACGTGCACATTACACAGTCTTTGTACAGTCTTTATACATTCGCACCTTCATCCTAACCATCCCTGTACATTTTCCTATCCTCTTCCATCAATACATTTTAAACTCTCTTCAGGCCACACAGATCTCTCTCAAAAATTAACTAGTACTGAGTCTGTAAAATCCTAAAAAAATGCTGCTTCCTCAGCAGACCCGGGTCACCTCCTTTAGTATATTTCAGACACTTGGGATTAAATGGATCCCTGATGCATCCACATCAGGGAAGAATTCAGCCTCTGACTGGTTATTCTGATTGTATTAAATCTTTTTAGGCTGCCTGAGCAAAGAATTTAGTAGTGACTACAGAAAAAAGCAACATACCAAAATCCCAGGCTTCTTCTCTCATCTCTTTCCCCACATCTGTTTAAAAAGTCTTAATGCAGTTTTTTAACCTGCACAGATGGACCTGAGAATTTTCAGACAACAGTTGTTCCTATCTGTACTTGGAAAGCAATCTCCTTAGGTAGGAGTCTACATCTCTGCCTTGTTTACAAGCTGGCTTTCAAGTTTCAAAAGCACTCCAGAGGACATTTTCCTGTCACAGTAAAGAAGAGATTGTTCTTTTAAAAGCAAGTATCTTCTTTTTTTAAAAAAAGGCCACACTAATAGATGATGTAGACACAGCTCACTGCAATACTGGGACCTTTTCCCCAAGTGCAACAAAGATACTGTAAAGAAAAGGCAATCCCAGTACCAGGGACATGGAAGAGTTGTCTCCTGGAGTTTATGATAAAATCTGCTCAGGTGCAAATCATCTGCAACAGGTATCTTCAACCTTTTCAAACTCAAAGCCCACTTTTAACCCAAACATGCATTTTACCATATATATATATACACACACACACACACACACACACACACGGTGGTAGCACTATTTCTTGTCAATTAAAAAACAACTTCCTCCCTGTATCTCCTCCATTTATTACTTGTTCAAAACAATTTAAAAATATTCAGCAGAGAGTTGAAAATTCCCACTTCCTTTTGCTTTCTTTCCTTCCAGTGCATTTACAATTAATGATGCTAATGCAAAGGTAGTATCAGCAGTTCCAGTTCCAACCAGGAAGTCTGACAATCATATTGACTTGACTTGTTATATTTAACCCCCTTTTCTACCCAGGGACATACAAAGCAGCTTACAGGATAAAAACCAATGAAACATTAAAACTGACATTATTATTTTTTGGTGGGGAAGAGAATGCCCATCACTTGTGAAAAGTTTTGCATTTCAAAAATGATTATTTTCCCTCCTTTATTTCATTCTCTTTATTTATGAAATTGCTGGTGTTAAGATACTACCGTGTATAATGTAAGAAATTATTATGCAGTGCAAGATGCAACCCTAAATGGTGTGAATTATATTCAGTCAGCTCACACACTCCAGAAAATATGGAAAAAGTACAGTGCTACGGGGATATATATATATATATATATATATATATATATATATATATATATATATATATAATATCTCATTAGTTTCTACTGTTTCCTTGTATGATAATATGCCCAGCGCTGACACCTCTCCTATTCTCCCTGGCAGGCCCTACATTAGCATGTAAATAGCTCACAGATAGGAGGAAATGGAAGTACTGTAAGGAAGAGTTCTTTAATTAACTTTAATCCTCTGCAAATCCATGCAGCAATCTGCTCTGACAGTTTTCCACACAAGATCCTCTTAGGAGGTCCCTCAGTATCGTCTGCACCAGGACAAAATGAGGAAAAAGAATGAACAACCCAACCTTGGATACAATATTTAGACATCTCTCTTCTATTAAATGCTGTCCTTGACTGCCATCTGGCCTGATCAAGCGTATCATTATTCTGAGTCTGGCTGGGAAACAAGCAGGTGAAATGTGCAAGAACAGCTCCGTCCTTGCCAGCCACTTTTCCTTTGCTACTGGGGCAGGCAACCCAGACCCCACCATCACACAGACAGGTAATTTCCAGTGTGGAAAGCAAACATTCTTTTAAGACAATATATTTTGTGCTTCAGTGCAATCATCAGTGAGCTCTTCCAGTACTTGCATAAAAAGTGCTGGCTTTTTCCCTTGAGGGTTGGTCAGAAAACACTGCCTTGCTTGTGCTTGCCCAACAATCTATGAAGAACAGGAGTGAACAAGAGTTGTCCCGTTCCCCCAACTCTTCAAAAGCAATGTACGAAACAAGCATGTAAAGGACTACTTTTTGGCTCTTGGGTGACAAAAGAAATGCAGACAGCTCAGAGCTGGGCAGCAAGAGCAGAGACAGAAAATGGCAAATGCAAGGGTAGATTGAGAGATAAGAGTACAGGATGTTGAGCAAGCCAACATCTAATCCCCTGACTACCAGAATTTTTAGACAGCCAAGTATTGATTTCTGAATCTTCACCAACATCCCTCATATGAAGAGCTAGAAACATGCTTTGACAGCAAATTGAACTAAAATACTTAAGATCAGATATAAATATCAGATTCCGTGCACTTATTGGTTATTCCATAGCACTTCCGATCTGAAGGAGCATTTCCCACCTAACAAATATCAAGGAGGACGATCCAAGTATATAAAATCTACCAGGCGGGAAAAACTATAGATGACACCAAATTGAGAGGGGTAGCTAATGCCACAGAAGACAGAACTGGGATTCAAGATGAGTTCAGCAGATTGGAGAATTGGGCCAAAACTAAAAATAATGAATTTCAATAGGGACAAATGTGCGGTTCTGCACTTAGGCAGGAAGAACCAGGCACACAAATTTAGGATGGGTAACACCTGGCTTCGTAGCAGTACATGTGAAAATGATTGAGGGGTCTTGGTGGATCACAAGCTTAAAGTGAATCAACAGTGTGATGCAGCAGCAAAAAAAAGCTAATACTCTTCTAGGTTGCATCAACCGAAGCACAGTGTCCCAATCAAGGGAAGTAATAGAGCCACCATATTCTGCCTTCGTCAGATAACACCCGGAGTACTGTGCCCAGTTCTGGGTACCACAATTTAGGAAGGATGTTGACAAGCTGAAACATGAGCAGAGGAGGGTGACCAAGATGATCAAGGGTCTAGAAACCAAGCCTTATAAGGAACAGTTGAGGGAGCTGGGTATGTTTAGCCTAGAAAAGGAGACAAAAGAGATATGAAAGCCATCTTCCAATATCTGAAGGCTGTCACATGGAAGATGGAGGAGGCTTGTTTTCTTCTGCTCCAGAAGCAAGGACCCGAACCTATGACTTCAAGTTACAAGAAATGAGATTCTAACTAAACATTTGACAATGGAACAGATTCCCTTAGGAGGTTGTGGACTCTCTTTCCTTGGAGGATTTTTAAGCAGAGGTTGGATGGCTATCTGTCATGGCTGCTTTAGTTGAGATTCCTGTATTGCAGGGGGTTGGACTAGATTACCCTTGGTGGCCCTTCCAACTCTACAATCTAAACCTTCTCTTAAAATGGACACAACTCTTCAGGTTTTGCTGTCTTTAAAAAAAGGAAAGAAAGAAGCAGAAAATTAACAAGCTGTCATCTCCTTGGGACGTTCCATCACAGAGCACAGCCTGAACCGAAACCAATAAAAGCTTATTACAGGGATATCAAAAGAGAAAAGTAACAGACCTCCTTGAGAAATTAAGCTATGGCAACAGATAAACCGTTTAATTTGACAGCTCTAAAGGAACCCAAGATTTAGGTTAGCTGAGAGGCCAACAAAAGATGCAATTGAACGTTAAATACAGCAGCTATATCAAAATAATTGGAAAGCAACAATCACCCAATTACCACCATTTAAATAAAAGCTGAAGGCCATAAGCCATTTCCATCACAGACCACTATGTTTTACTGGATCATTAGGGAAATTGGTTTGAAAAGCTCACAGAATGAGAATGGATTTACACCATAATGAAGCATACATGAGATTTTATATCTGTAAGCAATTTATACAAAGCCTACATACCTCTTAGATTTAACTGCTATACAGCTTTAAGACAAACACACACCGTCTCTCTCTCTCCCTCCCCCCCCTCTCACACACAAACCCTCCCATCTCTCAGCCCCGCCTACCCACATCTGCAGTTATGGGTGTAATGACCAACGATCCGTGCTGGCAGATATATTATGTAAGGATCACAAAAAGGATGTTGATGATAGTGGGTTGTATACAAATAAGTTTTGTTCAGAGTAGACCTATTGGAATCAATGGGCAGGACTAACCAAGATTCAACTAATTCCAGTTAGTCTATTCTGTGCATAACTTAGTTGGATACAATATTATTAACAGCAGTAGCAGCATTCTTAGGCTATTGGCAAGGAAGCAATACAATGGTACAACCAGTGGTATTGCAACAAAAGCTGGCCCTGACCCTATGCCCAACTGGTTGTTGTTGCACCTGCAAAGTCAAACTGCGCAACGTGCTGAACAAGGCCCACATGAACAGCACTAACAGGTTATCCCCTTCCCAGAAAATCCACCAAGTCACTTGGCCCCCAAGGCCTTAAAGGCTTAAAGGGTAAGCTTCACACAGGGGAACATATAGTCATGTGAGAGAGCAAAGCAACTCAACCAAGTTTTCAAGGGGTAGGAATGTATGTGAGTTGCAGTAAATCAGGACAGAGATTGAGGTTGCTGACATCAGTGAGATTAAACTGCTTCATCTAGAATCTATTGAAGCCAGGCATCATTCTGGATCCTGTTTATCATTGGCAGCAATACTTCTCTCTACTTAGATACCAGTTCTTTAGAAGACAAAAACCAAAGCTTCAGTTAGGCTTCTGAACTTCTGACTCTGCATCCACAATAGAAGGATTGCTTTAATCTATATAGGAGTTATTAAAAATGCAGGCTGTTACAAGTTTTAAATGCTAAAGGTAGCACTAGTTGACTGATCAATAAAATATTTTAATCAGGTATAAAGAACTATTTTACCAGCCCCCCTGTATATTATTTTTATCATATCCTAGATACAGTTGTAAGGAACTCCAGAAGAGTTTGAAAAGCTAACTTGTTAAGCACAAAGCAAAGGGAAAGAACAATGGCTCCCAGAACATATGATGAAGGAATGAATTAGGCACTGGCATATAAGTGCTTACTGACAAAAATGTATACATGTTCCTTTGCCAAATGGTCTAAGCGTTGGATCCAATACCCTCCTGGTCTGGCTTCCATGTCTGTAACTAGTCTGTTGCCTTCGGGAGTGTGGAGGACACTATCCCATTGCCAGAAATGAAATAACAACTAGTCTGTTCAGCTACTTTCCACGGAATGGTGGGGGTGCCATCTTGTCCTTTGCCTCAGGCAGCAAAATGCCTTGGGTTGGCCGTGGGCATAAGGGAGAGCCTACAGCTGATTTGTTTTAAGATTTGTATATAGTGCTTTCCACCACAAATGCCCTGCCTACTTGGTAGAGCACTTGCTTTGAATGCAAAGGGTCCCAGGTTCAATCCCTGATATATCAAATCAAAAAGCTATCAGAAAGCAGGCCTGGAAAAGAACCCTGCCTGCCCTTGAAGAGTCACTGCCCATCGGAATGGCACAGAATTAATATAGGGCAATTTTGTATGTTCTCAATTACTGACTTGGATCACACTTCTCCTCCTCATATCCGTCTTTGGATATACACCTTTTCATGTTCTCTCTATTGGTCTCTGTTTTTATCTTGCATCCACATAAGCCCTGCTGTTAGTTTTAGACTACATAGGTGGTCGTCCCCTTCGTCTTTTGAAATGGTTTAGATCATGAGGAGCCTGCAATTAATTGCATCCCCCTAGTGTCACTGTCTATCTGCTTCATGACAATATTATCAAGCTACAAAAATGAGGCTATTGCCTAGATCTTCAATTCCTTCTACTGTACTTCTGATTTGCCCCTTTCTCAACAAACAAATGAGTGACTGAAGGTATTTTCTCAGGGCAATATTATTGTGTCAACAGCTTTTTAAAAACTTATTATGCAATCTTAACTTATGCAATCTTATTAACTTACAGATTTCAAGGAAGTAGTAATCTGATGCTTTTAACCTTGCAGCAAATAAAAAATAAGTCTGAATATAGCTTTGACAACTGCTTTCAAAACACATTCATAACTGCAATTTGCAAATGCAGCCTGATCAAGAAGTGCTGAGAAGTGACAGTTCAATTTGCTGGTCTTTCTTTTATAAGATCGGAAAAACAGGGCCACATGGCTCTGTGTTTCAGCTTATGTCTATTGCAGAGGCAGTAGGAGAGAAAAGAGAGGAACATTTTTGTACCAAATGAATTGG
This sequence comes from Lacerta agilis, assembly GCF_009819535.1. Classification (NCBI taxonomy): domain Eukaryota; kingdom Metazoa; phylum Chordata; class Lepidosauria; order Squamata; family Lacertidae; genus Lacerta; species Lacerta agilis. The sequence goes on from NC_046324.1 coordinate 48,799,203, forward strand.
CTAATTAAAAAAAGTTAGCTATACTACTGGCAATGTTTTGCATTCTGGTGCTTCCTTTGGATTAGTGTGTGGAATAGATGCCTAAAGCTGTTTGATGTGGCAAAACAGGCCAATTCTACACTGAACTTGGGCCTTGTCAAGGATCATGAAAAGCATTCATGGCTACTCCAGCAAGGCAGAGGGGGGGGCAGAGCAGCACAGAGTGGCTGAACCTTGTTATCTTCTATGTATCTGGCACATAAATGGCCTTTTAGGATTGCTTTCCTGACCTCAAATGTATCAAAATATGTATAGAGGAAGGAACATCTCCTTACAGCAAAGACTCTCATTAAAGGTAACACTGCATACACAACTACTAAAGGCAAGTCACATTGCTGGCCATATATCTGGTTGTTGTTGTTGTTGTTGTTGTTGTTGTTGTTGTTGTTTTGCCATATATCTGTTGTTCTCCAAGAAGGTACAAATGATTTCTTAAAAGTTGTTTGTTTCTTAAAGCAATGCTTCTGCTTCAAACTAGGATAACAGAAACATCTGGACAGAACAAGGCAGCTGTAAGGATGGGCCAGTGAGGGGATAACCTGGGGTACAAGCTGAGCCAAGGCTCTGTTTTTTAATGCACTGTCTGCAGTGAGCTAGGGTGGCAGAGAGCAAGTGTCTGTAACCTTTTATTCAAGCTTCTACAGGTTGTTTGGGAACTAACTACAAAAATGATCTTCCCTGAATTAGCTTTACAGCACGTTTCATTTTCGATTTCCACTTTGATGCATTTGCACTAGTTAAAACCCAGTGGAACATAGCTTTACTATGAGACAAGGTTACTGAGTACTTAGCACTTCAAATGCTATAAATGCTATAAGCACCATATAAATGAAAATAAAATAAAGCCACAAGCTGTAAAAGCTCAGCTGGATACTTTTTTATTCATAACTCCTCTTTATTGTTTTTAAAGATAAAAATAATGGATATTCTAAAATAAAGAATGTTTACCAAAAGATAGAAACTGCTACAAAACATTAAAAATAAAAGCTATGATAGTTAATGTGACTTTTTTCAGGTTTAGCTTGTGCAAGCTGTAGCACAGTGGCTGAGAACCAATCCCCATGGACAGGACAGCAAGTGATGTGAACCTCTCATCTGCTGTGGAAGGCTGCAAGAGCATTGGGATGAGCTTCAATTTTGAGCAGCTATCCTCACAACTGGCAACTGCAAATGGAAGTGTCCGTAGAAGTCGTAGCTACCCAGACATGTGAGATGACATCAGACATTATGTTTATTATCAATGTGCTGCAGGGCATCTCGTAGTGAATGTGATGGAGATGGCCCAGCTCAACACAAAAATCTGCACTATTGAGGTTGGAGTGGCTGCCATTGGTGAGGCCTCTGTGCAGTTCTGTAGAGTGGACAGTAAGCATCTCTTCTGGTAACTTTTTAAGGTTGTGCAAGAATCTCCATGTGTTGTTGTGAGATTCAAGCTGCTCGAACTGCTCTTCAATTCAAACATGAGGAGCATTAACAAGTATGTAGAACTCCTATTTCAATATTTCTTCTTGACTACTGCACTCAACATATGAATCTAGTCCTTATATTCCAACTGACACTTCTTGCAAAGCAGAAGGCATGAACACACAGAAGCAGAAAGAAGCTCTGCCAGAAAGGGTTGGGAATGTGAAGGAGGTACTCAGAATAGGCATAACCCTTTTCCTATTTCCTTATCACTGTGTAAGAAGAAAAATGAAGCACACCCATAGTTCTGCTTGATCCCAGGGCAAGGAGGAGCTGCAAGCAAGAATTCTCACATGGAGCCTGTGGGAACAGTAAGTTTTGCATGTGGCCCTCAGCTTTGTACAAACATGCATGGGTCTTTGTAGGAGGTAGCAGCAGGACCCCAACATCACACCTGTATCAGACCAGGCCACATAAACCCTCTGGGTGGCCCTGCAATGTTGAGCATGGGTGAGGGAGCACCAAAGGCACTCCTCACCAAGTGTGCTATTTATCCAAAGCCAGTCCTGTAGATGGCCATAGGTCACCCTTCCCGATTTAGAGGAAATCAGAATATAACATTTCCAAACAGCAATGAAATGCTCCCATACATACTCAGCAGCTTGCAGGCAGGGGGAGGGGTGTGTTAGCAATGCCAATACTTTCTTTCATGTTCACTTAACACAAAAAAGGTCACAATTTGCCCCTACCACCCATCCAAATTTGTTCTAAACTACGCCTTAGGCAAGTCACAGGCATCTGTTCGTCATACCAAGCTTCCACAGACGCTATCTTAATAAGCATCTTTCTAGAGGAGCAGCATAAAAAAGGTGTTTTGTTTTGATTTTGTTGTAATCCTGAAATTGCTTTCTCTTCCCTTGCCACTGAGTTACAAGTTGCTCTCACAGAAGAATAATGCAATAATATTTTCAACAAGGTCAGCCTAATAACTTTGCAAATGGCATTTCAGAATAACAAAAATGATTTGGCTTTTTCTGTTCCCTCTTTGCACGCACTCTCTCTCTCTCTCTCGGGGCGTGTGTGTGTGTGTGTGTGTGTGTGTGTGTGTAATGGTATGGAAGGAAATATATGAACACCTACCTAGAGATACATTTTGAAGTAAAAAAAAATGAGCCAGAGGAGTTACCAAGTACAGTACACCCATTTGAAAAAATAAAATAAAATTATGTTCTGCCTTTCCACTAGCACGCTTGAGGGAGCTAAGAAACCACCAGTGCCTAAGTTAATTACAAAAAATCAATACAGAACTATAGTAAATATAAGGATCATCTTATAGAAAAGGATGCCTGCTGGAAAACCAAGTGTGCTGGATTTGGCCCACCTCTCTCTGCTCTAACAAGTGGTGATGTTCTGGGTGGCTATAAAAAGCATACTGATGTTCTGAACACATAGTCTATATCCAAGAATATATAAAAAGACCATAATGCGACTTGACTCTGGGAAAGGTTCCCTATAAGGAGCAATATGGGGCTAGTTCAACTTTTCATTTTCCATATGCAGGAATTTTCTGATGATTATTCTGTTTTTATGTACAACTAGCAAAATGCCCATCATTATGACATTATCTATATTATAGGGGTCCCCAGAGGTGAAAAGTGCCTTCTGCTCCCATTTGCAATAGCATATCAAGTGCTGCATTTTTGCCATGAGGCCTCCATTCATTCTAGTGGGGAAATGCGAATGTGGTGACAATGCAAGCATATGGGTGCTTCCAGTGGCGTAGCAAGGGAAGGGCGATGGGGGCGGGGCGTCTGTGTTCTAGGGGAGGGGGGTGACACAAGGCGGCCCCTCCCGCCACTCGGCACCCCGCCTGTGCTGCTCCACAGACTGACAGGGCAGCCCCACGAGCTGCCACTTGCCCGGAGGCTTCCCCGGTCGCCGCGGGAGCAGCAGCGCCAGGCATGCACAGTGCATCCGAGTCAGCACTGCTGCTCCCGTGGCAACCGAGCAAGCCGCCGAGCAAGTGGCGGCCCATGGGGCCGCCCTATCCGTAAAGCTGGACAGACGGGGCAGCCCCACGACCCACCGCCAGGTCGGTGGGTCGCCCGGTCGCAGCAGCGCCAAGGCGAATAGACTGTGCATGCACGGCATTTCCACGTATGCTCAGCCCGTTCGACGTGCGTTACGATGCCCCGCCCCCAGGGGGTGCCTCCACGTGCCGCCCCGGGTGCTTCCCTCACTTAAATCCATTATAATCCAAATTTAACATAAATGCCCCCAATTGCTAACATAGGAAGAAAATACACAAGAAATTGTTCACAGAACTGTACCGCTCCTGGGACTGTAGTGCTAGTACCTGGTGGCCACCCAGATTTTAATGACAGGCTGGAAAGTGTTCTGCAGAATTTTGGCACCCAGCATTTGCCAAATAAATGAAGGGAAATGCTTCTCCCATGCCAAACTATAAAGCAGTACTTTATTTTTAAAAATATTTCATTTGCAAGCTACAACACCACTCAAAATTAAGACACAGAAACCCAAGAGCAGGTAAATCATGTGAAGAGCAATTTTAAGAGGGCAGGGAGAGAGTCACCAGATGGCCACTCCTGCACTATTTGTGCAAACCCTCCAAAAGCTTGTATGGAGGCTATGGGCCTTGAATAAATTACTTATTTGATTGTCCTTTGTGTGTTCCTCCTTTAAAGGAACACATAGCCTCTGTGCAATTTAAAGTGCAGTGCCTTTCAAATGCACAGAAATAAATGATAGCAACTGGAGTCCAAAATTAGAGAAGTATGTATGTCAGGGATGGGGAATCAGTGGCCATTCAGATGTGGCTAGCCCACAGCTTCCATCAACCACAACAGCTGGGGCTGATTAAGAGCTGTGAGCCCCAAAACATCTGGAGGCACCCTCAGTTCTCCATTGCTGGTGCATGTGATAAAGGTTTTGAATGAAGCCATTCTGCATAGCTGATCCCGCTCCATATACAGTATGGAATATATATACTGTATATATATATATATATATATATATATATATATATATCCATACTGTCTGTGTGTGTGTGTGTGTGTGTGTGTATTCCATACTGTATATATATATATATGTATATATATGTGTGTGTATGTATGTATGTGTGTGTGTGTGTGTATATATATATATATATATATATATATATATATATATATATATATTCCATCCCAAATATATATATATATTTTTTGTACGCCACCAAGTCCTCAGATGCAAAATTCAGGTCTAATTCCCTTTGCAGCCCCAAGCAAGGAACCCTGTTCTCTCTCACAGCCAGAAACTGAACAATGTCATTCCAACAGTCCAAGGAATTGCAACCTCTTCTCCGTAAGGAGTGGGAGGAGGGAAGTACGGTAACTTATGACACATCCTCATCTTCACCGCTACATATGCCCACAGAAACTACTTCTGAGCTAACTCAAAGCCAACTAGTGGAGGAATTTTAATTTAGGCCACAAAGCCACAAATTACCCAGTAACTCATATCAAGTCTGTCTGAATACCTTCCACCCACTAGTATGAATACCAGCATCCCCTGTCACTTTGTGTCTTATTCGCTCCCATTTTCCTCAGCCATGACTCTTCCTCCTCTACCACCAATAATTTCACTGCAATAATTTCTTTTACACACAAACACCTACCTGTGACCGTTCAAGGCTGAAAAGCATAAAGTATGAATGTTCTTCTGTGACAAGCCATAGAGTAGAACAGATGCATAAAGTGCTTTACTCTGAATTACCTGGCTCTGGTATGTTGAAATTCTGAGCCATAACGTTGGAATAATCTGGTTTCTCTTTACTGGATATAAAATATTCTAGCTTCTGGAACCTCAGAAGATTGTGCTTCCCAGGAGACATATAGATAATGAAGGTCAAATAAATCTCTCTCTTGTTCATGTATTTCTAATTTTCATAAACTAACCTTCTAGCAGTGAGAACGATATTAATGTCCCTTTGCTCAGGAGAAAGCAGAATCCATTTGCCATGAAGAACTACTCTTAAGGCCCTGAAGAAGCCCTGCAGGGTGGACCACAGTATTTATTTTTATTTAATGCTACATAAATGGCTCCTATCACTCAGGTATTAAAACACCTTAGCCATAAATTAATGTTAACAGATAACGTGCAAGCTGGAGGAAAAGGAAAAGGAGACGCTTTGCCTTTAAAAAGCAAAGAACCCAAAAGGTCATTCACTGTCACTGTAACACCTTTTGCAAGAGCCTCCTGGGTACAGCATGCAGATTCAGGGCATGTACATCTCTCCTTAGCGGCTCTGCTGCCCTGACTCAGAGTATTTGATTCCTGCGAGCCACATGGCTTCACTTGCTCTGATCCCTGCTCATCTCTAATTTTAAAAAGCCTTCGATACCACTCATTTACCTGAAGTTCAGTAGCACAGCCATTTGTGTGTATGTGCAACCCTTAAGACTTTAGCATGGGCTTAACAGAGCTTAACACAGCCACGAGTGGCATTGCCTCTGTTGCTCATGGAATGAGCCAGGACACTAGCCATTTATGCAAGTAATAAAAAGCAGGGGAGGGGGACATGTTTCCATATCCACTATCCAGAAATACAGAGGTCTGGAACCATGCCTCTATTTATAATACTTTGCTTCCCTTTGAAGAACAGTCCTAATTACATTTAGCTTTTGTAAACTTCCCAAGTATCAAATTCAAATTGCAACAACTTCTTCCTGGAACACAGCCCTTTTAAATCTCATTGCTCATTTTCCTTAAAGAGATGCTGCAAACTGCACTTGAGAATGATATTAGACTCTCTCTCAAAACAGCCAATATCAAACAAGAAAAATGGTTTTCTGTTCACCTAAGTCTGGAAAGCCAATCTCCATTTGCTTAATATAGTCATGATATTTCACCAAGGTAATTATACTCTTAGCTATCAGTAACAATTAAACTCTTAGACTTGAGTTGTTTAATAAAGGTCTCAAAATAAAACTGCACATTCCAAACATGAGGTTTCTAAATGTCAAGCAGGCAAGTAATGTCTCGTGATGAATATAATGATGAAACACACCATCAATCAGCATAAGTTATCCTGCCACAATATAAAATGACAGCAATATTACATTTGGAGTGCTGAGCAATTCTCATCACAGCTTTAATAGAAAAGGTACTGGCAAGAATGGAGATTGCAAAAAAGGCCATTAAGAATGAGCCTTGCAGCTGTTACATTTGGGCTGGGGAGTGCAACATATTATGCAGAAAGACTTAATTGTATGCAATGTCCATAATTCTCTTAGATGGAAAGACACAAGTGACACAAGATAGTAGCATGCACAGCATTGACCATTTCTACACAACCTCTGCACAAGGCACGGAAACCAGCAGAAAATGCTTCCACATTGAGCTGTTCTGCCAATACAAGGCAGGGTGGTCAAAAACCCCACATGGTTACTACCTAATCAAACCTCTGGGGAATTCCTTATCAGTCCATGGAAATGGTGCAGGTTCTGGGGGTGTTACTTTGAGAAACACATTTCAGCTTTAAATGTAAAACTCTAATTCACTGAACTTCCAAAGCAATTCAAGGCAGCTCCCATGGCAAGGTTCTCCCCACCCCACATTCGAAACAAGAATCTGCTATGCATCTACCTAGGGAGAAAAACACAACTCTAATATCCAGTATATTTTTGTATTTTTTCTTCTTCTCAGTGTTTAAGAAACCATGTTTAAGGAGCAGTTTCAAACCATTTTCTGATAATGTTTTCAGCTCTAGGCTCTGGAAGGGTTATTCATACAATTAGCATTGGCAGCTGAGAAGATGCCTTCCAGATACTCAGCATAAATAAGCTGCTACAGTTGGTTGACCAGTGTATTTGTTGTCCTGATTTTCAAGAAAGTGGAGAATACATTATGTCATGCTTATTGCTAGGCCAGATTACAAACAAACAATGTTTTGGGTTCAGCACAGCTTAAAGGAATTTACTTTCTTGTCTGGTTATAAAAACTTATCATTGAAATAGAATACTTACAAGCAATAGACTAACACCTCAGTTTTTCATAGTTCCAGTTACAGGTAAGTAGCCGTGTTGGTCTGCCATAGTCAAAACAAAATAAAAAATAAAAAAATTCCTTCCAGTAGCACCTTAGAGACTGTAAGGATGTTCAGTGGTTGCTTATGAGAAATCAGCCGAACGCAGAACTTCTAAAAACTAAGTTCCTTATTGTGCAGATATTTACAGTGGAGCAAAAGTTCAAACGTCCATCTCATCCCTCCACAGAGTCCGGGAATGAACCCTTCCGGTTCTTGGTCCAGCAAAAGAGGCGCGGGATCCTGAACCCCCGCCTCCCCCTTCCACGTCTTTCCTGTCTGCGAACTTGGGACGCGGAAAACTGTCCCTGTTCCCCGCTTTCCCCTTGATGCTCAGGCTCTGCTATCCCTTCACAGCCCCTGCGCCGACTTCCTGCCTCCAACTCCCCCTCCCCACTGGAGGTATGGTCACTTCCTCCTGAGGAGGGGGATGACGAACTGGTGAATAAAGGAGGCGGTTCCCTGTACTGCAAACGATCCCGGGATGCTACCGGCCGTGGGGAGGGGGGTTTCCTGACAGAGACCAACTAAGTTTGTTCTTGGTATGAGCTTTCGTGTGCATGCACACTTCTTCACGAAAGCTCATACCAAGAACAAACTTAGTTGGTCTCTAAAGTGCTACTGGAAGGAATTTTTTATTTTGTTTTGACCTCAGTTTTTGAAAGAGTATCTACCAGAATTGGATATCAGCTTTACAAAAAAAACACTGGCCACGTTATCGGTTAAGGAGGAGGAGTTAGGAATCTTCCGCTTCTGCTTAATAGAGACTTGTGCCAGCTGAGATGGCTTGTTTAAATAAACCATAATTAATAATAACAATAGTTCTGGGTCCAGACAATACAGCAAGTTGCGGATACTGAAAATCAGAAGCAAAAGGGAGTGTGGGTGCTTAAAGCTCATTGCAGCTCAATTCAGTTCATGCATTTCTCACTAAACTATAGTTTAGCATGGCATACAAATACAGCCAGTAACTACAATATCTGGCAAAATGTCATGTTTATAAAAAACACAAGTCCAGAAGTGTTAACCAGCTTGGCTTAACAGAACTTGATGCACTGTTAATTGCTCCAGAATTCTTATTATTACCTGACCTAATTCAGCAACAACTATTTTTTTGCCAAAATGCTGGTTGTATAAGAGCAAGGTGACTGCCACTAATACAGACAGGTCTGGTGTCAGCACATGGTATCTTGGAGCAGTGGCCAGGGGTCCAATATGCCATCCACATCAGGGAACTACCGGTAAGTCTGTGAGTCTCTCTTTAATTTCCCAAAATAGCCAGGATTGACACAATGTTTGGTACTTCAGAGCATTGTGGGAAATTAAAATAGAAGCTCCTATCCACCCTTGGAGAGCAGCTGTCACCATTACTGCCAAGTAAGCTTCAGGAGTCCATCAATCTAAAATAGTGCCCACAGGATAGTACCCTGCCTGGGTTCTCAAACCAGGAGTTAGCCCTGCTCTGAGAGCATGATTCATATTGAGCTAGAACTATTTAAATGGCAAATGGTAGAAAAGTGGCCAGCAGAAACCCTGAACGCTCTCCAATCTGATAACTATTTGTTGTTGTTAGGTTATAAAACAAGCTCAGTAAACTCGGACAGAAAGAACAAAGTGTGTATGCACTACTTCTTGAAGTTAAATAATTTCCTTTTTTATGTAAAAAAAACAAACAAACAAAAAACGTATTCCTTTAGAACACAAACCACGGAGCGAAAAATATTCCTCCTTAACTGTAACTGACTGTGTCTAGGTGGGACTTTGGCTAATAGACTAATTCTCTATTTGTTAGTTCCTTCTCTATCAGCACTGGCACCAGGGATCAAATACCTTAAGGTGCTCAACCTAGTCTTAATTAAAACAATTTCCTCCCTACAGGCTGCCTCCTGATTTGCAGTGCACATATAAATGACTGATAAGCTTAATGTTCATTAAATGTGCAACTGTGACAGCCAAGATTTGCATGTGAAAACCTTCCCCCTGCCACAAGCAGAATCACTCAAACTTGACTGAAGATTTCACAAAGTGTTGTAAAACCTTGCAACAACAATAACCTCCCTGCCCCCAGAAATGACTGAGCCATTTCAGCATCTGTTCTCCAAATGAAGAATGTGCTGCCCTAGGAACACAGAACATAAGATGCTATCCTTTGCAATTTGCTTATGGAGCTAGTAGGTCAGTAGATGACACGGTCAACATGGCATTGCACTACATCCTGCAACACCAGGATTCCCTGCGGGCCTATGTGCGAGTTTTGTTTGTGGACTTTAGCTCAGCTTTTAATACTATTGTTCCATCTAAATTGTTTTCTAAATTACTTCATCTTAATGTACCTGCCCCTGTTTGCCAATGGATATACAGCATTTTAACGGACAGGAGGCAGCAGGTGAGGTTGGGGGAAATTATATCGAGCAACAATACCATCAATACAGGTGCCCCCAGGGGTGTGTGCTTTCCCCACTGGTTTTCTCTCTATACACAAATGACTGTACCTCAACTGATCCATCGGTTAAGATACTGAAATTTGCCGATGACACAACAGTTATTGGGCTTATGTGGGAGGACGATGAATCTGTGTATAGGCGGGAAGTAGACCATCTTGTTTCATGGTGCACCAGAAATAATTTGGTGCTAGATGCCCAAAAGACAGTGGAAATGGTAACTGATTTTAGAAGGCACTCTTCCGTCCTGCCGCCACTTTCCATCCTTGGCAACATGGTTGTAGTAGTAGAGTCCTTTAAGTTCCTGGGCTCTATAATTTCTCAAAACTTAAATTGGACAGGTAACATCAATAGTATTATTAAAAAGGTCCACTGAGGTTGTATTTCCTGCATCAACTAAGGAAATTTAAATTGCCCCAGGAAGTGTTGATCCAATTTTACAGAGGCATCATTGAAACTGTTCTCTGTAATTCTATTACTGCTTGGTACGGCACAGCCTCCAAGATGGAAAAGAAAAGGCTCCAACGAGCAGTAAGAATTGCAGAAAGAGTAATTGGTGCTAGCTTGCCTTCAATGGAGACACTCTATGCTACCCAAGTTGGGAAGAGAGCAGTGGGAATTGTCGCAGATCCTTTGCATCCCAGTCACCATCTGTTTGACTTACTTCCATCTGGACATCACTACAGGACTTTATACACAAAAACGGCTAGGCACAGGAACAGGTTTTTTCCCCCTTGTGCCATTAAATTGTTAAATTTGTAGTTGTGTAGCGGAAGGGGAGGCCAGTTATGAGTGGGGTTTCTTTGCTGTGTCATTGTATTGTGAGTGGAACAGTGTTTGTATAAGGTATCTTTACATTGCAATGTAGCCGAAGCAAAATTCCAAGTATGTTGGAAAATGTACTTGGCCAATAAATCATTCCTATTCCTATTCCTATACCAAATCAAACCATGGGTCCTTCTAACTTAGCATCACTCATGCTGGCAGGCAGAAGTTGTCTAGGGTTTGAGGCAGGAATATTTCCTAGCCCAACCATCAGGGGTTGTACTTGGGACCTTTTCTATGCAAAGCAAGTGTTCCAACACTCTTCCTCTTTGGTGATCACTCGTAGCTGAGTAAAATTGTCTGAACATGGATTTAACAGTGAGTCCGTAAGTGACTGTGGAGGCCAATTCTGAATCCACACGTCCTTCCACAGTAGGGACATAGGTTTCTCGGCAGGAGTTGATCACGGTGAGGGGTTGCCAAACGTGGCTTCCTCTTAGCACATTTCTTCCTTTCGTCCTGAGTTTGAGTGTCTTCAAAGTCCATGACACCTTTGGTAAAGGCTGTTTTTCAATTGGAGTGCTCACAGGCCAGTGTTTCCCAACTGTCAGTATTTATACTACATTTTTTTTACATTTGCCTTGAGAGAGTCTTTAAACTTCTTTTGTTGATCACCAGCATTATGCTTTCCATTTTTAAGTTTGGAATAGATGATAATCAGGCATCTGAACAACATGACCAGTCCAATGAAGCTGATGTTGAAGAATCATTGCTTCGACACTGGTGATTTTTGCTTCTTCCAGTACACTGGTATTAGTTCATCTGTCTTCCCAAGTGATGTGTAAAAAATTTCGGAGACACTGTTGATGGAACCTTTCAAGGAGTTGGAGATAGCGTTTATAAGTAGTCCATGTTTCACAAGCATACAGTTAGATTGGTAGTGCAATAGCGTTGTAAACAAGCATTTTGGTTTCCCTGTGAATGTCCTGGTCCTCAAACACTCTGCACTTCAATTGGGAGAAAGCTGCACTCGCAGAGCTCAGGTGATGCTGGATTTCGGCATCTATGTCGGCCCTTGTTGAAAGATAACTGCCCAGGTAGGAGAAGTGTTCAACACTTTCCAACTTTACACCATTGAGTTGGTTTTGTGGTGCTGCAGACGGGTTGTTTGTGCTTGTTGGTGTAGCACTCTGGTCTTTTGGATGTTTAGCGATAGGCCGAGCTTTTTGTAAGCTTCAGCAAAGATATTTAGGATGGTTTGGAGGTCATCCTCTGAGTGTGCACACACTACATTGTCACCAGCCTACTGAAGCTCTATAATGGAAGTTGTGGTAACCTTACTCTTTGCTCTCAGCCTACTCACCACTAAACTATGGTCTTTCCCCGTATTAAATGTCATAGTCTTAGCAATGACCACAACTATAAAGCTAATTTAAAGCAATCCACAATGAGGAGTCTTTGAACTATGGGAAAGAAATCAAGTGAGAGTATCTTTGCAGCTACATTTTCTTCCACCCTCCAACGCCTAAGGATCAAATCTCCTGGCAGTGGCACCAAGGTTATGGATCTCCTTTCCTTGGGAAGCCCAGTTGGGTCCCTAGCTATTTGCTTTCAAGCATGCAACGAAGGCATTCCTGTTTCATCAGTTGTTCAGCTTATCTTACTTATTCTTCTGTTGCTGGTTCCAATTTCTTTTAGCTCTATTAGTTGCATTTTAATATGTGATATTGCTATATATTGTGTTTTTAAATTGCTTTAAGTCTCCTTGTTGTTGAAAGTGGAGGTAAAAGTTAAAATTAATTAAATTTCATTCTATTCATGAAGAAAAGTGATTGGCAGTAGGTTCAGACAGATAAAATGAAATGCTTCTGCACACAGTGCATAATTATCAAATGGAATACTTTGCCACAGGGAGAAGTGAGAAGATAATTAGGCATGTTTTGGCTGACCACTTTGGGGAACTGGTTGCTTGACTACTTGGTGTATTCTAAAATGCATCTAGACACATTTTGTGCAGTGTATCTAAAGCCATGCTGGTTCCAAAGGCAGCATATAGCTTCTCTGACTAGTAGCCATTAATAGCTTTATCCTCAACGAAAGCTTGATGGCATGAATCCATGAATAAGAGTGTTTCTTCCAAGTATGCATTTTTGTGTTTAAAAGATTCACTATATTATTCTGAAAGAGCCAAGGACAGGCATAGGCAAACTCGGCCCTCCAAATGTTTTGGGACTACAACTCCCATCATCCCTGACCACTGGTCCTGTTAGCTAGGGATGGTGGGAGTTATAGTCCCAAAACATCTGGAGGGCCAAGTTTGCCTATGCCTGGCCAAGGACGATCAAGTTTCTTAGTTCCCCCTCCCCTTTTCCATTTTCAGTGAAACAGCAACACAGTCTACCACAGAAGCTACTAATTAGATCATTAAATATCAGTCTGGGTTATAAAGCTTTCAGTGTAAAGTTATTATTTTTAACAGGTAATATACTTGCTCAATTTAATATCAAACTATATGATCATTTTATTTTAATTAAAATGAAAACCTTTGTCCTAGGGTTATAGGAAGCTGTGCCAAGAAAACAGTGTTTATGTACTTATCCCATATTTCATTATACATATCATAGAATCATAGAGTTGGAAGAGACCACAAGGGCCATCCAGTCCAACCCCCTGCCAAGCAGGAAACACCATCAAAGCATTCCTGACAGATGGCTGTCAAGCCTCTGCTTAAAAACTCCAAAGAAGGAGACTCCACCACACTCCTTGGTAGCAAATTCCACTGCCGAACAGCTCTCACTGTCAGGAAGTTCTTCCTAATGTTTAGGTGGAATCTTCTTTCTTGTAGTTTGAATCCATTGCCCCGTGTCCGCTTCTCTGGAGCAGCAGAAAACAACATTTCACCCTCCTCTATATGACATCCTTTTATATATTTGAACATGGCTATCAGATCACCCCTTAACCTTCTCTTCTCCAGGCTAAACATACCCAGCTCCCTAAGCCGTTCCTCATAAGGCATCATTTCCAGGCCTTTGACCATTTTGGTTGCCCTCTTCTGGACACGTTCCAGCTTGTCAGTATCCTTCTTGAACTGTGGTGCCCAGAACTGGACACAGTATTCCAGGTGAGGTCTGACCAGAGCAGAATATAGTGGTACTATTACCTCCCTTGATCTAGACGCTATACTCCTATTGATGCAGCCCAGAATTGCATTGGCTTTTTTGGCTGCTGCATCACACTGTTGACTCATGTCAAGTTTGTGCTCTACCAAGACTCCTAGATCCTTTTCACATGTACTGCTCTCAAGCCAGGTGTCACCCATCCTGTATTTGTGCCTTTCATTTTTTTTGCCCAAGTGTAGTTCTCTGCATTTCTCCTTGTTAAAATTCATCTTGTTTGCTCTGGCCCAGTTCTCTAATCTGTTAAGGTCATTTTGAAGTGTGATCCTGTCCTCTGGGGTATTAGCCACCCCTCCTAATTTGGTGTCATCTGCAAACTTGATATCAGTTGAAAAAGTGGAATAAAATGACCACTGATGGAGTGGATACTTTAATGCAGGCTGCATAGAATTCAAGATATGTATAGTAGTTCACAACACTGATGTTACAGTCTGTCTCCTATGTCACAGATGGATGGTTTGCAACTCTATGATAAAAACTGTTAACTTCCGTGTGGTGAGCAAGTATACAAACAACTCTTCATGCAATCAGATTTAAATCAACCCCCCATGTCAGCTTGTCATTTGAATCCTCCTATATTGCAAAGAAGATAAAACCAATATCTGAACAAGATGTCAGGTGTGTGCTTTTAGAAAGATAGAGATGAAAAAAATCAAAGAGATAGATTACAAAGACTGCTGGTATCTCAAGGTCACTCAAAATCAGTGCAATTTTGAAGTCAGTTGTTAAAATCAGTGCAGTTTTAAAAGGTTCAGTCTGTCATAATGATTTAAAATGACATCCAATCATATCATAAACAAAAACCTGTTCCTTGATATCAGGAACCATCATGTAAAATTTGGTGTTCAAATATCACTTACCAATGAGTGAAGAATGGCAGTGTCTACAGTTACAACACCTATTTGTGTCTTTAATAGGCCATCTACTTTGAGTGTCCCTCAACTACTGAAGGAAATTATCAGATCCTTACAGAAAACTAAATCTATAACTGCTTGTGTATAAATGTTTAATATATTTTAGTAAGGTAGAAGTTCAGGAACTTAGTGGGGTGTGGAATAGGGAATTAGAAGATATTATACAGCCTAAACAATGGAAAATTGCTTTAGAATCCACGTAAAATGTTTCCCTAGATTGAAATTTGACATTGATTCAGCAAAAATTAATAATTCATGTATACTGGACTCCACCATGTTTGAATAGGAAGGGACTGTTTAATACAGAAATATGCTGGAGGTGAGAATGTTTCTTTGAGGCTTATGATAAGGAAGTGTCGAGTGATATATTCCTTTTGATTTATATCGGCAAAATTCTTGATATTCTCAGATGTTCAGGTACTTTTAAACAATATTCCTGTGGCATGGGGATTAATGGCTGGAAAACAAAAGTGGATTTTGCAAGCACTTATGGTGGCTTAGAGACTTATACTTCAAGCCTGGAAGGAAAAATACCCACCATCTATTAGGCAATGGTCTGAGGACCTTACCAGGCTACATAGGATATACAGGCATCCCCCCCCCCTTATTGTGGGGGTTACATTCCGGGGGCGCACGAGCCTAAGTGAAATCGCATAAAGTGGGGAACACCCTCTAAAAAGCCTATAAATGCCTATTTTTGCCTGCTCTGCAAAACTCTCTCCCATGCTCTCTCCAATCCAGACTCAGATATCTAGAGTTGAAACTCTGGGGTTGGCTGGAGTCTGTGGAGGACGTGAGGGAAAGTGGCGGCTGCTGCTGCGCTACCCCACATGTCAGCTGTTAGTTGGGGAGGCTGAGCAGCCTAAACAAGGGCTCTTTGAGGCTTCTTTTACCCTCACAGACATCCTCTTCAGGTTCCGGGGAGGGTTTCCTCGTGAGCCACAATAACTCTTCAGCTCTCTCTTGCCACTTCCTGGTAAGATTCTAATTATTAATTTATTTTGCAGCATCATACAGCGGTTGCATGCAAGTAGAATGTGTGTAAGCAGTGAAGATGCCTGTATTTCATATAGGCATCAATCTCATGTGGATACTGTCAGGAAATGGGCAGAGGAGAAATGGTGGAGACTGCCTCCTCATCCTGACCCTTCCAGGGAAGAGGAAGAGGAAGACAGTACAGATTTACAACAGTGGTTTGCGAGAGGTCACAACTCAGAGGCAGATGTGGGGGAAAGTTGGGAAATAATGGGAGAGGAGGAGGAGGAGGAGGAGGAGGCAGCAGCGGAGCAGCAGCGGACTGATACAGTGTCGTCAGAAAGCATCCCAGACCCTCCATCTCCCAGAACCTTGAAAGTAGGAAAGCAAAAAGCTCAAAGACAGAGGGCATGTAGCAACAACCATAGAAGTGACAAATGAGAATGTGGAAGAAACGGGGTGGAGATTCACTCGGGACAATGCCATTATCCAAGAGGCTGGATTCTATAGCATCTCTCTGTAAATGTTGAAATAAAAAAGGATGATAAGAAACCTTTACTTGACTTAATACTTTCCTGGGCAATCAGCCGAGAGCCACTGACAGCATCCTGACAGATACCTATTTAGACACCTTCACAACTTTTATTAACTTATAAGTTTAATTTAAGATCCCTGTACTGAAGGTTACTGTATTTGCAAAGTGAATTGATAGTGATTTACTGTAATTATTGCCATTTCCCCTTCTTTTTAATCACTTTGCTCCTCCCTATGTGCATGAGCAAAACATGTGCATGAGAAAGCCACAGTTAAGCATAGTTTCAGGTCACATCCAAACCAAAAACCAAGATTCAGAAGTTAACTTTAAACAATGAATTTGATCATCTCTACATCACCAGTGATAGATCACACACACACACACACACACACACACCGCCCTGATGACAGTAGTTTTAGCATAAGTAACTAACTTTAGCCATTGGGATGGAACAGGCTACAAGTAGGTAAGTACAGTAAATATATAAAAGCTTTAGACTGCAATCTTGGAAAAACTTACCTAGAAGTAAGTCCCACTGAACTCAATGGGGCTTACTTATGGATACAGGTGCATAGGATGGCATTGTTAACCTTACAACACACCTATCTTTATAGAAGTCAATGTATTCAAACACACTTTGATTTTATAGCTTTATTGTTATTTTTTACTTTTGTGATCTGCCTTAGAATAATGATTTATCATTAAACGTCTTTTAA
The DNA here is from genome assembly GCF_009819535.1 of Lacerta agilis. Lineage (NCBI taxonomy): Eukaryota > Metazoa > Chordata > Lepidosauria > Squamata > Lacertidae > Lacerta > Lacerta agilis. The sequence goes on from NC_046324.1 coordinate 48,816,253, forward strand.
TTTTAATTAAACGAGTTTTTCACATTTTCATAAGCACACAGCTAAATAAAACTAAATAAAAGGAGTAGCAACCTCATTCTTTTCTGGACATCCCAACAAGTAAATGGAGAGCAAAAACAAGATCCATACAGGTGACATACCTTTATAAGCAGCTGCACTCGTTTTTGCAAGCACCTGGTCATCGATTCATGCTGCTCACGTTTTTTCTTCTCCTCCAGCAGCTGGCTCTGGGTCTTCAGCAACTCTTCTTGCAGTTGCTTCCGTGCCTTCTCTAATAGTCTAGCACTAGGAAAGACAAAATTACCAAAATTGAACTTCTATCAGCCAGATGCTTGGTGGTTTACTACAATTGGCAGGGGATAAAAGCACAGGGGATTTAGCGCAAAATATGGTCTGAAGCTCAACATAAAAAAAACTAAGATCATGGCCACTGGTCCCATCACCTCCAGGCAAATAGAAGGGGAAGAAAAGGAGGCAGTGAGAGATTTTACTTTCTTGGGCTCCGTGATCACTGCAGATGGTGACAGCAGTCACGAAATTAAAAGACGCCTGCTTCTTGGGAGGAAAGCAATGACAAACCTAGACAGCATCTTAAAAAGCAGAGACATCACCTTGCCGACAAAGGTCCGTATAGTTAAAGCTATGGTTTTCCCAGTAGTAACGTATGGAAGTGAGAGCTGGACCATAAAGAAGACTGATTGGCGAAGGATTGATGATTTTGAATTATGGTGCTGGAGGAGATTCTTGAGAGTCCCATGGACTGCAAAAAGATCAAACCTATCCATCCTTAAAGAAATCAGCCCTGGGTGCTCACTGGAAGGACAGATCCTGAAGTTGAGGCTCCAGTACTTTGGCCACCTCATGAGAAGAGAAGACTCCCTAGAAAAGACCCTGATGTTGGGAAAGATGGAGGGCACAAGGAGAAGGGGACGGCAGAGGATGAGATGGTTGGACAGTGTTCTCGAAACGACTAGCATGAGTTTGGCCAAACTGCGGGAGGCAGTGAAATATAGGCATGCCTGGCATGCTCTGGTCCATGGGGTCACGAAGAGTCGGACACGACTAAACAACAACAACAACACTTTAAAATGAGACTGACCACTTACAACTAACTCCCTTCTAAACTTCCTTCCCTAACCACTCTCACTTGCCACCAGCAACCAGGCAAACAGTTGTTCATAAGCATATTGTTGCATTGCACATTCACATAATGTTATTATTAAACCATTTGCATCCCACTTTTATTTGGGTGTGTACAAAAGGGCTCTGGAGACCCATTAATAGAATATATTGTTATGTGGCTCCAGTATATTCTCTTCTAACATAGCCATGCCCACAAGATACTTCAAATAGTTGTGTGAAGAGCACCTTCTATACCCGAGGTCTCAGAACCATAGCATTTATGAATGTAAATTAAAACATCAACTTTCTATCAGTGCCCAAGCATGCTGGGGAAAATAATGTGTGTTACCTGAAAACTTTATCATGATATTGTTTTAAATTCTGATATTTAAAACTTCTAATATTTAATTTATGTTTTAATTTTTACGTTGTATATTTTGATTGTTTTAGATGGTGAAAAGCAGAATGAAAAAATAAATAAATAAATAAAATCATATGTTTCTTTATAACAAGATATTTCTGTCTAAACTATGTATGTATGAATGTATCTCTGACAAACCGAAACACAACTCTAGTATGACTGAATAATTTTTCTCTTTCCAGGCCAGGTTTTTTTTTTGGGGGGGGGGTTATAATAAGAAACTAAGCATGTACTGACCAGGAATTCCAATCAAATCCTCCTCCATCCACTATCTGATCCATATTTACATCTTAAATCTTTCAATGAATCAAAGATGTATATGAAAGTTCCAGTTCAATTTGAAGCTAGTCATATACCAATTTAATAGAGTGTAAAATAGATTATTTCCATTGTCATATCCAGGTGGGAAAGTTAATCACAAAGACTATAAATCTACTGCAGAAAATGGTTAATTTAATAACTGGAACATCACTATCCCCCTGCCCCCTTCTCTGTTTTAATTAATTAGTTACACAGAAAATGAAACCTTTGCCATAGAGTAGCATGTACATCTTCTGTTAATAAACTATTATGAATACCAGAATTTCAAAAAGAAAAAAGACTCTCAGAAGGGGGAAGAGAAGGCTCCCCCCTTCCAACTGCTAAAATATCAAAACACAGATGAAAAAACCCAATTTTATGCATGGTCATTCTTGGATAAACTAGCTGTTAGATGATACAACTGAGAAAAAATGCATAGAGCTGAAAACAAAATTGGACTTCCAATTAATTTTCATTCTAGTTGGCAGAATGAGAGGACACAGAATTGGCAGGCCATGATCCACACTGGAGCCACAGCAGTTGAGCCAGTGCCATTTTTTTTTACTTATGCTGCTTCAATTATGTGGGAGTTAAAATAATTGGCATAAATGGTTAAAGGAACAACACCCGTCTTAAACTTAAGTGGTTTAAGAGCAAAGGTGGCTAACCCGTGTTCTGTAGTAAAGACCCAGGCAATGAAAAGTTGGAAAGTGGACATTCAGCCCACAAAGCTTTATCTTATGGCCTGCTCATGAAACAAAAGTCACTGCTCTTTAGAGAAGAATCTCTGAAGAGCAGACAGAGTGCATTATCTCCCAATCAGGAAGATCAGAACAGTCAAAGTGATCTTTTATCTATCACAATGCTAAGATCAGAGATAAGCCCTTAGGGAGATAAAAGATCCCTCTGGCTGCTCTTTAGAGGTCCTCTTTAAAAAGTAGCCAGAGAGATCTCTTACCTCCAATCTTAGCACTAAGCACCCCAGTGCTAAGACCAGAGATAAAAGTATTCTGTCTGCTATTAAAGAATAAGCATCAGGGTTTTCCCCCACCCCAGTGCTAGAGAAGGGGTGATTGGAAACTCTGCCTTTTACTATGTGCAAAAAGATATGTACAAAGTAAAAGGCAGCATGATGATCCACCCCCTCCCAGCACAGAAATATAGAGGACTTCAAATGCTGAGCGTGTGTGCGCGCCTCTGCATATGTGTTTGTGTGTGATTATATGCATGTTTCAGTGTGAGAGTTCTGTGACACTGCATCCCTGGTGAATATGTGTGCTGTATGTTTTCTGAGTGTGTGCTGCATGGGTATGTTTGTGTGTGCTATATGAGTGGCGAATGTGCTTGGATTGTGAGTGAGTCTATGCTTGGCTAGTGTCTATGCACTTGTGTGTGCATAAATCAGTCACACCCACAGCTGGCATGCAGCCCTTGGAGGAGGAGCTCATTGTCAATGTGGCCCTCAATGTGGTTTTATAGCATGATTTTATTCTGTGAACTGCCCTGAGACCTCCGGGTATAGGGCAGTATATAAATCTAATCGAAGAAGAAGAAGAATAGCCGCTCCTGGTCAACAGCAGCATTCCCCAACCTAGGATGGTTTTGACTACAATTTCTATCAACTCCTGTCAGCATGACCAATAGTCAGGGATATTGGGAGTTATAGTCCTCCAGGATGGGAAAGGTTAGCCTAGAATGGCAAAACCACAATTCAGATCTCCATCTCTCCATAAAACAGTAGCGCCAAACCATTTGTGGTCCAGGAATTTTGTGACAGTGCCAAGGCACCAGATACAAAATGACTGGTGCCTCCAAAAGAGCAGAAAAAGAAAAGAGATGAGAACACAAAATGGCTCAAATATGGAAAACTTTTCATTTTCGGTTAACAAAAAATGATTGAAAAAATAGTCATTGTAAAGTCTTGGTTGTTATGTTGTCTGTTCTTGGTGTGGTGTTGTAGATTACAGCTAGAAAACAGGAGTAATTCTGAATTATCATAACCAGCCATACATATACATACTCAAAAATACAAAGACCTAATGCTGGCTTGTGTGTGTTGTTTTTACCATATTATTCCACATTTTCAAAAAGTTTCTATAGCAGCTACCTACCAACTGCTCTATGTGGCTGAAAGAAAAACAAAACAAATATAGCAGCAAATGGGTGGATCAAAGGACAATAATATAAGACAGAAGCAGGAAAAGTGAACTAAAGGGAAAAACAGCAGTTCTTTAAGGACCCCAGAGATTCCTACTGACCAGTGTTAAAACAACTCACTTACCAATCACAGCTTTGACTTCATTCATTTGCTAACTGACAGGTGACAGAAGCCAAGATGGTTCATTTGACAGAAATTGCTTAGAAGGGTACATGCACATTTTGCTTCATAACTTTCTTTATAAGTGGGCTGGAGACTTACCGGTACTTAAAAAAAAAAAGAAAGCAAGCTCAAAGTCTGGGGTCCCAGAGGTGTGCCAATGAAAGCTTTTGTGGGCACCAGGTTGGTGACCCTCATCATAAATAATACATTCTGTTTCCCAGCTTAGTGTAGAAACAGAGTTTCCAAAAATGATGAAGTTACAATGTTTTCATATATATTTTCCTTTCTGCATTTCAGTTTAGAAAAATTGCCAAAGTTCATTAGATTCAGTCAAATGCAATTACATTTGGGTGCTTTTTCAATCGCTTTGACAACACTTGTCGTTGCTCCATGAAAGTATATATCTCCCTCAAAATATTAACAACAACAATTTATTATTTATACCCCACCCATCTGGCTGGGTTTCCCCAGCCATTCTGGGCGGCTTCCAAATGAATATTAAAAACAATACAGCATCAAACATTAAAAACTTCACTAAACAGGGCCGCTCAGGTGTCTTCTAAAAGTCAGATAGTGGTTGATTTCCTTGACATCTGCTGGGAAGGCGTTCCACAGGGCAAGCGCCACTACCGAGAAGGCCCTCTGCCTGGTTCCCTGTAACCTCACTTCTCGCAGCGAGGGAACCACCAGAGGCCCTTGGCGCTGGACCTCAGTGTCTGGGCTGGACAATGGGGGTGGAGACGCTCCTTCAGGTATACTGGACTGAGGCCGTTTAGGGCTTTAAAGGTCAGCACCAACACTTTGAATTGTGCTCGGAAGCGTACTGGAAGCCAATGAAGATCTTTCAGGAACAGTGTTATATGGTCTCAGTAGCCACTCCCAGTCACCAGTCTAGCTGCCGCATTCTGGATTAATTGCAGTTTCCAAGTCACCTTCAAAGGTAGCCCCACATAGAGGGCATTGCAGTAGTCCAAGCGGGAGATAACTAGAGCATGCACCACTCTGGCAAGACAGTGTATGGGCAGGTAGGGTCTCAGCCTGCGTACCAGATGGAGCTGGTAGACAGCTGCACTGGACACAGAATTAACCTGCGCCTCCATGGACAGCTGTGAGTCCAAAATGACTCCCAGGCTGCGCACCTGGTCCTTCAGGGGCACAGTTACCCCATTCAGGATCAGGGAGTCCTCCACTCCAGCCCGCCCCGTCCCCCAAGAACAGTACTTCTGTCTTGTCAGGATTCAACCTCAATCCGTTAGCCGCCATCCATCCTTCAACCGCCTCCAGACACCCACACAGGACCTTCACTGCCTTAACTGGTTCTGATTTAAAATGATAAAATACTAGCTGACCCAGCCACGCGTTGCTGTGGCTGATTTAGTGTAAAGATGTAGTATAAAAGAGAAAGTGATGTCTTACCATAGGTCTTTGCATTGAAGTTGAGGTGGTTTTGGTTTTCTTTTCTTGCTCGTTATTATTTTTGTGTATATAACCCATTATTAGTATTGTTGTATTTTCTGGTTCCTTTTTTTGAATTGTTTGTATGTCTTGGTTTGATGTTGTTGATGTGTATTGGAGGGCAGTATATTTGTTTGTACAGTATCAGGTTAGGCCACCCGAACCCGGAAATGGTGGACAGGACGTTTGCAGCCGGCCTGACTGTGCCGTTGCTTCGCTGTGTACCTGCCGCTTCTATCAGCAGGCTATCTCGGTGTTAGCGGGCGGCTTAGCTTTCCTACTGATCCGTTCGCCCTCCCAAAAGGCGGACGGGACGTTTCCGGGCAGCGTGGCTATGGCACGGCTTCTCTCTATAGCTGCTGCAGGCGGCATCTAAAAGCCACCAAGGCCAAACTCCGACTTTGCGTCCGGGCTGCCTTTTGCGGGCAGCGTACCTATTGATTGGATAGTGGCGGTGACGTCGGGGGGCAGGAGGAGGGATCAGCAACAGGTGTTGTGTGCTGTGCTATTTAACATCCACTGGAGGGCACAGGTTTTTTTCCAACAAATTCATAGATTTACCCGGGAAAGGTGGGATATTTTTACAATCTAGGTACCTAAGATCCTTCCCATATGGCCAAGGCATGTTGTGTCTAAATTTGAAGCCAATTGGTCAAGCGGTTACGGAGAAAGGCGAAAACAAACAAACATGCAGCTTGAAGGATTTTATCATTAAGTCCTTGGTACCTGTTCCCATTGACTGTCATCCAATTACACTCCCCATTATGACAAGTGGGTAGCCTGCTGCCTAGCTCAATACTCTTCACTTCTCTTCCACCCAGAATTATGGGTCTTTCCACTGCCTAAAGTTCAGAAAGGAAGAACCAGGCACAGCAGAAGTTCCCAGGTTAGCTGCTAAGCAAAAGCAGTTAGATGAATTATTTTCATATTGACAACCAGCAAGCTTACTGTAGTTATACCAACACAATCCAGTATGTCACTGCCCAGAGGAGACATAACCCTCCACACCCTTGCTGGATAAACGCCTGGCTCTTTTAAGTCGAATGCGTCACATGATCCAAACCTTTCCTTTCTTTCTTTCTTTTTCAAAACTCATAAAAAATTAAACCTCACATCTGAGGACTGCATTGAACTATGAGAGCACTGGCATTTCCAGAAATCTTTGCAAGTTCAAAGTACATATTCCTGGCCTTAAAGAGGAAAAGCCATTTCTGTTTATCAGTCTATTAATGCTCCACACTGCCCCAAGTCTATTGAATGAAGGTTCTTTGTGCTCCAAGCTGAGTATCTCTTTTAATGCTATGCTCTTCCCTTTCTCCAGGCCACTTTAATATAATCTTAATGATAAAACTCCACTTTGAAGAAGTCCTCAGCCTTTCCAAGGACAATGAGTGACACAATGAATAGAGAGGCTATTGCATGGGTTTTAATAGTTTCCCTCACACCTCAAAAAAATTACAGAAGTCACTGCAGGCTATTGAATACATAACAATCTACTATAATTTTCTTTTAAGTAACCCACCACCCCACAGATATAGCAATGGGTGTCACTGAAAGTAATATGACTAAAAACAAAAACAAGTCCCTGTTCTGCTTAACTACTTGTTAAAACAGCAATTGAGGTGACTGTCTTATTGTACAAATGATAATGTAAAAAGTGCAAAGGGGCACAGTGAGAGTTGCACAGCAACAAGAAAAATCTGGTAGGGGGTATTAGCAGATCAGGGGGGACTCTATAAATGACAGTCTTAAAATAGTAGAACACACACCAAGAAGGTTGCACAAAATTGGAATTGTTTTAAATATATTTTTATTGTTTTGTCACTTGTTTGCTGCCCTGGGCTCTTCTGGGAGGAAGGGCGGAATATACTGTACTTTTCCGTCTATAAGACACCCCCATTTGGGGGGGGGGTGCCAAACCGAATATCACTCACCCAACTGGCTAACAACCACAAGCAACACAAGCCAAATTGCCGACGCGGCAGCCAATCCAAAGCAGCCCTTGCAGCAGACACCATTCACCCACGCAATCGCTAGATCCTGCTCACGTATGCAACCAATCACTTGTCCCCCCCTCTGCACTACCCATGTATAAAACAACCCCCCCCCCCCATTTTTTACTTTACTGTATTTTGGAGTAAAAAACCCTCATCTAATACAAGGGAAAGTATGGTAAGTTGTTAATGTCAAGCACTTGGACAAGTTTTGAATAATTAAGCATTTGGCGCAGTGATCTATGATTAATGTAGGAAGCTGCTTTATACATGGTGAGATTATTTGTCCATCTAGGCTAATATTCTCTACTCTGAGTGGCAGCAGCTTTCCAAGCTCTCAGGCAGAGATGCTTTTTGTTTATCCATCACCAGCTACATATAAAGATGCCAATGACTGAATCAGAGACTTTCTACACACAAAGCATTGCTCAGTCGTTGAGCTATGGTCCCTCTTCCAATATCAGCTGTGAAATATGGCTCACATTCTCCTGTTTTCAATTGAGGGAGGGGACCGATAGTTCATCAGCTTACTATGGCAGACTTATAAGCCTGAACGCAGATACTAATAAGTGAAAATCAACTTATAAAAGTGAAAGTTGAACAGTGCCTCCCTCAGGTTTAAGTCTGAGCTGCCTGCCTGCAGCTGGCAATTGCAACCATCCAATTCCAAATCTAAATGCTTCAGAGTGTCATTACATTTTTTCCCTTGAAAAACAGAAATCAAAACAACTGAAACAAAACTGAGAATGAAATGGAAGGGGGGGGCGAAGACTGAAATAATTACTAATCAAAGGAGAGGCCAGGACATGGAATGGTGAACCCACTAGCCATCTCAACCCAGTAATTTCTCTCCGTGTCGCCTCTGATGAGTTTTTTATTTCTAACATTTCATCAATTTGAATCACCAAATTCAATTTGCATCCACAGATAAACAGAGAGAACAGTAAATACTCTCATCTGACCTTGAAGTGAGAAAGAGAGAGAAATTGCCCTCTACTATTTCAACTCAATCCAAACCATAATAAATAATCCAATTTACCCCATCAGTTCCTTACCTGCAATCACACTGTTGTGCACTTCAGGAATGAGTTTTGATGCCTAGGCACAATATGGAAGCACACAATCCCTTCTCATACCATTATCTCCAAGCTGTTGCCTGTTCTTGCTGCACAACCCTTTGAAAATATAACTATTCACTTAATAGTGTACTCTCCACAAGGTACTAGGAACAACCATAGAATAAACAGCGGGGACAAACAAACAGTGTACTCTAAAACCATACATCAATTATAGCAGGGATGGAGAACTTGTGGCCCTCCAGACATGTTTAGACTACAACTCCCATCATCCCTCATCATTGGCAATGCTTGGCTGGGGCTGATGAGAGTTGAGAGTCCAACAGTATCTGAGAGCTACAAGTTCTCCACTTCTGAACTAGAGTTCAAACCCACATTGTAAGTCATAATTTTCATAAGATGTCTGTGGCCCTTCAACCTTCTGTCCAACCACCTTGCTTCTCCAGATCCAGGATCTGAGTTAGTATCCTGTCTTTTTCAGAAACCTCTGTGCCTCTTTCCCTCCCTAGCAGACTTCAAGAAAACTGCCCATCTCTTCAACCCACTGTGCTCTCTCTGTTGTCTGAGACATCCAGAAACTGCAAGATAAATTCTACAAGTTATTCTCACCCACAGAATGCCAGTATATTTTTCAACATGGCTATCAGGCTGGACAATAATTAATTAAGTATTCTCGAAGCTACTAACATGAGTTTGGCCAAACTGCGGGAGGCAGTGAATGATAGGCGTGCCTGGCGTGCTCTGGTCCATGGGGTCACGAAGAGTCGGACACGACTGAACGACTGAACAACAACAACAATTAATTAATTAATTAAAATTAATGCTATATCATAAAAATATCAAAGTGATTTACAACAGTATCTATATTGAACAAAATACATAAAAAATTAAGACCAGAGACCATCAACTAACTATGTATTTGCAATTGCCTACATAAAGCCTGGCATAGTTTTCAGCAGGCATTTGAAGGTTGAAACAGAAGGCACCCCCTGAATCTCTCTTGGCAGAACATTCCATGGGACTGGGACGATGACATGAAAGGCTTCATTTTGTGTTGATATATGCATAAAAGTATTTGCAGAAGTCAAGACTGGAGAACTCCCCTGTCATTGTTGCAGGCCCGGGGCTGGTAACCAGGTTACCTAGCTCATGTCACTAGGTCAGACAGCAGAAATCATGCTTCAGGACACAACACACAGCAACACAAATCTGAAAGAAAAGCTGTTTTCAAGATTGAGCAGTCAGGTATGCAGTTCAGCTCCACAGTATTTAACCAAAGGAAAGCAAAGTACAAGAAGCTTCTGGGAGACAAGGGACAAGAGCAGCTGTGACACCTCACTGGTACCGGTACTTTAAAAGCCTTGAGACTGCATTTACATTTAACACTGCTGAATGGAGGATTGTCAGTGAGTCTTGTTGCAATGCTCCTGACAACAGGACAATAGCTTATTTTAATAAAATAAGTAGTAATAGAAAAATGTTAGAACTTACAACAAAAAAAGCCATTAACCCCAAAACCTTAAAACCAGCATGGTACTTTAGTGACAAAAAGCTCTCACAGAATCATGACTCATTACTGCTTTATGAATACTCCACAGGACTGTTTGAGCTGACCTTTTTCAATCAGACTTAATTTTGAATGCATATTACTGTCCTCCAGCAGGAAATGAGCATCACACATTGCTGGTCACCAAGTTTTATGATCTGTGTGTTTTTATTTCATAAATTGCTAGTCCTTTGCAATTGGGAGAGGGAGAGAGAGAGAGAGAGAGAGAAGAAATCAATCAATCAATCAATCAATCAATCTGTGAGAGACCTCTTCACTGACCCTGAATAAAATGATATTGTTTCAACTCAGTAACTACACTGCAGCCTTTAGTCTCTGAATAGTAGACACAGTTGTTGTACCAACCTCAGAATTTCTAACATATGGTTCCTCACAAATGATAGCAACAGTGAAAACAGGCAGTAGAAAATGAACAAGCAGGATAAGAACGCAAGCATATGATGGGGAGGGAAAGAGCCACCTAATTCAATAAGGGAAGGGGGAGAAATCTGTCACAAAAATAAATCTCACCCAGCATTATTAAGATATTTCCAATAGGAAACATTTCAGTTTACACACAGACACTAAAAATTAGAAGACAACCTTCTGAACAAGAGTCTGTATAGTACAGAGGCTAGAGCAGAGCACACCAAACTGTGTGTTGTGGCACATTAGTGTGTCAGCTACAGCGTGTAGGTGTGTTGCACAAACACTCCCTACGCTCCTCCCAGGGCTGGAAAAGGGTTAATTTAACCTCTGGTTTCCTAGTAAAACTGAATTACTATGTTGTGAAATGATGCACATCTAAAAAGTATATCACCAATATGAAAAGTTTGGAAAGTGCTGGGTTAGAGTGTCGGACTACAAACTTGAGAAGCTTGAATTCAAACTTCCATTCTAAACCATGAAGCCCCCAAAGTGACTTTTGGCAAATTGCCATGCTTGCAACCTAGCTTTACCTGACAAGGTTATTGTAAGGGGGAAAGTGGATGCAGGCAACTCCCCATTTGTGTGTGACCTCTGACATGAGTGCAATTTTCAGCACCAGAAGTGGGCAGAACGGGGCCAGCTTACTCATGTCCGGGCCTTTGTTTGCCTACCCATGTTCTACAGCATGTATTGCAAATGTGCATGGGGAATACACCCCCCGCTGCTTATGCTTCACATATCACCAATGAGCTGAGAGGCTCCACCGTGACCCAAGTTGTCAAATCTGAATATTCAAGAGCTGACAGCCTCTCATTCCATGCCCACTGCTGAGCAACCCCAGAGTGGTGGATATGAAGCCAGGCAAAAGAAGAAAACTGTGACAACAGAAACCCATGTTTCTTCCTGTCCCTGAGGCAACCCCAGATCCCAATTAGCAGGTCTGATACTGCTGTACCCTACATCTCCCACAATCAATACAAACACTTTAGCAGCCAACAGTAGATAGCTTAAGCTCAGTGCTCCTTTCGATCGGCACCTGTGTTCCATTATAATCTTCCCTGCTGCCTCCAATATAGCCGATTAATAAAGCCCATTCTTTCTGTTTATTTCCTTATTGATCTTACTGTCCCCCCACATACAAAAGAGAAGTCAATGCAGTTGGTGTCCAAGTCCACCTTGGCAGTTTTCCTATGCCTCCCAAACTACTACTTTTTTGCCCTACCTACTAACCACGTGCCATGTGGCTAAAGGACTACACACAGTGACATTGTCATGAAACATTCCTTATCTCCAGCTATACCAGTAGTGACAAATCTTATGCTTGCGTCAGCAGACTAATGAGTAAGGAAACACGTGATATAAAAGGCTTGCATAGTGCATTCCAAAGTGAAAAGTGGAGCCTCCAAATCTCTCTCACACAGGAGAAAATCACAAAGACCAAAGGTATGCTCCTACATACCAATCATTAGATCCATCAGTCATGCAGCTGGCTTATTAATCTCCTGTTCTCTCTCATCTGTGTTCCTTGGCTTGGGGCTCAGAAAGTTGACACTTGACTTGAAAATGCCAACCCTAAGCAGTTTATTTCTTCTTGAACTTTAAGAACTGACTGAGATAGGAGTGACCTTTAAAAAGGCATGGCTAGTGCTATATAAAAATGATAGGCGCATTTTCTGCTTACACAGTATGGAAACGCACTAAACAAATCCAATATGCAAACACTTATTCTTTTCAGGAGCTAACAGAAATCCAGGCTCCCTCAGTTTAAGAAGCAGGGGTTCTATTGTATAATGGCAAGTATAAGATCTGTTGACTTAATATGCAAAGCTCAAGCAAGGAAATATATAAAAACAGCTCTATAAGAATGCAAAGAGGCCTGCTAGAACAGAGCAAAGACCTATCTAGTCCAGATCTTGTTCCCACAGTGACCAACCAGATGTTGATGGAGAGATCACAAAAAGATCACTAGTACAGCACTCTCCAGCAGTTGGCAGCCAATACAATAAGCCCGCAATTTACACATATTAAACTTGTGCACATTCAGCTTTACACACATGGCAAATGAATGAATGAGGGGTGGAAAGGGGGTTGGTGTCCCGGGGGGGGGGGGGGAGGCTTTGGCAATCTTACCCACAAATGTGTTTTCACTATATGCAATTTTGGCTTTGGGGAGGTCCTCAAAACACAATCCCTGTGTAACTTGTGAGCTAACTGTATTGATCTGTTAGAATCTCTTTAGTCAAACTAAAGGTGGAGCATAAAGCAAGGTAGAGCTGCAGGCAGCACAGAAGACTGCTCAAAGCATCAATTATTTAGTTTATATCCAAATGCCTTTTCTAAGACAGGGGTCTGATGTAATGTTTGTAATACCATCTATAAAACAAAGAGTGTGTGCTTTTCTCCTTTTAAAGTATTGTTTATTCATACACAAAGCTCTAATTCTGAGAACTCAATAAAAAATAATAAAAACCCTTCCAGTAGATTGATTGATTGATTGATTGATTGGTCTACGGCAGACCAACAGGGCTACCTACCTGTTTGAGAACTCAGTTTTCTTTCGGAGTATATTTTTTAACCACCACCCCTTACCAAGTTGTTTAAATGGCTTGGGTGAATTAAAAGGTCTCTACTGTATACGGGGGGCAGAGGGACCCATAAAGACAGTACACAGCCTTGCTGTGGAGGATATTACATAGCTGGGGTGCTGCTATTATGAAGGCCCTCCCTCTGGTGGTCACTAGCCTCACTTCACTTGGTGGAGGGACACAACTTCTAAAAAGGACTTTAAGCTTTAGGCAGGTATATGTGAAAGAAAGAAATCTTTCAGATAACCTCATCCCAAGCCACTAAAGGCTTTAGAGGTTAAAATGAGCACTTCATATAGGACCCAGTAATGGATTTAGAAGGAGTACAGCTGGCTGCTGCTGCGGCTGCGGCTGCGGCTGCTGTTAAATTTATACACCACTCTTCATCTGAGGATCACAGGGCAGTTTACAGTATAAAAACACAAAGATAAATAACATAATAGCAAACAAAGCAATACCCCACCACACAAAGTTTAAAATCACAGAGTTTGTTTAAACAGCTGATAAAGCTAATGATGGCATATAGTGGGTGCATCGTCCCAAGTTAATAATATTGTAGCTCTATTTTGGAACAACTGCAAGCTGTATTTCAGAGAAACTTCCAAAGGCACTTTAGGGGAACCCTATGCTGTGTGAAAACCAGAAGACAGAATGCCTCTTCTAAGGAAGTGCCTGTAAGCTGTCATTTTTGTTATGGTACTTCGCCGTCTTGGTTCCTGCTTCTCAGTTCTGCTCATGTATGCAGGCCAGTACATGGACCAAAAGCAATTATTTCCTTCATGAGTAAAGCTGCAACTAATAACTGAAATCCCACGTATTGAAAAATTTCACACTTTCAAAATTCCTCAACACACTCACACACACATTTGTGTCCCACAAAGTTCAACAACAACAAATGGAGTAGCTTGTTTGGTGTTTTTGAGGGTGACACTTGGATTTTTAAAATAAAATAAAAATTCAAAGCACTTGAAAATGTTAACAGTAAAAGTGTTTAAGTGGTATCAGCTTGGCTGGAGGAAGAACGAGGGCAGAGAGATACTACTGCCTTCTGCATTTCAACTTTATATTTGCAAAAAATTACCTTTTATTGAAATAAAGTAAGATTGCCAATAGAAGTTACACAGATCCAATCCAAATCTTTATTACGGTCATAGACTAAGATTACCAGACATCCCCGTTTCCCGGAGACAGTCCCCAGATTTACAAATCAGGCCCCATACAAAATCCATTGAAGTTGAAAAGTGTGCCCAGATTCATTGAAAAAAATCTGGTAACCTTATCATAGACCAGCATAAGATAAAAGCACCTCCATACATAAATAAAACATGCTAGATAGGCAATAGGGCATCACATACTCATACTCTCAGTTGCAGTAGACCAGCATAAGATAAAAGAACATAAATCATGTAAATCAAACCTTCAGTTTTAGACCTGGTGAGTGGCACATCCTATTCTCTGACATTTGTCAATCATAGCAGCATAGTATCTGGCAACTGAATATGTTGTTTCAGGATTTATATTGTGGAGCAGTAAGGAGATATAGAGTTACCCTGTGTGTCCTGTATTATTGGCAGGATAAACCTAGCACATATGTTTGTGTAATACTGGTAGTGGAGAAAAACATGTTGAATTGTTTCTATGTGCCCACAGCCACAGGGGCATTCCCCCCCCCATAAGGTGTCTTCCTGAAACGACCTTCCTGGATGGCTGAAGGGAGAGCCTGGCAGCAAACAAGAGTGAAAGCTCTTCATTGTTTTGGTATTTCCAGATTAGTTAAATATGCTACTGGGAAGGTGAGGTTTCACTGGTAAAGTAATTGGAGGACCTGGTTATATCTGACTGACATTCTGTATCAACCACAAACTGTTTAATGGTTCCTTTGGCCTGTTCATAGCTCATCCTAAGTAAAAGCTGTGGGGTAAGACTTAGAATTAACATTTTGTCTACCACTGCTCATTTCAATGTTGTTTGAAAGTCGTCCTTTATAATTAGTGAGGCAAGGCCATGTGGGTAAAAGGATAGTCTAAGCCAGAAATTACCGGTAAGTGTGGCCATCAACACCCTAGCCTCTGCTCTTACAAAACCTGTCTCAAGACCAGAAGTCTGCAAACTTTTTCAGCAGGGGGCCGGTCCACTGTCCCTCAGACCTTGTGGGGGGCCGGACTATATGTTGAAAAAAAATATGAACGAATTCCTATGCCCCACAAATAACCCAGAGATGCATTTTAAATAAAAGGACACATTCTACTCATGTAAAAACATGCTGATTCCCAGACCGTCCGCGGGCTGCATTTAGAAGGCGATTGGGCTGCATTCGGCCCCCGGGCCTTAGTTTGGGGACCCCTGCTCAAGATGTAAGGTAGCATTTGAAACATATTTTGGCACTTGAAGAACTGATCTTAGGAATTTAGATTGTACTAGTTCCAGTGATGTGAGATTAGTGAAGGGGCTTAGTTCCGGTTGGACGCCATTCTGCTCGGTCGGGAGAAACCTCGGCTCCGAGGTTTCTTCATCGGTGCGGGGAAGGGGGGAGTCGAAACTGCGCTTCGACCCCCCAAGAAACTCCAGGTAGAGCGTCCTGGAGACATGGGATCCGGCTGGTCCCCCGGGGCGTCTCCCATGCTCTCCGGTAAGGGCTGCCACGACGGGTGAGGTTTTAGAGGCGCAGGGGCTGTGGATCGTCTGCTGTCCTCGCAGCGAGAATTAGCGGCTGCTGACAGAGAGAGCGTCCAATTCTTCCAAGATTCGGCTAATTTGGACTTGTAAGTACTGATTTTTTTTTAAGTGACTTTAAAATTCGGCTGTTCTGGGAACTTCAAAAACGGAAGTCGGTTCCCTGAGCGTTGAAACAAAAGGAAACAGTGTAATTTTCAATTCCAAAGCTATTGACCAACTTTGTGACAAGGAAATTTCTGAAGCCTTTTCCCCCCAGGTTGGGGGGTTGAATTAGGTTTTTATTTTAATTGGAACTGTGATCTTTGGAGATACTATTACCCTCTCTTTGAGGAAATTTTGGATGGCTGCTTTGCAGCGAAGAAATACATCTGGACTGCATAAGCTTTTTAGACTTTAAGTATGCCTAAAAGGAAATGGTCGCAGGAATTTCAAATAAAGGTTCAGGAACTCTTGCACAATTTAACAGTGGAAGTTAATCAGTTAAATCAGCTAACTGGGACGGTGGTACCTCTGGACTTGGCTTTGCAGGAAAACGGATTAATGACTTTTTGTGAAAGTTATGAGGATATAATTACAGAAGAGGAGAAAACCCAGGATAAAATTCATGGACTCAACCCACGAAAAGAAAGGAGAAACGTGAGAAGGGACAAAACAAAAAGAAGCAAAAATGGGAAAGCTGCAGTAAAGAAGAGAGTGCAACGGAAAGCTGTACAGAGCTTGGACAATGTTGAAAAAGTTACAAGGACATATGAGATAAGAAAGGAGCAGAAGCCAGTTTCCCAGGACTGTGGGGTTTTGGAATTTGAGAGGGTGGGGGTGGGTTGAAAAATGAATGTTTCTATGGATATTCTCTTTGTGTTATGGCGTAGACATATGGTCTGGTAATGGATAACGGTTAACAAATAGAATTTAATTTTGGGTAGTGTAGGAAGGAAGGGGGGAGAAGAGTTAAAATGAAATTAATTAAATTAGGTTGTTTTATTGAAATTTTGAATTAGGCAATGGAGGTTCATAAACAAGATATGTAAGATGAATAATTATTTGGCAAAAGAACTTAAAAAGGAAAATGTCAGAAGAAAAAATAATATGGGGATTAATTGGCAATAACTGTGAATTAGGGTTAACCTGGAAATCAACGGGGGGAGAATCGGGGAAGTCTGTAAAGATGTTATGTGCAAAGTAAGTGGTTAAATTGGGAAAGAATTGTTTGTTGCCCCAGTGGGAGGGGGGTCTGTTTTGCTTGGCTCCCCTTGGTGAGAGAAAGGGGAGTATGGAAAATTTAATCATGTATTGTAATTTGGTTTTAATTGGAAAATCTTAATAAATATTATTATTTTTAAAAAAATAGTTGGGATCCATATAAAAGTTGAGCAACTGACTTTGCTTCAAACAGTTTAAGGGCTGCAGGTCCTGATATTTAAATGTGGCAGTTGCACTTCTCTGTGCATTCTCGGCAATATAGTCAGATTTAAATAACTTTTGCATTTGTGCTTCACATTGGAATACACAAACTGTTTAGACTGTAAAGCATTTGTTTCTAAAATACCAACTATTATGGGTCCCATTTCCTAAATATAAACTTCCAGAAGAATCAACACATATGAAAGTACAATTTCATCATTTAAGATAAATTAAGAAATCTATCCTTATTGCTAACAACACAGTAATTGAGGCAATTAAATATTGCAATACAGTTCTTTTCATTGGAGATGTTGGCTCTCCTCCTGACCAATTCCCTTAGGGACTTAATTAGAGCCATCAACTCTAGTGATTTTGTTGCCAGTCTCACAATAATTGCTGTATGTTTGTTTTGTATGTCTGCTATTAGATGAATGCCTAAGTAAGCCAGCTTTTTTCTTTCCTTTTTTGTAGCAGTTTCTAGCCCTCATGATAGAGGAAAGAAAAGACCTGTGACTTCTCAACACCATACTATAAAAACAAATAAGGAAATTACCAACACAGGGTATACCGTATATACCCGAGTATAAGCCGACCCGAATATAAACCGAGGCACCTAATTTTCCTACAAAAACCTGGGAAAGCTTATTGACTCAAGTATAAGCCGGTTCACCTTTGCCGCTGTGGAGGAGGAGGAGGAACGAGCAGCCCGAAAGTAGCCCTTTGGGCTGCTCCTTCCTCTTCCTCCTTTGCCAAGTTTGCATTTATGCGAGCAGTTCAGGAATGGAACAAGCTGCCTGGGGAGAGTAAAGAACCTCCATTCTTGTACGCTTCTTAAGGAATGGTTGACTGGGGAGAGCGGGTGGCAGCACGAGCGGAGAGAAAGGACTTCTTTCTCGCCGCCCCCCACCGCCTGCCTCACTCGAGTATAAGCCGAGGGCAGCTTTTTCAGCACAAAAAATGTGCTGAAAAACTAGGCTTATACTCAAGTATATACAGTAATAGGAACAATCCACACACAGCCTTGCAATTACCCACTACAGGCTGCTCTCTAAGTCAAATCATTCCCACTAACAAATCACTCTCACTATCAAGGCTCATATCAGAGGGGGAAGCTATCTTTGAATATACAGAAATATGCTGTCAAACCAACCTGAAGATGTGTGGTCATGTAGAAGGAATGTGAGACTTCCACTTGCCTGCAGCCAGATATCCATATTCCCCTATAACCAGATAAGTTAGGGGAAGGACTTTCAGCTAAAGAGACAAGCTTCTACTAGGAAGCTGCTAACTGGTCAGGGGAAAGGGATCACCTTTTTCCAACCTTGTGCCCCCTGTACATTGTTGGAATCAAACTTCCATCAGCTCTAGCCAGCATGGCCAATAGGAAGGATGAGCGAAGTTGGAGCCCAACATCTGGAGGCCCACAACTTCCCCATCCCTAACTTAAAAGAATTGAAACTAATTCCACTACATTTGCAAAGGAAAAGCATGTACCACTGTAAAAGGAAGGAAATGTCTAAGAAGTGACAAGTGAGCTTCATGCAGATCATATCTCTCTTGTTAGTATTAGGGCTACAAGAAGTGGCCTTTGGTGACTTCATCACTAGTATGATTCCCCTCAATAAGGCAGCAGGAAAAAAATCAAATTCTGTTTGGTTTCTTCCAAAATCTTTAACACCACATAAATCATACTTGTACTTGGGCAAGGCACAGGTAACAAGGTGCAGCAGGTGCATAAGAGGTAAAGATACATGGCTAAATGCAAGTTAAGGCATTTTGGAGGACAGGGTAGTCACAGCACAGCAAGCAAGCAGAGTTTTGGGATTGGGCAAGTAAATGGGCACTCGTTCAAGTGAGCTGAATTTGTGAGGTTTGTTCATGCTTGCAATGACATCTCAGTGTCCTTGGAGTTGGAGGTCAGTGCTGGCTCAGCTTCTGATTTACTCAGTTGCCTTGTGTGGAGGAAGTGGCTCCTCCTTGGCAGGAGGTGCCAGGGCAGTTCCACAGCAGGAGGTATCCGACCAGCTGTTTCCCATTCACAGGAGCAGAACACGCTGCTGTCAGCCCGCTTGGTCCCTCCCCTGGATCCAGTACTCCACTCCCTCAACTACTAGCTTCCTCCTCAAGCTCAGACCCTTCTTGGGGTCCCAACTGCACCTCCCTCATCCTTCTAGGACCCTTCCCAGGGTCATCCAAGTCCAACTCCCTGAGCTCTTCCCATTCCTTCTCAGCATCCAACCACCCCCTCTATGACATCTATAGAGGACTCATGATCCAATCTTAACAAGTGCATTTACCTGTATTACTTGCATTGCAAGAAGAGCAAGCAATGTTTGTCTAATTACAGATAGGAAAAGTTTTGGTATGAACCAGGCAAGAGAATCATGCTAATTATAATGGGGAAAGCATCTATCCACACAACTGCTTTGCTGAAAATGTCTTTAAAGTATGCCATCTGTCTGCAAGATTAACACTCAACACTGCAGGTATCCCTATTCATAATGTTAGCATACATTGGTATAAGCAAAAATGCAGGTCAGAGTGCACCTCGCCCCAACTTTCAAAATATGTTTGGCCAGATGGATGCATATTCAGCAGGGATTTTGTTTCTGAAACATCTGCACAAATATAAATGTGGGGGCCTTGTATTTTCTATGTTATGAATCTACAAAACAATTTGCCATCTACAAAGACAGCAAAGGGAAGTCTGAGATTAAATGTGGTTCTTATTGCTAAATATGAAATAATGAGCAAACAAAAAAGAAAGAAACACTAGCCACTTCCATCAAACAAATACCCCACACACATCTACAATGACGTTACACCATAACAAAAATTAATTGCCCCAAACTTGGAGACAAACTAGGACTGCTTGGCCCATGGTCAGAGGAGATGGGAGTTGTAGCCCAGGAACATTGGAGGTCCACAGATTCCCCATCCACAAGACAAAGAGTTAACAGACTAAATAAAGCAATAGTTTAATTACCTCAGCACAACTGTACTATCTAAACTAGGGATGGAGAATAGAGTGTGTTGAATTTTTCAACTTTTTAATTCCAAAAATGAGGGGTCCTAAAAGCTGCAACGTGACCCAAGAATCAAAAGATATTGTCATTTTGGTTGGTAAATAACTACATAAAAATATTGACTTTTATGTGTTTTTGCAGAATTTCCAATAATTTAAACTGTCTTATTTTTTTCATGGAAAAATGTGTGTAAAATTACATAAAAATAATTAAAAATGATTGCCAATATTTGGCAGTTATATATATGCTTGAACAGAAGACAAATCAAGAAGTGGAAGCGACAAGAAGAGAGGAAGGCGGCTTGCTGAATATAAGCAGAGAAGAAGCAGAAGGCTTTAATACATCAAATGATATAAGTTTCTATGCTGATGAAAATGAAGAACAAATAGCTGATGCCAAGATGGAAATAGAAGAAGTTATGAATTGACATTAGGAAAACCAAGTACGGCTTCCAACTCTAATAAAAAGACGGAGTAAAAACACATTAGGAATACATAATGTTGCTATGCAGAGCATCAGATAAGGTGTTGGCCTGTGTGCCACAGCTGCCCTCACAACTGCCACCTTTATTAAAAGTCTAGAGGGCCCAAGAAAAAGTTATGAATTCCCAGGAGCAGGAATTTGAATATCTTTGTCAGAAGGGTGAAACTGATTGCATCTTCTTGGACGGCTGTGAAGATGCAACTCAAGTTATACTGAAAGCAGCAAGAACAGTGTGACACAAGGCCAGTAGTTTGGGAAGGGGATGCCTGAAGAAAGCCCCAAGGGTCAAACAGAGGCTTCATGAGACATACCCTGCCCCTAAGCCTGAGGTCCAAACACAGATTACATTTTTTTTAGTTCCTGCACTGCAGGAGGGGGAGTTGTTGTTTCTGCTCTGCCAGTTTGATCCGGGGAGGTAGGATGACTCCTCCCACAGAAAAAAGAGGCAAGAGACTTTGAAGACCCTGCATATCAAGACCAGAGGGAGGTATCATCCTATTCACAGAATGTCATCCAACCTAATCTACAAATAGAAATTCACAGTAATAATCAATTTCCTTTTTTGTGTATTAGTTGAGTTAAATATCATGTGTGTTTATATAAACAATTTCTAAAAATAAAAAAATAAATTGTTCATTTTAGTGAAGATGCTAGACCCTCTCTCTCTCCAACCATATTCTGGGTTGTAGCCATTGCTAGCCCTACTCAAAGTAGAGCCATCAAAACTAATATACATGACTAACATAATTTCAGTGAGTCTAGTCCGAGTAGTTCTTAGTTGGATCCAACCCTCAGGTTTAAACTAGAAACATCAGACAAATCCTGACCACCAGCATAGAAGGAAGGAAGGAAGGAAGGAAGGAAGGAAGGAAGGAAGGAAGGAAGGAAAGGGGGAGGGGCTGGGAGAGAAAGAGAAGGAAACAAATCCAATACAGTAGCCTGAGTGATGTGTAGTCACTTTCATGAGACTCCCTGCTGAAATGTGCAAACAGAGAAATTGATTTTGCCTCATTTAATTGCTGTTATTCTCAACAGTTTTAGAACAGTAAAGTAATGGTACAGCAGGAAAGAGCCTCAGGAAACTCTTGAGTGGTCAGCTATGTTTGGGAGGTGTGGGGAGAGAAACACTCATGTTTTAGAAAAGCAAACAAACCACAATCCCATTAGAAAACCAGGTCCTTCATTATAAGACACATCTGAAACCAGTGAAAACCTAGCAGTATATTGGGGCATGGGCTTTAAGCGGCCTGCTGCTCTAAACAAGAAGTTTGAGTGACATGTTTGTGTGTGAAAATAATAGATAAACCGTTACTGAACCACAATAGCCCAGTGCTGTGTTATTCCGATAGAGAAGTATGCATCTTTCAGCTCAAGATTTGCAAATTAGCAATCTTTTGCAAGTAAAGAAAGGTTGCTTGACTGCCTACTTCGTTATGAGGAGGATCTTAATCCGATTTCTGAGACCAATAAATGGCCTCAAAATTATGGAGGGAAATTTGCCCCATTTTTTGGAGGAAGGGCAGGTTCTAGTACAGTCTTCCTCAACCCAGTGTCTCCCAGGTGTTTTAAACATTCCCATCAGCCCATACCTCATAGCAGAACAAGGTTAGAAAATGCTATTCTACTGTTATGCATTATTTTGGCATTCACATAGAGCTCACATGTAAATCCCCCACCCCAATACAACCCTAATCTTCCTATGCATCAAAGGGAGAAAGGTTCCGTTTAAAAATGCAAGGGAAGAGTCTTGTGTCTGAATCTTTCCTTATATATATTTGTTTATTATTATTTAACAAGACAGCAACAAGTGAAAAGCCAAGGAGAAGAATTCTAGCCAAGTCTCTCACTGATTTCTGCATTTTAATATGTAGATTTATGGAGGAGGAGCATTCAAACATGAAACTTTTCCCCATATTCTGAAAGGGTACAATCCCAGTGCTATGCTGGGGACTGGAGCTGGTTTCTCTCTCAGCTCTTAATATTTGCAACACCAGCACAGACCATAGCTGTCAACCTTCCCTTTTTTGTGGGAAATTCCCCTATCAGTACTATAGTCTATAGTATGGTACTGATAGGGGAATTTCCCGCAAAAAAGGGAAGGTTGACAGCTATGGCACAGACACATGCAAACAAATTAATAGGAAACAGTCTGCAATGCTGACAGTCAACTTGAGGAAGGGGGAAGAATGTCCTTTATTTCAGATATGGGAAGACAAATGAGATTAGTCAAAGAAGGTTAGTAGTACTGTTCCTAAGTTATAGATGAGCAGCTGGGTATTCCTCATTATAACTCTGGAATCTGTGAGACAAAGAGTACACAATGATGGTGATTTATTGGACAGGAGAGAAGGTGGCAATGATGGGAGCAGCAGGTGGCAGGTATAACTATTTTTTTCTTTATGTGACAAGAATCACTATTCTTCATCCATATGGTCTAGCAATGCATACAGCAATTGCTTTGGACAGACATTATTTTCCACATTTCTACTCTACTCTTCATTTTATTTATTGATTTGATTTGTACACCACTCTTCAACAGGTTCCCTGGGTGACTTGCAAATGTTTAGCATTGCAACGAAACAGATTAAAACAGTAAAGGCCGCTTTGCTGCATGTTTGGGGTTATCCCATTTTATCTTCACAACCATCCTGTGGGGTAGGGGTAGGCTGAGAGACAAGTGACTGACCCAAAGCTATTTTTATGTATGAATAAGGCCTCAAGTAAAGATAAAGATCCAATCCTACCTTCTCCAATCTATTATCTCTGTGTACAACCTTTTGGGGAAAGATCAGAGCTTTAGTAAAGTGTGAGTGTATGTGTGATGTTTATTTATCTGTCCCCACACAGGATGATTCTCCAGGCTGCTGTAGCTCAGTTATTGATTGAGATATGCTTTGTATGCAGAAGACCCCAGGCTAATAGCTTGTCATACCAAGGTAAGGCTAGAAAAGACACTGTGTGACAGTGTCTTTTCTAGGAGCTGCTACCAGTCAGCCTAGATAATACTGAACTAGATGTGCAGCTGGAGCAAGGCAGCTTCCTAAAATCTTAGTAATGCCTCAAATGTGAAGTGTGGTACAGGTCCCTCCTTGCTGTAAGAAAAGGCTCTGCTGTAAGTGTACGTTTGTCCCTGAAGGGGGCAACACCAAAGGGATTCACTGCTTTGGGTTTCCTTCTCATTGTCAGTAAAGATATAGAATTGTAGGTCAGGTACTGTGGGGAACAGATCTGGGAGAGCCTTTTAGAGGGGAAGTCTGGTTTGGTAGTGTTCCCTGAGTAAAAAGTAGCAGGAGAAGAATTGGAAGTGGGCTTACTATCTTCCTCCTGACTACTGGGCTTTGGTTTGTTTGTGGCCCTAATCACCCACCTGCATATGGTGATGGATGATGGGGCTCAAATGTTTCTGGGTGGGCAGGAATGTAGTAACGAGTTGCAAAGTGCTGCTCCAATCTCAGTGATGGTAGGCAGGGGAGGCTGGCTACCATGTGGGGCAGAGGCCTAGATATCTATTCCTTGTACAAACCTTCCCACTCCTCTGGAAGGTACTGGTAGCATATCTGCTGAGCTCTCTGGTTTGGTAGTGCTGTTATTGAATGTCAGATCAATCTATAGTAAGACCATGCTCATCTACAACTTGATTATGGATAAATGGACTGATCTGGCATGTATTACCAAGACTTGTGTGAGGGAGTTGGATGGACCTGAACTAATCCAGTTGTACTCACCTGGATACTTGGTACAGCAGCAGGTTAGAATGGGGGGCGTGTCTGTTGCTATTGCCCATAGAAGCACCATCTCCTTCACCAGAAAACCTCTTGGACGTGGGATAGGCTTAGAGAAAACCACAATGGTATATAATACGGGGGGAATAAGATCATCCAATATACTTACAAAAGGTTGTATGGGCAATGATTTCAACACTTTCTATGGGCAACAATACAAGCAAAGAGGCAGAAAAAAATAGATTCAGCCCAACTTTTTCGGGGGAGGAAATGAAATTGTACTCACATTTCATTAGTTGAAACCTACAAGATACCCAAGGATGATAACCATTAAACAGTGCAAAGATTTTACTGCATTTTTCAGCATCCCTCCTGGGATTTTTTTATGGTGATAAGTTTCTTTATTATAAACAGTGTGAGTTCTAAAAAGGTTTGTTTTAATTGAAAACTTCCAGGGAAGTTTAACATGCAAAAGAGCTGTTAAGTGCTAAGGTTCCTTTGAAGGATGACAGATTATTTCAACAGTTTGTGAATTAAAATCACAGTAAGGAGGCAAGCAGCTGGGTGACAGAAGGTTGGGCAGGATGAATTCAATCCTAAGGTGTTGTAGAAATAGAAGTTTGCCTTTGCATTCATGCACTAGTTTAAAAATCTAAAAAGTGATACAGTATTATCCAGCAAAAATAAAATGCTAATGCAGTACCATGAACACCCAATTAGATCATTACACCTGCCAGGAGTGCCTTCTACATGTGCTGTATCAGGAAGAGTTTGGGCATCACATGGCAGGACAGAATCTCAAACACAGATGTGCTCTCCCAAGCCCACATTCCCAGCATGATCACACTCCTGTTTCAGTGAGAGCCAGTGTGGTGTAGTGGTTAAGAGCGGTAGACTCGTTATCTGGGGAACCGGGTTCGTGTCTCCACTCTTCCACATGCAGCTGCTGGGTGACCTTGGGCTAGTCACACTTCTCAGCCCCACTCACCTCACAGAGTGTTGTTGTGGGGGAGGAAGGGAAAGGAGAATGTTAGCCGCTTTGAGACTCCTTTGGGTAGTGAAAAGCGGGATATCAAATCCAAACTCCTTCTTCTTCTTCTCTTCTTCTCTTCTTCTTCTTCTTCTTCTTCTTCAGTGATGTCTACACTGGCTTGGTTATGTCCACAGAATGAAAGATGACAGGATCCCCAAGAACATGGTCTATAGGGAGCTGGCTTCAGGATTTTTTTGCAAGCAGTTTTGGGGTATATAATCATATTTGATCTTAGCTTGTTCCTTTTTTCAGGTGTTTTTTTAGTATTTTGTTTCATCATTTATTTTATTATCATAGATACTAACAAATTATTATTTATTTTCTATTCATGTTTTAGTATTCATGTAGGATAGGGCTAACAACGTCTACTGTCATTGTGACTATAATACTGGCACTCTGTCTCTGATTATCAGTTGCTGGGGATCATAAGCTGGGAGAGTCCTATAGTACAAATGACATGCTTGTGGGCTTCCCAGGGAGAACAGAATCCGGGACTGTATGGGCCTAGCCTGATAGGGCCCTTCTTATGGTCTTAGCACTAATGCCATAAACATTTTATATCAAAATTGTGAATAATTCAGCTAGTCCTTTTTATTGCCCAGGTTTGGGTAGCATAATCTGGTGCTCTCTAGACTTTTTGAACTATAAACTTCACCATTGACCACATTGGCAGATGAGAGCTGGAGTCCAAAATATCTGTAAAGCACCACGTTGGAGCCTTCCAGCATGTTGTTTGAAAACCACAGGTAACATTAACCAAAATTTGTCAGTTTCAACAATACAACATGCTACATGCATAAGTTAAAGAAGTAAAAGCTTCAGAACTTCTCACATCTGCATTGGAAGAGGTGAGAAGCACACAAACTGAGGATCACCTAGAGTTGTATCTAACTAATAGACCCATGAAATAACTGGGCCTAAGATAGCCATGTCTATTAATTTTAATGGGTCTCCTCTGAGTAGGACTAACATTGGATATAACCTATATAAGCTAGTTCTTGTTAGGCTACCGGTAACTATGATGTAGCATGATGTCTGAATATGGCCAGTGTTTTGTTTATGAACATTATGATAGTGTCTTATGTTGTTTATTCATTCCATTATCAAAGTCTGTGCAAATTGTCTGGATTAAAGTTTAGTTTTTATATTCAACAACATCTTTTGAATCTTCGGAATCCACAAGGCAAACAAATACTTCAGGAAAAATAATCCTGTTACTGCCATTACCAATAACCCACCTACATCTGGCTCTCCTTTGGAGTAAAAAAAAATATTTCAAAGTATAAACACAAAATTGGAATTATGGCAACTGTTACCAGAGGGCACAAGGGTAAGCAGTAGAAATTGAAATGGTTCTGTAATCAACAGGGAACATCAAGACCACATTCCTATCATTACAAAACAACACGACATATTTCAACTCTACCTATCGATCCTCACGCTCCTGTGTCAAGTCAACAAATACTTTCAGATGTGTGAATCCACCTCTAACAGTAGCAATAGATGAAGCAAAAAATGAAATTTACACTTGACTGCCTTTGCCGACAACACACAATCACCACTTAATAGGTAAATAGGGCAGAGTGTAAACAAGAAAAGAAAATACTTTTTAAATACCCACAGGTCACCAATTGTTTTGCGGCCAAAGCAAAACAGCAAGTTCACAGCAAGGAAAGCTCCATGGGTTGGAAGAAGTATGCATGCATGCACACAAAAGCTCATACCACGAACAAACTTAGTTGGTCTCTAAGGTGCTACTGGAAGGAATTGTTGTTGTTGTTGTTGTTGTTGTTGTTTTAATAATAATAATAATTTTTTTATTTATACCCCGCCCTTCCCAGCCAGAAAACCGGGCTCAGGGTGGCTAACATCAATTAAAATCACAGCAAGAAACATAAAAACGATCAATTTAAAATAACAGATTAAAATACAAATTTAAAAATTCAATTAAAACTGCAGGTCTCAATTTAAAAAATAACCCACCAATAAAAGATGAAGTATAAATATTAAACAGAAACCAACCCAAGGCCAGGTGGAACAGCTCCGTCTTGCAGGCCCTGCGGAAGATGCCAAATCCGCAGGGCCCTGGTCTCTTGTGATAGGCTGTTCCACCAAGTCGGGGCCAATATTGAGAAGGCCCTGGCCCTAGTTGAGGCCAACCTAACGTCTTTGTTGCTCGGGACCTCCAAAAGATTATTATTTGAGGACCTTAAGGTCCTAAATGGGACATACCAGGAGAGGCGGTCCCTTAAATACGAGGGTCCTAAACCGCATAGGGCTTTAAAGGTCAAACCAGCACCTTAAACCTGATCCTGTACTCCACCGGGAGCCAGTGCAGCTGGTAAAGCACTGGATGAATGTGGTCCGCGGCAAAGACCCGGTAAGGAGCCTCGCCGCGGCATTCTGCACCCGCTGGAGTTTCTGGGTCAGTTTTAGGGGTAGCCCCGCGTAGAGCGAGTTACAATCAAGTCTGGAGGTGACCGTCGCATGGATCACTGTGGCCAGATCAGGGCGAGAGAGGTAGGGGGCCAACTGCTTAATACGGCGGAGATGGAAAAATGCCACCTTTGCTGTGGTTGCAACCTGTGCCTCCATAGAAAGAGAGGCATCAAACGTTACCCCAAACTCTTGACAGAAGGCGCTGGCACTAGTTGGGCCCCCGCAAGGAAGCTCCTGCAGCCAATTGGAAGCCACAGAAGCCGCACTGGATGGTTGGGTTCCAAAGAACACTCACAAACTGGAACACTCACTTCCAGATTTATGGCGTTCGGGAGTCAAAACGTTCGACTCGCAAGTCATTCATCAACCAAGGTACGACTGTACCTATTACTGATGGCTATTCAATAAATCCTTGATCAAGAACTACTACCTCAACTGATCCATCGGTTAAGATCTTGAAATTTGCTGATGACACAACAGTTATTGGGCTTATCCAGGAGGACGATGAATCTGTGTATAGGCGGGAAGTAGACCATCTTGTTTCGTGGTGCACCGAAAATAATTTGGTAACTAAATATCCAAAAGACAGTAGAAATGGTAATTGATTTCAGAAGGCACTCTTCTGTTCTGCCACCACTTTCCATTCTTGGTAACATGGTTGTAATAGTAGAGTCCTTTAAGTTCCTGGGCTCCATAATTTCTTATAACTTAAATTGGTCAAGCAACATCAATAGTATTATTAAAAAGGTCCACCAGAGGCTGTATTTCCTGCGTCAACTAAGGAAATTTAAATTGTCCCAGGAAGTGTTGATTCAATTCTACAGAGGCATCATTGAAACTGTTCTCTGTAATTCTATAACAGCTTGGTACGGTACAGCCTCTAAGAGAGACAAGAAAAAGCTCCAACGAGCTATAAGAATTGCAGAAAGGGTAATTGGTGTTAGCTTGCCTTCAATAGAGACAATTTATGCTACCCGAGTAAGGAAGAGAGCAGAGAGAATTGTAGCAGATCCTTTACATCCCGGTCATCATCTGCTTGATTTACTTCCATCTGGACGTCGCTACAGGACTTCATATACAAAATCGGCCAGGCACAAGAATAGTTTTTTCCCTTGTGCCATTAAATTGTTAAATTCGTAGTTGTATAGCTTAAGGGGAGGTAAAATATGGGTGGGATTTCTTTACTTCTTTGTATTGTGAGAGGAACAGTGTCTGTATGTTTACATTGCAATGTAGCCGAAACAAATTCCAAGTATGTTGGAAAATGTACTTGGCCAATAATAAATTATTCCTATTCCTATTCCTATTCCTACCTCTGGATTAGTTGCTGCATTATTTGACACAGTATGCTTTACAACATTTTCTATACAAAATAGAATAGTAAATGATGAACTACTGCCACCTTTACTCATTGCCTGTAAAGGCTATGCTCTAAGTATGCCCTGAGTTCTCTCTTCCAAATATAAATCTACTAAGTCATGGACTTGGCATCACAAATTCCACAGAAACAACCACAGCCCATAGAGATTCAGAGAAAAGAAGAATTGAATATAAGAACCTAAGCAAGTAATGGTCAACTAAAAAGGAAAACTGTGGGCGGCTTCTGATTTAAGGGGAAACCATCAAGTTAAAGGAGGGGCATACTGTCCTCTTCATAAAAATGAAAGCAGAAACTTCACATTCAATCCAAAAGATGCTTCAGAAGATGAACAGCTTCAATATTGCAGCCCCAACACAGGCAGTTATTACTGCTCGTCCCTTCTTCTTTATTGTGATTGTTGTTAAGTTACTGAAATTAGTGTGTTTACTTGCTTTCTTTGCCCATGTTCTTTGCTCATGAGTCATTAATAACGTATATCGAATATCAATTACAAACTGAAAAGATGCAGGCTCTTACTGGAGCCACTGAAAATGAAGCAATGCTGTAATGGAATCTTTTCCTAATTTAAAAGGAACAGAAAAACTCCAACAATTCAAAGTAGGCATGGTAGAAATCATGGTAATTAGAAAATGATTCTTACAGCTCATATCTGACAGGTGGTTGTAAATCACACATTTAAGTGGGGTAGGAGAAAGAGAAAGGAGTGGAGAATAAATTGGCAGCCCACATCCCTCCCCTTCTCCTTATGGGGAAAGCATTTAATTAGGTGATTTTCTCCTCCTCTGACATGTGTAAATGAGAATCCGTTAATAACACAGCTGTAACATCAATGATAAAAATTAAAACAAAAAAGTCAACTTGTCAAGCAAGTTCACAGTGTGAAGGTGAGTCTCTGGGGACTGCAAGAGCTGCTTTGCTCAAATCGCTGGCTAAGCCTAGCACTATTTTTCTAGAAAATATTTCCCATAAATCACTTTGATTACTGCTGTAATGTGAAATCAGTCATGGGTACAATTCTCGCATAGTGCATCTGTTGAATACTTTACTATTGTTTATTTACAATAATCATGTGAGGTAGGATGTAGCAATTGGTATTATACAGATGAGAAACTGAGGATGGGAGGTAGTATCTTGCCAAATTTACATAAATTCGTGGAAGAGGTCCACCATCCTCACCCAGGCTTCTTCCAGTTGACAACAAGGAAACTAAACACTGGGACTCTCTAAGTTGGTTCTGGAGCTCTATTGGCATCACTAACATAGGGCTTATGGGTCCACATGGAGTGTTTCTGGATTGGTGCAGGAGTTGTGGCCAGCATCCAGGGACATCACAGACATGCTGGTGTTTCTTCAAGCTCAACTGGATTAGTACCAGCACCATTAGAGATCAAGAACTTTGGGCAACAAGGGAAATTATGTATTATGTACTCACCCTTGTAAGCATTTCCTTAATCGAGTAGTTCAGAGAAATTCAGCAATAGTCCATAGGTTTCCTATGTGAAATTTGAACCATGTCTGATAGCACTTATTGGCCACATTCTCCTTGAAGCTACTTACATTAAAAATGGACTTTCTAATGTCAATCACTTCAGCCAGGGGAGACCTTTTCCTCAAACCTGCAGTTAGGTGTATTTAATTTTTGATTTTTTTAAAAAAAAGGTAGCACTCACTCCAGACCCAGCCTTCTACCCAAAGGTGAAATTTCTTTTTCATAGAGCATAGTGCTGATGTCTCTCTGCCCAAAACTTTTTTCTTTCTGGAGATGCAGATTCAAGGCATAAGCTACTGCCTCCAGAAGTCTCCCAAGAACTGAACTGCTTTGCTATATCCTGAGGTGAGGACTGCCCTCCATGTGGCACTACAGAATTTTTTTTCCTTACCATGAATTTCTGTTCCCAGTGGCACATAGAGGACAGCCCACCAATCTCTTCAAGATCAGCTGTCTGGTGGGAATTCTGGCAGGAATTCTAGGGTTTCTGGTAGTGTATTAGATAATGGAGTTAGTGAGGTGTCCTATTGGCAGCTTCTTACTGTCCTCTATACTTAGTGATGCATATAGTTCATTGCACATTCTACAGCTACTACTTTCTGAATTACAGTCGGGTTACCCAGATGAGTAATTCCTGTGTGTCACGATCCTGGGTGTGAGATGCAAGAGTCCTGGGCAGGAACACCAGGACCAGGGTACAGGCAGTGGCGCTGGTAGCAAAGATAGCCCAAGTAGCCAAAACGAATCCAACGGGGGAAGCAGAAGAAGAGGCAGTCCAACCATGCTTACATGGGCTACACCTGATTTGTATAAGGTCAGCATAGCTAGGGCCTGACTCCTGCAACCCCTCACAGTGCTCATTACACTGTGTTTTTGCACTGCCAGTCTGGGTGGAGGGCGGATGATCCCTCCTTCCCACTGAGGAAGATTGAAGATTGATCCTGCCTGTCTCAGCATGAGGGAGGTCCTCAGGTGAGGAATGTCCTCCATGTGCCACCAGGAACAGAAGTTCACAGTAAGGAAACATTGGTTTCTTTCCGTAATTCTTTATTTCATGTCAGATTGCTTGCAACACAATTTTAAAATAGTGTCACACAATGCACAGGTCTGAGTTCACACATGGAAATCCCACTAACACAAACAGACACCACACTGGTAAGTTAGCAAGTGGTGCTCATATCCTGCAGTATTGTCTACAGACAAAACTCAAAACAGGGGAAAGGGGTACTCGGTGCTGAGAAACCACCCTGTAAAAATTATTTGCCATATAGTCAAGAAAAGTAGAAATAGAGAAGGAAATATGCAGCTGGTGTCTAGATATTTAGAGATAAAGACTGGGATTTATCTAACCAGATGCCTGGAGTGAAGCATCCCCAGCTATGTAAGGAATGACCACAGTTTCCACAGACCAACTGTATACAGGCAATGTCTGTTATTAAAGCTATTGTGCTTTGATTACCAAAAACCTGTTTTGAAACAAATACTGTAAAGAGAATCTGATTTTAAGTGAAAGGTGACAAAAAAACACCACAGGTAACAGTGCCTCACTAGCCAACAGCACAGTAATTTAACCCCAGCTGTTCAAAAGCAGATCCTCTCTCTGAAAATTATATGCCTTGCATTCAAGACAAGGCAAGGCAACTCACAGTGAATCTGGGATTACAAAAGCATTCAATTTTTTCCTGCTCTCTCTAAAGAACAGATTTTGGTACTGATATCCTCTAGGGAAAGTTGAACAAGCTGGTAGCAGGAACCATTCCAAGGCAAATCAGTATGAGCATCTAAGACTAGAGGCACTGACTCCACTCTATGGGTCACACAGTAAGTTCTGCATGTGACTTCACAGAAATATAAGGGAATAAGACGGAAACATGGAGTTCATAGCTGCAGCCTACTTCTGTTTATAGAAACATAAAATAGAAAAGTTACATTTTATAATTTGGCACTCCTTCCCTCTCCTTAACTCTGTTAATCAATGTCTCCTGATAAACTACTGTATTCCTTGCTCAATTCTAAACCAAATAACAAGTTTTACACTAACACACAACAAACCATCCTTGTATTTTTTTCTTGCAAGCCAAAATGTACAGAAGTGAGGCGGTCTGTATTAAAATCATACAGATGCTGAGATATCAGTTTCCATAAAGCATTAACGTAAAAGCATTAAACAAAATTAGATATCCAGAAACTGCACTCAGTTACAGTTCTGCTCATGGGCATCAGTGGTACATTAACTATCTCGTTGCCTCACATGAGGAACAACCACAAATTCTATTAAAATTTGAACCTAACATGTAGACTACATCCTCATCCTCCTCATCCTCCTCCTAAAACAACAACAACATCTGCAAGAAATTGGTGCTGATCTGGCAACTGGAGACATTATCCAAATTCCTACTATCATCATTTCTATATCACACATATGGTTCTGTTCAGCAAGTGACATATCTGAGGAGGGCCAAAGTCCACTTCCTGCACCACACTGTGACTTCATATAAAGTCCTCTTTTGATGATTGATTGATTGATTGAACAATGAAAAAATACTCTACAAAGATAAACATCAAATATCAAGCTCTTTTTAAAAAGTATAAAATTCTTACTTTCTAATAACATTAAAATCTTCTACTTCCCATAAACCAATCTTCTCTTCTTTTTTCAGTCTTCAAACTTTGATACCACAAGTTCATTTACCTTGTTACACAGAAAGTCCATAAGGGGTTTCCAATAATTAATAAATGTCAACAGTGACTTTTCTCTAATTAAACACATCAACTTTGTCATCTCATCCAAATCCATTAATTTCAATAACCATTATTCCATAGTAGGTATTAAGCAAACCTTCCATCTTTGTGCATATAACAATCTCACCACTGTGATCATATATTGCCATAGTCTTCTATATTCTATTTCTAATTGTATATCCATAGGTCCAGCAGGAAAGCTATAGCTTAAGTTGGACTTAATCTTTCAAAATCTTCTGCATCAATGTATTTGTATACAAACCTAGTCACCTGGTCTTTAATATACAGACCCGTTGCCTGAGCTTTGGCATCTTTGGTCATATTGATCATGCAATCAGCCAATTTGCATGCATTACATGCACACAATTTCTTGTTCAATTCCTGGCATCTCTGGTTAGGGACGAGAAAAACTCCAGTTTTAAACCCTGCAGCTGCTGCCAAGAGTAGGCAATGTCACCATTTGGATCTAATGCTAAGCCATGGTTTAGCATTAAAAGAATGAGCCGAGCCTACCCACCCACCTCAGCTCAAAGAAGGATCAAATTGTGCATATTTTAAAATGAAAAACCAAATGCATGGTTGTACTGGAATATTTGGAGATGAAACAATCAAAAATTACAATTACACTGAGAAGTGCATGCATTGATTATAGGCCATTTTTTAAATGCAAATTCCCTGTTTAGGGAAGCTTTTAATGTTTAATAAGACTATTGTATTTTATATTCTGGGAAGCCCTAGAGTGGCTGTGGAAACCCAGCCAGATAGGCGGGGTATAATAAATTATTATTATTATTATTATTATTATTATTATTATTATTTTTATCTTAACATTATTAAGAATGAAATCTCAATTCTTAGAAAGCATTATCATGGAAAAGAAATTGAAGGCAATTCAGAAGCTTCCTTTTTCCAGTCTGAGTCCTAGGCAGCTATAGTGTGTATCAATCATAGGAGCATTGAAAGGGGTATTCTGAATGGACAGATGGGAAAGAGCTCTGCCACATACTGAATGCATTCTTTCAAATGAACATGCAAAGAATTCAACTATGTCCATCCAATTTATACTAGAATTGTACTAGCATATAAGTAACAAAACAAATCAAAACAGGTCCATATTAAAAAATTCTAAACTCCACCACTGGAGACATTCAAATATGTGATAACATTTCTATTAAAACAGAACGAACTTCAGGGATTATATCAAATCAATTCCAGTTGGATTTGTGTCCACACTAATCCACTATTCAGTCTCAATCTCATTAACATACCAGTCTTAATTGGCATTTCATCCCTGCATTGTGTCTCCAAAACGAACAAGGTGTAATTATGTTAAAAAGAGCAGTTCAACGGTTTTAGTTTAATTCCTGTCATTCATCTGCATCAGAATGAGCACAGATGTTCTATTGGGGGATAATGTGAGAGATGAGCATCTTGAAACCATACTTTTTTATTTGAAAAACTTTTTAAAAATGAAGTTATTTAAGTGAAACATACAACACTATTTCTTCTTTTGTTTCAGTCGCTATACTGCATTAACTTTCAAAAGCTGGTTCCGCTTAATTTGATTTTTCATTTTCAAATGAACAGCTGTGTTTAAATCTAAAAGCTCTTTGTTTAAGCATACAGAGCTGCAGGAAAGGGTCTGAACAAAGCATCTTTCTGTAAACACTTGATTACCAAGAAAGGCAGTGTTCAAAGTAATCCATCAGTTTATTTATTTATTTATTTTAGCATTAGGATTCTTTAAAAAAAAAACATGGACACACAAAACCACATAGCCCTTTTCAGATGTTCCACAACAAAGGCTAAATATTTTGCTAAGTGAACACATTCAAGGTATAAAGAAAGAAAGATACATGAAGGATTTCCCAACAAACCTTTTTCAAAATAATCACCTCTATTAATACAAATGAGAATAAACAAGCAAAACTGTAGCTGTCAGGAAGTTTCTGTGCTATGTTTGAAATTAACCAGAATTCTTAGAAGCATTTATTTTATTAAATAGTAAGGTACAAAATTGTGATTATTTGTATGTCTTAAACAGATTATATATATATATATATATATATATATATATATATAGTTTTAATTCTAGCATTGTTTAATTGTATTTAGTGATTTTTTTCTATAGTTTTAGTGGTTCTTGTTTTTATCTATAAGCAATCTTGAGTCCCTTCAGGGGGGAAATGGGTATAAATAAATATATAATAATAAAACAAAATAAATACTTTGGTACAGTATCAAGCCACAGAATCCAGGAAACTCAAAGTTAAAGTAATATTTATCATAGTCCACCAAGAGCAAAAATAGCACCTTCATGCCAATTGACGGCTTCTGTGTTAAAAAAACAACAACAGGGACTCACCTAACAATTCTGCAAAAAAATTGCGATGTTTCTTACAGCTTTCCTTGGCCAAATCAGAAGGAAAGTTTTGTGTAAAGTTCCTAAGTTCCATACTTCAATACATTGCAGAGGGAAGTATATAGTATTCAAATTTGCAATAATGTAATGCAATGCACTTAATTAAGATTTTTCACAGAACATATTATTTGATGATCATAAGGAATGATCAACAGGTGAGTAAAGAACAAATTGTCTTAAAATCAATGAGTCATCAGACCATGACAGCTGCTTACTCGTTGCAAGTAATATTGATTTGACTCTTTCAAATCCAGATCAACTTAAACACTGAAAGCTTCAGCGACCTAAAAAAAACCATATAAACACAGAGGTAATATGAGAGTAAGACCATGCAAATATTAATGTATCTTTTCTGAAAGAAAATGGGGCTGTTTTTAGCACCACAATTCCCTTCTAAAGTAACACACAGAGCAACTGCTTAACTTCAATTATCAACCAGTAATTAAGAAAATTAGAACACCATCATAAAGTTTAGAAGGTAACTCAAAAAACTAGTTGTGAGAGATCATGACTATGACTAAGGATAAACACTTAACTCTTATCAAAACATTAGATATTATTACACTGTGACATGGTTCACATGCAGCACTACACTAGGGTTTAGGTTTATGCACATTTGCCTCAGGGCTTGCACATATATGAACTCCTACCTTCTGGCATAGATGAAAGGAGATCAGAAACTTGCTTCTGGTTTCCACCAACCATGGTTCTCAGTTACATTTGAACCATGCAAACAGACTAAATAAATTTAAAAATTGTCCAGTAGCACCTTAGAGACCAACTAAGTTTGTTCAGGGTATAAGCTTTAGTGTGCATGCACTACTGCACAGCTTTTTAATTTTTTAATTCATTTTGACTGGACCAGACCAACACGGCTAAATACCTGAATGCAAACAGACTGTGCTTAAAGTTAAAGATGGCTTAGGAGAAAAAGCCAACTTCACACCATGGGTCTATAAAACAGTGCTCTTAAATGTGGTCACACCACAGAGTTGTATAAAGGCATTGCTATACTGGCAGGTCTATCTCTGAACTCTTTCCTAACATGGAACCAATGGCAGATGTACAGTGGTGCCCCGCTAGACGAAAATAATTCGTCCCGCGAAAATTTTCGTCTAGCGGGGTTTTCGTCTTGCGGAGCGGCAATGGGAGCCGCGCTCCGCAAAACGAAAAAAAAAAAAGACGAAATTTTTTCGTCTTGCGAGGCAGCCCCATAGACTTTTTCGTCTAGCGGGGCAGCCTCCCGCTAGACGAATGCTTTCGTCTAGCGAGTTTTTCGTCTAGCGAAGCATTCGTCTAGCGGGGTACCACTGTACTTTAGGTCAGATCAAAACGTTCTATCTTGATTGAAAAACATTTTGGGGTAGGCTCTCACTATCTGTGTTCTCATTTTAATTCCTTAGATAAACAAAATAAACTATGGATGGGGAAAAAACCTTTTTAAAATGTAAGTATTGGCAGAGAGTCCATATGATGAAGTGAAGGTAGAGCAGAAGTCAACACATTAGACTGTAAATCCAAAATAAATGCATACACAGTATTAAAACTTTTAGTATAAACCTGGTTTTCAGAGCAGCAATGCTGAAATCTTACAGTAATGGATAGGACATAGCGCATGAACTACGAAATGTCAAAAGATCAATGACGAAAAGCACTGCAAGAAACACAGAAATAGGGCTATTTTCTAAACCCTAAAAGACAGTGTGTAAAGCTCAATAGTAATATGCATGAGAAACAAACAGTGAGAAGGTTAGAAGTCTTTAAAGAACCAGTTGAGGTTACAAATCAAACTTCTACGGTGTAAAATCAAAGCAGCTGAAAGGGCAACATAAATCAATGTAGCCAAATAGAGAGGTAAATAACATAGTGTGAGAATATGGTAAGAAAGATACAAAGGTACTAGTAAGATAGAAAGCTGGTTAAATTAAATGGGGGCTTTAAATGTTTGTAAATGTTTGTAAGCTTCCCAAATAAATCTGGATAGCCATTGCTGGACACTGGGTGCTGTATTAGATAGGTATGTGCCAATCCAGCTAGGTTCTATTTTCTTAATGAGAGAATAATAGTCAATGTGTAAAAAGGACATCTCTGTTTATTATTTTAAAAAGCAAGTGATGCCACTGCTCTTAAGAAGGAATTCTCTCAAGTTTATTCAGTTTCATTTCCCTGTTTTCCAGTAGAGTTGGATAGCTGCTCCTTTTCAAGCAGCCGTGGGAGATCTGTGACCATCCAAATGTTTCTGAACTACAACTCCCATCAACCCGGGCCATTGGCCATACTTGCTAGGGTTGGTAGGAGTTGTAGTTCAGCAACATCCGGAGGGCCAAAGGTTCTACATATCTGCTCTATAGGAAACAAGATAACTCCCTACTTTACTTTCACAGATCTAGCTCTGCGCAACACAAGGTATTTCATTGTTAGAAAAAAGTCATATCCCTATGCTGTTGGAAGTTCAAGAAGAAAAACAGACTGAGCTTGTTCCTACATGAAAAGGAAGGAATTGCAGTGAGTCTTAGGGTCATGTTATACTCTAAAGCAGTGGTTTCCCAACTTTTTCAGGTCACCTCCCCCTTTGATGCAATAACTCTCTGTGACCCTTACCTTAATAAAAAACATTATTCACAATAACTGTTTGCATGACCCACTGAGGAAGATAATGATACAATAAAACTCAAATAGTAACAATTAATTGCATTTATTTAAAAGCCAATAAAACCTATCCAATTATAACTTTGTTATAGTTAAAGTAAGACAAACGCCATCCTGAACCACCATTTTATTTTGATATTATTATGATTCTGATATAATCATTTTAATCTTATTGTAATCATGCTGTAAGGCAAGCTTAAGAGAGAATCAAAGAGAGAACGGAGAGTTGTGTAAAAGGAAAGACATAGAAGCATGTAAGCGCTTGACCTTTAGATGTGCAAACAGGAAAAATGCCTAGCTGGCTCAAGTGATTTTTGGACCATACCACTGGGTGCCTTGCATGTCTGACCTGTATTGCTATACAGGTGCTGCACACTAAATACCAGAGAAGTCTGGTGCACATGACACCAATATTATGTTCAGATAAACTACAGATCATTCCCTCTGCAACATCTTGAGAGGTCCAGATTATCCCAATACCTGCCTTTCCCATTGATCCTTTCTTTAAAAAAGAAAAAAAAGAGAGCTTCTGCAACATAGAGAATTTAATTTACTGTAGATATAAAGTCTTCCAAGCACTAGGCTACATATAGAGATTTCCTTACTATGTCATTATGCTGCTCTCCCCTCAATATCATTGAATGACATGTAGCAAAGAGAACCTCAGAACAAAACACAGGGAACACACCTAGCCAGCCAGCTATTTCCCTAGGGTCTCAACAAATGTACCAATCAAGACAAAATAATCATAATAAAACTAATAGTTGGTTTCATACCCTTCTCTGCAGATTGCTAAGTGGTTGACAAGGAACAACCATGTATTTCCCCTTACTAAAAGGTAGAAATCTTACATTTCTTGTAACTAGGTGGTATTTTTGCAAAGAAACATCACCTCATGCTGAGCAGGCAGATTTCCACTCCTGCACTATTTCATTTACTCCCGACAATTCTTCTGTAGCCAAATCGCCACTATCCCTCAGGGGCAAAAGGAAAAGCATCTCTCTAGGTAAATAGACCATAAGCGCAATGTTATTTTTTCTCTTTTTTTCTTTTTTAGAGGATCAAACATAACCACAGCAGTATTCAGGGGACCCTCCATCCATTTCATTGTTAATTAAAGGCTGGATTAATATAGAGCAAGTATTTGCAGGGCAACCAAGATGACTGGACAGCCCAACTGTTCAATATGTTGTTCAATATATTGGGGTATAAAATTATTTATTATTATTTTATTATTATTATTATTATTATTATTAAAGTTCATGACAATACTATTAAAAAAAAGACTGAACCAAGTATGGTTTGTTTGTAAGGGTTTCCAGGAGAAAGCCTCGTTTCTCTAAAAAGAACATAGCAGCACAGCTTTCGTTTGCAAAGTTGCATCTGAACAAACCACAAGACTTCTGAAACAATGTCCTTTGGATAGATGAGACCAAAGTGGAGATGTCTGGCCATAACGCACAGTGCCACGTTTAGCAAAAACCAAACACAGCAGATCAGCACAAACACCTCATACCATCTGTCAAGCACAGTGTTGGAAGGGTGATGATTTGGGTTTGTTTGGCAGCCACAGGACCTGGGAACCTTGTGGTCATTGAGGTCAACCACAAACTCCTCTGTATACCAAAGGTATTCTACAGTCAAATGTGTAGCCATCTGCCGAACAGCTGAAACTTTGCTGAAATTGCGTCATGCAATAGGACAAGGATCCCAAGCACATCAACCCATCTACAATGGAATTGCTGAAAAAGAACAGAATCAAGGGGTTGCAATGACCCAGTCAAATCCAGACCTCAACCCATTGAATGCTGTGTGGGACCTTAAGAGAGGTGTGCATAAACAAATGTCAGAAAACCTCAATGAACTGAAGCAAAGTTGTAAAGAAGAATGGGCCAAAATTCCTCCACAACAATGTGAGAGACAGATAAAAGTCCTACAGAAAACAAGTTGCTTCATGTTATTGCTGCTAAAGGTGGTTCTACAAGCTATTGCAGGGGTCCCTAAACTAAGGGCCCGGGGGCCAGATGCGGCCCAATCGCCTTCTCAATCCGGCCCGCGGACGGTCCAGGAATCAGCTTGTTTTTACATGAGCAGAATGTGTCCTTTTATTAAAATGCATCTCTGGGTTATTTGTGGGGCCTGCCTGGTGTTTTTACATGAGTAGAATGTGTGCTTTTATTTTAAAATGCATCTCTAGGGTTATTTGTGGGGATAGGAATTCATTCTTTTTTCTTCTTCTTTTTCAAAATATAGTCCAGCCCCCCACAAGGTCTGAGGGACAGTGGACCGGCCACTGCTGAAAAAGTTTGCTGACCCCTGAGCTATTGAATCAT
The DNA here is from genome assembly GCF_009819535.1 of Lacerta agilis. Classification (NCBI taxonomy): domain Eukaryota; kingdom Metazoa; phylum Chordata; class Lepidosauria; order Squamata; family Lacertidae; genus Lacerta; species Lacerta agilis. The sequence goes on from NC_046324.1 coordinate 48,857,297, forward strand.
GTTGTTGTTCAGGTCGTTCAGGTCGTGTCCGACTCTTCGTGACCCCATGGACCAGAGCACACCAGGCACGCCTATCCTTCACTGCCTCCCACAGTTTTGGCCAGACTCATGCTAGTAGCTTTGTTTCCGAAGAGAATTTGCCATCTTCAGCAAGGATATTCCAAGATCTGTTATGACCAATCACTCCTGATTAGAGGCTTTTCCAATCCACACAATTACATTGTCCTACCAGAAATACTGGTTCAGTCCATTTCAAAACTAAAGTTGCCCACAGTCTACTCAACTCCCACACAGTTCAATAATGCAACTATGTGCCACTCATTTGAGCCACTGCTAGGAATCTTGATTCTGCAAAGACAAGAGTTTGGACCAGTATATAATAAGTTATCTCATACCAGGTCAGACCTTTTAGCCATCTAGCTCAGTATTGTTTCTTCTGAATGGCAGAGACTCTCCAGATCCTTAAGCAGCAACCTGTCACAAAGAGCCCATGTCCAGAAGCCAGTGCCCTATTCCCCTCCCCTGGGCATTTCCTTGTTTATAGTGAGCCTAGGGGTGGCAGGGGCAAGCTCACTTATTTCTTTCAATCTCTGATTCCTTAATGAGAAGGAAATACATCAGGCAGATGAGCTAGGCATACGTTTCTTGGAATCATGCTTCATGAGGGCACTAACTGTTGTGGCATTGCATTAAAAGTTATAGGAGTTGAAAGTGGTGCCCCAACATGCCAGAACCCACACACTTCAAAGTAACAGGCAGCTTTTTTCAAACAAACTAAAGCATCCCTCTTTTACATATTTCAGTGGCAAGACATGTTGTTTTAATCAAAAAGCTAAACAGCAATATGAAATCTCGAGTCCTGCAGAGGGGCTCACTTAGAAGTATGTTGTCTTAAGAACACGTTCAACAGTCTCTGGAGGGAAGATGGGAAAAGGACATAGCCTCTTGTTTTCAAAGTTATCTATCCATAACACTCACAGCTGAATTGAATTTCAAAGATAAAAAACTGGACACTTATCTAAAAACTGCTTCTTTCCATTCTACTGCTGGAATTGCCACAGAACCTGCATATCCAAAGAGAAATTTTCCAACAACATGTATCAAGGTCACTCGGTGTCTCAGTGTAAGAGAAAAGAGTCTAGTTTATAAGGTATTCTGGTATAAGGCAAATATCATCCAAATGCTCAAAGGGCAAACTGCAAGGAATTTGAGGCTAGGCCATTTTAACAGGGAGCAGGAGAGCATCAAAGGTTTGGATCAACTACTATTCTAGAATAATAATAATAATAATAATAATAATAATAATAATAATAATAATAATAATTTATTTATACCCCGCCCATCTGGCTGGGTTCCCTAGCCACTCTGGGCGGTTTCCAACAAAATATTAAAATACAATTAAACATTAAAAGCTTCCCTAAACAGAACTTTTTCAGTCAGAACTCAATTTAGGTACCTCTCAGGTGGACGCCATTGTCATTAAAAGAGAAAAAGGGAGGCGTTCATGGTGAGTTCTGGGACCACTTTTTCTAGAAAAATAGCACAGGGCAACACTGTGCTGGCCCCAAGGGTTTGTCCATGAAGCGAGGTCCAAGTCCAGTCCTGGGTCTAGGGTCCAAAGGAGGTCAGTCCGGCGGGGGAGCGAGGCAGGGAGCAGGGTCAAGGTCCAAGGCAGGTTCAGGCACAAGGTGCAGGTTGAGCACACGCTTGCAACTATGTTGCTCACCGCAACTTGGGCTGGGTCTGGCTGGCTTTTATCTGGCCCTATGCTTAGGGCCGCCCCGATCCTCTGGAGACTCGCCTCTCCTCCGGGCCTGGAGGCGAGCACTCCTCCTGCAGACACTTAACTCCCTTCCGGCTCTCTGCCCTGAGCCTCTGTAGCTCAGGAGAGGCTGGTGGGTTACTGGACCCAGGGGATGCCTCAGCTTCCTCTGAAGAGGCTGGGAGTGGAGCACCTGCAGGCAATGGGTCCTCCCTCCATCAGGAGCCAGAGCAGACTCTGCTGATGCCTGCACCTGGGGATCCAGCACAGGTGGGGATCCTTCAGGCTCAAGCCCTGGCCCCGGCTCAGCTGGTTTCTGGAGGCGGGGAATCCTGTGCAGGCTGGGATCCCTCAGGTTCAGCATCAGAGTCTGACTCCCAGGGCCATCACACCATCCCCCCTCCCAGGCCTCCCCCTCAACTGAGGGGCCGGACCAGGCTTGCTGGGGTAAGCTGCATGGAAATCACGGAGGCAGGCAGGTGCGTGGACGTTTTCCACTGGTTCCCATGAACGATCCTCAGGCCCATACCCCTTCCAGTCGATGAGGTATTGGAGCTTCCCCCTGCGGTATCGTGAGTCGAGAATGCGCTCCACCTCGTACTCAGGCTCCCCCTCAACCAAAACTGGCTGCGGTCGTGGATTGTCGGGGTGGAACTCGTCGGGCGGGGCGACTGGACTAAGTAGGGACCGGTGGAATACTGGGTGAACCTTGAGTGATGGAGGTAACTGGAGGCGAAACGCCACCGGTGACACCTGCGCAGTGATGGTGAATGGGCCGGCAAACCGTGCATCCAGCTTTCGTGAGGGCCGAGAAGGATGCAGGTGACGGGTAGAGAGCCACACCCGATCGCCAACATGGAGTTCTGGCCCCTCCTGACGATGTCGGTCAGCCTGGGCCTTGTATGCGTCCTTGGCCTGGCGCAGTTGCTCCATCAATAATTGTTGCTGGGACTGAAGCTCCTGAAGCCAGCCTGTCACTGCGGGGACCGCGGAAGCTGGCAGCACGTCCGGGAACAAACGTGGATGGTAGCCGTAGGAGGCCTGGAACGGGGTCTGCTGGGTGGAGGCGTTCACTGCATTGTTGTAGGCGAACTCCGCCAATGGCAAGTGATCGACCCAGTCATCCTGCTGGAAGCTGCAGTAACACCGGAGGTACTGCTCCAGCACCGCATTTGCCCGTTCCGTCTGGCCATCGGTCTGCGGGTGGTGGGCCGAAGATAGACAGACCTCCGTCCCAAGGGTCTGGTGCAGGGCTCGCCAGAAGTGGGATGTGAACTGGACGCCGCGGTCAGAAACCACACGCTCGGGAAGGCCATGCAGGCGGAAGATGTGCTGCATGTACAGTTGAGCCGTCTCCTTAGCTGTGGGTATGGACGGGCAGGGGGCACAGTGCACCATCTTAGTGAAATGGTCCGTGAAAACCAGGAGGCAGGTACAGTGACGAGATGGGGGCAAGTCTACCACAAAGTCCAGTGAGACCGTGTGCCAGGGACGTGGTGGGACTGGTAATGGCTGGAGCAGACCGGGGGGGTCGCCCAGTAGGACCCTTGGCCCGCCGCAGACATCGCAACCAGCAACATAGCGTGCCACATCAGCCTTCAGGCGGGGCCACCAGAACTCCCGGCTTACCAGATGAGTGGTCCGGTACCGCCCAAAGTGCCCTGCTGCTGGGGCATCGTGGGACATCTGGAGAACCTCAGCCCGCAATGGTCCTGGTGGGATGTATAGACGACCCTGGTGCAGCAGTAGGCCCTGGTGCAGGGCCAGCCCTGGATATCGAGGGCATGACCCGTCAGACAGTTCCCGGAGCCGTTCCTGAGCCCAAGCGTCGTCCCGTTGCTGTTCTCGCACCCGAGCCTGCAGTGGCTTGGCCTCCTGAGTGGCCAGGAATGTGGCTGGTGGTAAGATAGTCGTCGGTACTGCCTGCTGTACAGTGTCTACGACGTCCTCGGGTTTCCGGGACAGGGCATCCGCTTTCCGGTTTTGGGAGCTAGGGATGTAGCGGATCCGGAACTGGAACCGGGAGAAAAACAGCGCCCACCGGATCTGCCTTTGGTTCAACTTGCGGGTGGTCTGGAGGTACTCCAGATTCCGGTGGTCCGTTCTCACTTCCACCGGGTGTCGTGCCCCCTCAAGATGATGGCGCCAGACCTCAAAGGCCACCTTGATGGCCAGTAGTTCCCGCTCCCACACGGTATAGTTACGCTCCGCCGGAAGGAGCTGCCGGGAGTAGTAGGCGCAGGGTAACAGCGGCGCATCGGGTCCGTGTTGCTGAGACAGGATGGCACCGAGAGCCGTACTGGAGGCATCAGTCTCCACCACGAAGGGACGAGAGGGATCAGGATGCTGTAAAATCGGCGCCCTCTGGAAACAGGCTTTCAACCCCTGAAATGCCACTTCAGCCTCCTCATCCCAGGAGAAGGGTGTCTTGGGGCGCAGCAGTCGGGTTAATGGGGTGGTGCGATGAGCATAATCTGCAATGAAGGTCCGGTAATAGTTGGCGAACCCTAGGAACCGCTGTAAGTCCTTGCGGTTCCGGGGCGCTGCCCACTCTCGAACCGCAGCCACCTTCCCAGGGTCCATCTGCACCCCATCAGGGGAGAGTCGGTGTCCAAGGAAGTCCACTGACCGCTGGTGGAACTCGCACTTGCTGAGCTTGGCATACAGGCGGTGCTCCCGCAAGCGCTGCAACACGGACCGAACATGACTCTCGTGACGGGCTGGGTCACGGGAATAAATCAGAATATCATCTAGGTACACCACCACGTATTTGTCTAGCAAGTCCTGGAACACGTGGTTGATGTACCGTTGAAACACGGCGGGTGCGTTGCATAATCCGAACGGCATAACCAGGTATTCAAACTGCCCATACCGGGTCCCGAATGCCGTCTTCCACTCGTCCCCGGCACGGATCCGAATCAAGTTGTAGGCCCCTCGGAGGTCCAGTTTGGTGAACATCTGCGCCCCCTGCACCCGCTCCAGCAATTCTGCAATAAGGGGCAAGGGGTACCGGTCTGGGATGGTGATCTTATTCAGGGCCCTGTAGTCATGGCAGAGGCGAAGCTCCCCACACTTCTTCTTAACGAAGAGTACAGGAGCGGCAGTGGGTGAGGTAGAGGGCCTAATGAACCCGCGTTCCAGGTTTTTGCGAAGGAAGTCCTGCAAGGCTTCACGCTCTGGCTCCGAAAGAGAATATAGGCGGCTTACAGGCAGGGGCGCCCCAGGCTGGAGGTCTATGCCGCAGTCGAAGGACCGATGAGGTGGCAGCTGGTCTGCTCCCTGTTCCTCGAACACGTCTAAATAGTCCTGGTACACGGCAGGGAGTGTTGACACAGCCTGCCCCATGGGGGCAGCTGCTACTAACTCGGACTGAGCATGGGAACCCGGGTCTGGGAAGCGTACAGTCCGATTGACCCAGTCGATCTGAACATTGTGCGACTCCAGCCAGTCCATCCCAAGCACCAGGGGAAACCGGGGCATGGTGGCAATGTCCAGGGTTCGCACCTCCCGGTGCTGCTGGTAGCACAGGACCAAGGGCTGGGTCTCCCGAGTAACCGCGCCCGAGCGTAGGAGCCGTCCGTCAATTGCCTCCACCTGTACTGGTTCCGGCTTGTTCTGAAGCGGCACCTGATGCTGAGTGGCGAAGGCAGAGTCCATATAGGAGCGGGTTGCCCCCGAATCCACCAGAGCGTGGGTGAGAATCCAGGGCCCACCGGGGGGGTATAGACGCACCGGTATCATGAGGTGTTGCAATTCCACTGGTGAGGGCCCATCATGCGATGCTTGGGGCCCCAGGTAGCCTGGGCCATCGCTACTGGGGTTGGCCGTTTCACCTGCGGCTGGCGTTTCTCAGGGCAGGTTCGGGCGTAGTGTCCACTCCCACCGCAGTAGAGACACAGGTTCCCCTCCCGACGCCGAGTCTTTTCCGAGGGGGAGAGGCGAGGCCGCGCTGCCCCGAGCTGCATCGGCTCCTCCAATGACTCAGCTCTGGCCATGGAACTGCAGGGAAGCACCGGCGCTGGGAGCCCGGAGTGCCGGCGGCCCCGGGCCTGGCGACGGTCCTCCAACCGATCATCTATCTGCAGACTCCGTTGGATGAGGGCATCCAGTGTGGCAGGGCGATCCAACGTGGCCAGCTGATCCAGTACCTCGTCTGAAAGTCCCTCGAGATACTGGTCCCGCAGTGCAGAGTCGTTCCAGGTCAAGTCCTGCGCCAGCAGCCGAAATTCTGTGGCGTAGGTGGCCACTGTGGACTTGCCCTGTTTCAACCGCCGAATTGCCCGATTGGCTTGACTCCCCTTCTGAGGGTTGGCAAACGTGGTTTCCAGAAGATTGCAAAACCCCGTATAGTCTGTCAGCAAGGGGGAGTCTTGCCGGAGCAGCGGCAACGCCCACTTGGCCGCCTGGTCCTTCAGCAAGCTGATCAGGAAGTGCACCTTGGTGCGGTCGTCGGGGAAATCCCGAGCTCGCCCCTGAATATACAGCTTGGCCTGGGCGAGAAACATGGGAAAGCTGGCTGGGGACCCATCAAATTTCTCTGGCAGGGCCACGGGGTACTTGCCAGGAGCTGGGGCGGCGGCCCCAGGAGCCAGTAAGGCATCCAAACGCTGCTGAAGCGCCGTAACCACATTGCTTAGCTGCTGCACGGTGTGGGTCAAGGCCTGGTTCTCCTGGGCCAATGCCACCAGCGCAGCCGCCTGGTCAGCCATGGCTATTAGTTCCTCCCGAACGCACCCCAGCGAAGGGGGAGTGCGGGTGTGGCGTGAGCAAACTGTGCTGGCCCCAAGGGTTTGTCCATGAAGCGAGGTCCAAGTCCAGTCCTGGGTCTAGGGGTCCAAAGGAGGTCAGTCCGGCGGGGAGCGAGGCAGGGAGCAGGTCAAGGTCCAAGGCAGGTTCAGGCACAAGGTTGCAGGTTGAGCACACGCTTGCAACTATGTTGCTCACGCAACTTGGGCTGGGTCTGGCTGGCTTTTATCTGGCCCTATGCTTAGGGCCGCCCCGATCCTCTGGAGACTCGCCTCTCCTCCGGGCCTGGAGGCGAGCACTCCTCCTGCAGACACTTAACTCCCTTCGCCTCTCTGCCCTGAGCCTCTGTAGCTCAGGAGAGGCTGGTGGGTTACTGGACCCAGGGGATGCCTCAGCTTCCTCTGAAGAGGCTGGGAGTGGAGCACCTGCAGGCAATGGGTCCTCCCTCCCATCAGGAGCCAGAGCAGACTCTGCTGATGCCTGCACCTGGGGATCCAGCACAGGTGGGGATCCTTCAGGCTCAAGCCCTGGCCCCGGCTCAGCTGGTTCTGGAGGCGGGGAATCCTGTGCAGGCTGGGATCCCTCAGGTTCAGCATCAGAGTCTGACTCCCAGGCCATCACAAACACTTTAACAGGAAGCAGGAGAGCATCAAAGGTTGGGATGGTGGGAATTGTAGTCCAAAAATGGCTGCAGACCCAAGTTTAGGAGACACTAACAGAGCATAGAATTTACTGGTTAACCCAACACTGTCACCAAGACTGTGATTGTTACTGAATGACTGTTAAACAAAATAAAAATAGCATAAATATTTTAGAAGCAAACCAATAAGAGGGTACTACACCCCATCCTTAATATTTTGTTGGCATATCCATTCACATCCATCATAAAGGTTGAGATATGCAATTATTACACTGAATCATAGATCAGAATTTCTTTATATATACACAGAGCAAGAAAAAATGATTTTCTGCAGTTTGCATGGCCACACCAACTGCAATGTGATGAGAGAACAGCAGGCAGGTGAACAAGAAGGGGCATAGCGGGTGGACAGCCCAAACAACCTGCAGAGCAATATTCAGGCCAGGGCAGCTACCCAGTAGCCATCCTGCTCTCCTGCCACTGCACCACCATTTTGGCCACAGCAGTTGAGGAGGCTGAGGAAGAAGACAGCAGCAACAAAGCTGGAAAATAGGTGGGGATCTGTCTCAGCAGGTGAGCAATCTTGAGGGTGAGGAGATAACCAGAGGCAAGTGCACCAGCTCTACCACTCTTCCCATTGCTGCCACACCACAGACTGCTGTGGGAAAAGGGAGAAATGCAGCCTTCCTTCTCTAGCTTCTCACAGTGGTGGCAGCAGGGGGAGAGTGGGAAGGCCTGAACTCAGGCCCATCCACACTGATCCAACCTTCTCTTTCCCAGCCTGACTGCTGAAGCAAAGGACAGAAGGTTTTGTGTAATATGTAAAGGAAGGGGGTTGGAATGAGCAGTGAGGAGAGGGGGAGCATTTGGCGCAATGTGTGAGGGGAAGATGAGGCATGGGGTTGAAGAGGGGGTGGAGATGGGGGTTGAAGGCACTGTGAAAGGATAGGGAAGGCAAGGGGCTGTGGAGTGTGGTGGAAAGTGGAGTGAGCAGGGGTGGCAGCCCCTGGTATCATCAAAATAACTCTAATACTTCTGTTCTTGCATGTGGGTATAAATCTTCTTATGATGTGCTTAATGATATACCATGCTCATATATTACATTTTAGTGTGTATTATACACTGCTTAGATTTTTTTTATGTTGGCTTTTAAAAAAAAGAATTGTTTGCAGAAGAAGCATCTCTCTAAGACTAGGTTTATTCAACTTTTGTTTTAGCTGTAATAATAAAACTGGCTGCTGAGAGGGAGAAAGTCCCAATCCCCAAGAGCCAATTTTTAAAATGGTATGCAAAGCATAGTTATGTTTGTTTAAAAAATAACTCCTCTTGCATAAGAGAGAAGTCTTTAAATTGCTTTCTAGAGAATAAAATCCCTACATTTTCTCAGGGATAGAGAGAATGACTACTCTCAGACATTAGATTTGCATCAGCAATAGAGAAAACATACTAAATAGACACTCAGCAAATCCCCTCCTAAACAGAAAACAGGCAAGGTAACATGCATTCTGATGAAGGACAATTAAATGCATTACAGAATAGGTTCAGCTGGCTGTGTACAATCAATAGATTCCCTTGGTTGTGTGTCCCTGCAACTAGCAGATCAATCAAGCACCTCACTGTCTCCACAGAGGAAGCAAATCTGTTTGTAGTTCAGGAGCAAACAAAAACCTATAAGCAAAACCTTAGAATTAGCCAGGATCTCTTTGTTTCCAGAGTCAGCACAATTAACACAGGGCAGAGTAGCAAGCACAGCAGTCACATTCCATTAAAAGGTGAATTTACAACATCTTTATGCTGCTAAAACAAATCAGCATCGAGCACAATCAGGAATGTATAGAATAGTAATTCCAGAGTTCCCACTGGCCAACCCTGTGTGGTCATCTAGAGCAGCATGTTGTAGAGCATGAATGAGGAGCCTGTGGCCCTCTAGATGCTATTACACTAAAATACCCAACAGTCCCAGCCAGCATGATTGATGGACAATGTTGGTAGAAATTGTAGTCCAACAACTTCTGGAGTGCTTCAGGGTCCCCATCCCCAACATACTTGCTTGCTTGAATGGAATGAAATCTCGATGGTCCAGGACAGGTAACAAATATATATATACAGTGGTACCTCTGGTTACGAACTTAATTCGTTCCGGAGATCCATTCTTAAACTGAAACCATTCTTATCCTGAGGCGTGCTTTCGCTAATGGGGCTTGTCAGTGGCGCGCGATTTCCATTCACATCCTGGGGCGAAGCTTGCAACCAGGAGCAGCTACTTTCAGGTTAGCGGAGCTCGAAACCTGAAGCGTTTGTAACCAGAGGTAGCAATGTATACAACTTTAGCATAACAGATTAAAATTATGAAATTAACAGAAATTTCACTCTCCTGATTTAACCATAGGCATCAAGGCAACTGAAAAAGTTTGGTTTTGTATTATGAAAGCACTGTAGTAATCAGGATCTGAACTGGGCAAGTCTGAGTTTGGACCAAACTTCATAGCAGGGGGAACAGAGTATCAAAAATGCTTTTGTGAGTGCCTGGCATGAACTTGTTGCATAAGAGGTATCACAGTAAGAGAATGCCCCCAGTAGTTTTCAGAAATTGTCAAGGATATGTGAGGAGACTGCTGGAAACCACAGGAGGGAAGATTGCTTTTGTGGGTTTTCCCACCGGTATCTGGTTGGCCACTGTAAGAACACCACACAGGATTAGATAAGCCATTGGCTTTATCAAGCAACTTCTTCTTATGTTCTTATGAGACAGTCTCTGGGTGTATCAGATAAGCCATTTAAAGAACAAAAGACAGGGATTGTGATATATGCTGCAAGGCTTGTGGGGAGTCTATCTGAAGTGAAAAGAGGCTACTAGTTATAACTTCAGGTTGTCAAGTGAATTGTATGGCTTAACACCCACATTATTCAAGGCTTAATGGTGCAGACTTGTGGTTCTGAAAAAGAATGAGTGCAGTTGCACCTTGCTGCTTTCTGGCAAACAAGCACCCCTTTTTGCACTCTTACCATTGGCACCTGCATCAGACTAAAATAATTCAAGTCATGAGCACATTGTGCATTTGCTTTGCTGCCCATATTTATGGGTTTGACAATTCAAGCATCCCAACCACTTTTGAGGTTTTTTCTACAACCAAGCAGCATATAAAGGTAGGTAGGCAGGCAGGCAGGCAGGCAGGCAGGCAGGTAGGTACCGGTATGTAGGTAGGTAGGCAGGCAGGCGTAAGCTAGCTTGGACTACCCGAAATATACAGCCCAAGTAAAACTAGCTGCCAGTGTGGTGTAGTGGTTAAGAGTGGTAGACTCGTTATCTGGGGAACCGGGTTCGCGTCTCCGCTCCTCCACATGCAGCTGCTGGGTGACCTTGGGCTAGTCACACTTCTTTGAAGTCTCTCAGCCCCACTCACCTCACAGAGTGTTTGTTGTGGGGGAGGAAGGGAAAGGAGAATGTGAGCCGCTTTGAGACTCCTTCGGGTAGTGAAAAGCGGGATATCAAATCCAAACTCCTCCTCTTCTTCTTCTTCCTCTTCTTCTTCTTCTTCTTCTTCTTCTTCTTCTTCTTCTTCCTCTTCTTCTTCTTCATCTCACTGACTGAGTCGTGTACAAGAAAGCAAGCAATGAGATATCTCCTTGCAACAATCGAAAAACTTTTCAACTCCATCTGAAAAGCTGCTCTAGCTGCAACAGGTATGCATGGAAATGCCATTAGCAAAGCAATTAATCTTGCCTTCCATGTTGTACACATGCCACACAAAGGTGGGAGTGGATCTCCTAGGGATACTGGAATGTTTGCCAGCAACATGACTTTTAAGCCTTTTTTTAAACGGCATACTTATGCTGAAGATTTGCCTTGAGAGGATTTTCACACTTTGAAAGATTTGTTGGACAGCCAAGACAACCTTCTTAGGCTCTGGATTCTTTGCTGAAACCCGTCTACCCATTCTTCAGCCATTTGATATATTCCTTCTGTTCCTGAGATGCCTTTCAGCTTTTCCTTTACAGAGAATAATGTGTGCTTACATTTCAGCCAGAAACCACAGCAACCAAAATGTGATTAAATGCCAGTTCAAGCACCTGGATGTCCTGCAGAAAACTCATTTATAAAGTAGGACAGATGAAAAGAAATAAAGCTGAAAGCCTTTAATCTGCAGGGGGGAAGAGGAATGTTTCAAAAGGAGTCCTCCCCTAGCCAGCCTTCATTTAGGACAATTTTGTCCTAACCTCTTTATAAGTTGTGCAACACAGAGATAACTAAGGCTTGAAGTAAACAAAAATAAGGAAAATGAACATCCTAGAGAAGAAGAAACATAAACATTCAAGCACAGTTACACATGCCAGCTTGAAAAGTAACATATAACAAGTTTAAAGAAATCAAGTACCGGTAAGTGCCCAATTTGTTCAGTCACCCTAAAAACATTTTTTCTATTTTAAAAAAAACCTAATTATCCTCTAACTACAGGTTGATGCTTGCCCCTGTGGCTGTTTTCTTTTCTACCTTTTCTTGATGGCAAATATGGAATGCCTTATATTCTACTTTGATTATGACATTGGGCAATCGAAGAAGGAATTGCTGGCCTTAGAAAGTGAAATGCAATGGTAGGCCAACACAAGTTATAGGGCAGGAAGGTTTGCTAAGGATGGACAGAAGTAAACAACATAGAAATCAGAGGGTGACAACTAGGATCCAGAACTACTGAGAGGGTTATTCTTGTCTCTCGTTGTTCCTCCAAATCTCTAGAACCAAATCAGGAGAGAAAACAAAAGTTCATATTCGGTTCTCATCAGTAATTCCTAACCATCATCCCTTTGGGAGAACAGTCTTGCCCTTGAGCTCTGAAGCATAAATCTCTGAAAGAAGGATGCTAAACTAAACTCCAAATTAATTTCTTAACACATTTATGGAGCAGCATCACAAACATGAAACTGAGAAACATACACCCTCCCATTCATTACACCTAAGTCAAATCTGCAGCTCAAAAAGAGGGTGAGCTAAAAGATAGCATAAGCAAAGGGAATTAAGAGGTTGTGACTAGAATGGCAACACTGGAGGGCTGCAACTAATTTTGGAAGGCTAAACAAATAAGTAAAATGGAGAGTAACACTGTTTGCTTTGCAAAGTGAATATCAGGACACATCTAGACTAGCATGGTCTTCAACCTTTAGTTCCAACATTGGACTATAACAATTTTTCAAAACTGCAGATATTAAGCATTCTCCTGCTAATTCTCCTTCTCACTCTTTTTATAGTGAAGATCTGTTACGAACACAATCAACCTTGGGTTCAGTCATATCCTGAGTTCAGTCAAATTGGGATCACAACCTACCAGATGAAGAACTGGTAACAGAAGCAAAAGAAAGAAAGAAAGAAAGAAAGAAAGAAAGAAAGAAGAAAGAAAGAAGAAAGAAAGAAGAAAGAAAGAAAAGAAAGAAAGAAAGAAAGAAACCTGATGAAAAAACTTTCTACAGACAGGTAAAGGTAAAGGTACCCCTGACTATTAGGTCCCGTTGCAGACGACTCTGGGGTTGCAGCGCGCTCATCTTGCTTTACTGGCCGAGGAAGCTGGCGTACAGCTTCCGGGTCATGTGGCCAGCATGACTAAGCCGCTTCTGGTGAACCAGAGCAGCACACGGAAATGCCGTTTACCTTCCTGCTGGAGTGGTACCTATTAATCTACTTGCATTTTGATGTGCTTTCGAACTGCTAGGTGGGCAGGAGCTGGGACCGGATTCAAACTGCCAAACTTCTGATCAGCAAGCCCTAGGCTTAGTGGTTTAGACCACAGTGCCACCCGCTGTCCCTTCTACAGACAGGTGTTCAAATCTGTACACACACACCCAAAGTCTCAACCAGAAATCTTTTATTTGCTACCCAGAATGCATTGTTCAAAACTCTCATTGTTATAGGCGCATTTTGCAATGGGATTTCATTAGCACGAGTAGTTTCTGATCTCTCGGTGCAGTACTATGCCTAAAAGTTCTGATTAAAACTGCAGAGTGGAAGGAAATGAGGACCTTTTTCTGCCTCCCCACTTCCAGCTACTCTAGAGACTGGAAAAGAGACCCTCTTCAGAATATTAGGAGGGCAGGCAGGAAAACGAGGGGGGAGTCCATTGCACAAGCAGAAGTCCTTGCACAGGGCTTTTATGAACAGGTCTGATTAGGTGAAACCTGGCCAGTGTTTCAAAGCTCCTTAGAGTGCTAATGCAAAATCATTAACTGCTTGAGCACTGAATCATGCCAAGATGAGAGAAAGGAGACAAGGAGGAACACCTAACTGAAAACTGAGGGAGGGTCAGCACAAGTAAAAAAAATAAAAAAGTAAGTTGGGAGGAGGTGTACCTGCTTGTGGGGCATACTGCTTTTCATATAAAATTCTCAGGAAGGTTAGACCCAATTTTTGACCAAGTCAAGAAAAATATCAGGTGGTATTCAAAAGAACTCCAGAAGTGAGCTGACTATCACCAATGTCTCCCCAGTGAGGTCACTTCACATGCTAAAACCTCTACACCAGATACAGACCTTCAGATAATAATTCCACTTTCAATGGGAAACCTCCGCTTTTTATGCAGGTTAGGAGAGCATAATAAAAGTAGCAACTAATGTTCTGCATGGGGAAAACTCATGAACCAAAATTCAAGATGTGCTCCTAAGAATCTTTGTGCATGTGGAACAAAAAAAGAAACAAAATGGTAAATAAATAATAAGTTTTATATCCACATTGTTCAGCATGTCTTAAGTTTTTAAACTGGAAGCTTTCAAAGAAGAGATTTGGCTTGCTTTAAAACTGTAGAATCACCACATGCATTGATGAGATACACCAATTACTACTAATGAAATGCAAAAGGTTTTCATATGCAGATGCTGTGCAGTTAATTGCCAGCTGTTTATTTTGCCTTTCTTGTGTTCTATCACATCTTGTCCTCTTTCCTAACTTTTAATACTACTACCCCCAAAATGAAGTTTTTATAGATTTGGCCTTTGGCCACAGGATCACTGGTAGGGAATTAGGCAACTCATCAATGAGCTGGATGCAATGCTAAAAATCTTCCTGGACCCTTTTGAACAAGGAGAACCAAAGCTATCTGCAATTCAAAACAAGGAAAATGCATCTGACAGGAAGGACAGCAGAGAGTTAAAAGAGTTAAACACTGACTGAATGACCGCAGGCTCATGAAAACCTCTGTTCCTGCTGCTATGATGGAATTCCTTGTTGAGATTTGTGTCTGAGTCTATGCAGAGTGCAGAAATAGCGTCTGGCTCCTGTAGGGAAAGGCAATTCATAAGCAGTGGAGCTCTGAATTGACTGAATGGCTCATCCAAACAGCTAAACTAGGAATATGTCATCAGTATTTGAAAGACAGTACCAGAAAGGTTACATTGGAAGATGCAATGCTTTCAATGTATTGCTTGACATATACAGAGAGGGGAAGTTAAGGTAACACACAACAGGAAATGATGAAGAAAAAGCTAGAATACATGGCTAACCAAACGAGAAAACAAACATTTAAAACTACATTAACAGACACACTGGTTAAATTATTGTACTATTTATTATCCCATTCTATTGCTGGCTGGAAATGATTTTAACAATGTTCTTGCTGGCTGTAGTTTTTACTGCCATTGTTGTGATTATATGAATTCTAAGAAATACATTTCTTTATTTCACAGAATTCAAATATTATTATGAATGCAAAAGAGGAGATTACACATAATTACATATAATTATCCAGTGTTATGATATATATTGAAAAAAGCATTACTTGCCATGAGCTTTAAAATTCTGGATCTTATACCTTACATCCTTACTTATGTACAGTGATGGGGAGCTAAACCAACGTAAAATGCATATATCAATTTGAACATGACAGTAAAGCAAGGATGGGGAATCTCAGGCCTGGAAAACCTCCAAGGCCACACCATCTCTCTCCAGACCATGCCCCCTCAATGACCCTGATTCAGACTCCAAATCAATGTTTGCCTGACTTGAATGTCTCCTTGAACTCTAATCATTAATGCCTCTTGCTTGCCTGAGTGATGTATGTGTATGTTTAGAACACTAGTGTACTGTACAAAGGCGAAATTTAAGTTTCTTGCTCCACTCACTTTTGCCTTTGCCCCCTCTTACCACTGCCATGTGGCCCCTAGAAGGGTTCTCAGAAGGAAATAGGGCCCACAGGCTGAAAAAGTTCCCTTGTCCTTGCAGTAAAGGCAAGGGCTTACAGCCTATCATTTCCATGCCTGCTCAAACTGGTTTAGCTTCTGCTTTCCTTTTGCTTTCCCATCAAGTCAATGCTATTTTGCTAACAAATTGCTAATTCCCATAGCTTGATAAACATTTTATACAATGTATAAAATCTGCCTTTTCCTTTCCATTCTCCCTGTTGTTGCAGTTTCCACAGATCAAAGATAATCTCAAAGGAGTCTCATACCACACTGTCCAATGCTTTATCAAGTTTTCTATTAAAGACATAGAATCAATTTTTCTATTCATCTTATTCCAAATCTACCCGTGTGTTTCTTCTGGTATTATTTATCCCAACATTTTCTTCAATTCTGAAGAATAATCCGATCCTCTATTTCCTCCAGTGTTTGTTATTTGGTATGCTATATTTGAGACAGCATCTTACCTGGATTGTTACATAGCAGCTTTGCAAATTTGTTTGTCTGTCTCAACCTTCCTTACTGATTTCTTAACCAACTATTTAAAAAGTATATTATTTGAAAATATTCAAATACAAAAAGAGCTTTCTTTGTCCCGGGCATTTTTCTCTTTCATCTGGCTAACTATTTTAACTTGGCTATCATCAACCTAGGTCGCAAGTTCATTCGTTTCTGCCAGCTGTCATGCTGTGAATTTGGTTATTCTTTAGTTTCTATTAAATTGTGAGTCATATAGAGCTGGTGTCAGTGGTGAGTTGGAGGGCACAAATACGGTTATTTCTAAATTTACCATGACCCTTCCATAGAGCTGATATTATGACACTAATCCTTTTATAAGGATTCTATCTTTATTAATAGTCCACATTTCATTTCATTTCATTTCATTACTTTAAATTACATAAACTTTAAAGATCAAAAATACATTTATTGGTGTAAAAGCGGCACCCCTTTTTACTTATTAGGAACTGGAATACAGTAATAATTTGGAAAGAGTGATTCACAACATCTGTGTCAAATTCGTTCGGTTTTACAATTATCATTGTTGGCATTACGTGGTTTGAGTATTCTATTTTTGTTTTTTCCTTCTTCATTTAATTTTTCGTTGCTGCTGCTGTTTGGCAATTTATTTTATTTTTAAGAATGCATTACTTTTTAGTGTTGAAATTCTTTAGGGGTGTTCAGTATTGCAACAAAACACTATCCACTAACAACTTTTCTCAGTATCTAGTTGCTTTCTTTTTATCTATCCAAGGTATTAACATTGTTGTGTGAATGTAAAACAGGAGACAAAGTGGGTGCAACACTGGAAAATGTTCATTAGATAAGCAGCTGTTTGCAAGTTCTGGGGCATCGCAGATTTGTTCTTAATGCTTTGTGAATAAACTGTGATAAAACTACCTGGCAAGAGTTAGCAGTTGGAGAAGACAAAATGAACATAAAAGGTAAAGGGACCCCTGACCATTAGGTCAGTCATGTCCGACTCTGGTGTTGTGGCACTCATCTCGCGTTAATGGCCGAGGGAGCCGGCGTACAGCTTCAGGGTCATGTGGCCAGCATGACAAAGCCACTTCTGGAAACGCTGTTTACCTTCCCGCCGGTGCGGTACCTATTTATCTACTTATACTTTGACATGCTTTTGAACTGCTAGGTGGGCAGGAGCTGGGACCGAGCAACGGGAGCTCACTCCGTTGCGGGGATCTGAACCGCTGTCATTCTGATCAGCAAGCCCTAGGCTCTGTGCTTTAACCCACAGCGCCACCCGCTCCCTCTAAATTGAACCTAACAGGGTTCTAATCTCAAAACCTCCAGCAGGTCAAATAAGTGCTGCCATCAGAGATCACCAAAAACAATCTGTTGCAGTAACTATATAAACCACAATCTTCATTCATAGGAACCATGCTTTGTTTTTTATTATCTGTTCCAAGGCCATGTCTGTAGAGTATGTGATTTATTTATTTAGCAAGACTTCTATGGCTTAATCACAAAAAGTCTCTATGCAGTTTCCACGAAATGGAATAAAATATTTATTCAAAAATAGCCATAAAGGGGTACAGAACAATTTCCTTTCAGGGCAATGACCAAAGGGCTAGGTGTTAGCTACTGTAACATCTTTTATTATTTTTATTATAGTACCTTTTGCTGATAAATGGATATGCAAGCATTTGAATTACCCAACAGTATAAATTTGCATGGTCCTCAAGAAATAGATGGTGGTTCAGACAATGGTGCTGCTTTGTCATTTTGATTTCTTATTCTTTGGATCAAGCGACAGAACAATCACAATGGGAGGAAAAACTGCCTACAGGTAGCAAGATTAGTTTAATTCCTATTGTGTGGATAAGGTCTTATTTCACCTGTAACCACAGGCATCCTACTCTGCAGGGAACATTTGTGACAAATGCTAAATTTCAAGAACAATAGTTTAAATGGAACCCTACAAATCTCTCTTCTGTCGCTAACTTTTCAATCTTAAAATCATGTTTTATATGGTTCCAGTTACAGGTAGGTAGCCGTGTTGGTCTGCCATAGTCAAAACAAAATAAAAAATAAGCCCAGTCTTGGCCGGGGAGGCGGGGTATAAATAAAATTTATTATTATAAAATAAAATAAAATCCTTCCAGTAGCACCTTAGAGACCAACTAAGTTTGTTCTTGGTATGAGCTTCCATGTGCATGTACACTTCTTCAGATGTTTTATATGATTATGCTTGATGGCTGGAGAATGCAATGTCTTTATACACTTGCAGTGTCTTCTTTGTAATGGACACTGAAATGTTGTCATCATGCAAAATATTATATCCAAAAATCCCAAGGAACTAGTTCTAATTAAAAAGCCACTCAGAAATATGACCCAGTGTCATCATTCAACTATTCGTCCATTCTAATAGCCTACCTACTTTTCAACAACAATTTTTAAGCAAGTGATAATACAAATGTATCCTAGGGAAACAAAAATGTACTGTATGCCTAAACCAACCATGTGTTGTATCCAAGGAAGTAAAAGTGTCTGCTACAGTAGCATCTTGGTTTCAGGTGCCATACTTCAACTCCCATTAACCCTGACTATGAGTCATTCCAGTCAAGACTGAGTTGTAGTTCATCAAGAGCTGGACAGCACTGCATTGGCTCAGAAGAGAACACACCTGTCAGAACTTTGGGATACGGCACCATGCCTATGTAGAACTTGGGGTTTTGTGTTTCATACTTTGGACATGGGTTAAACTGGGGAACCTTTGGGTAAAACTTTGGTTTGTGTGAAAAGCTTGGACTTCTGGGTAGACCTGGGCTATGTGAAAACAGCTTTCTCCCTCAGTAACTGCGAGCAGGCCCAATATTTACAACACCTGCTTATCTTGCGGCTGTCTCCAGTGCCCCAAGCCCAGACTGAACATGCCACTAATTTGAGGAACATTGTGCAACTGGGCTGTCATAGGGCCCCTTTTTCACCCCACTTGGGCTGTGATAAGTTGCAGCCAAGGAGCTTTGTGATTGGCTGAGAACAGAAAATGGTGTTACTAGGCCAGAAAAGTATAAAGACTATCAAATTCATATAAGGAGCTGCAAGCCCCTGTGGGTCTGTAGGCAGCCTCCCAGTATTTGTGTCTTGTTTCCTTGAGACTTGATTCCTTGACTGACTCATCAAGACATTTCTCTTTGGAGGGTCAGAGTGACAGTAAAGTACAGCTTTCTTATTTTCTGTGTGTGCATTTCCCCCAAATGTTCCTAAAGCTTTATCTGACCTTTCCCTCAGGGTAACTACTTTAGTAGTTTGAAATAAATCTATATTATACACCAGGCATAGGCAAACTCAGCCCTTCAGATGTTTTGAGATTACAATTCCCATTATCCCTGACCACTGGTCCTGTTAGCTAGGAATGATGGGAGTTGTAGTCCCAAAACATCTGGAGGGCCGAGTTTGCCTATGCCTGTTCTACACTTCAGTGTGGATTATTTAGAATTTGGGGGGGGGGTCCAAATCCAGTGCCCCAGACTGCTTGGATCACAATTATCAACCATCTACATCTTTTATTGTACTGAAGGGTTTCAGGAGGGAGAGCAAGAAATTGGATCTTGTTTCCTGAAATTTCCTAAGGGTCTGATTAACCAGCAAGGTTTGCCCTTGAACCTTAAAGCCATAGGTGCTGATGACAGCCTACCATTCTGAAGAACTTGGATTGACTCAGGACCCCTCAACCCTTACAACCCTATCAGGATATGCTGTGTCACTGTTAAACTTTTTTTCGATAACCCCTGTAAAGCTGTTTTTCAAAAACTCTAGAGAAGGGACATGTCTAGTGTTAACTCTTCCACATTTTACCTCCCTGCAATTTAAAAATACTCCCCTCCCCATCCTGTCCACAGTTGAAGAGTGACAGTTTTTATCCATATACTTTGATTTCTTTTTAAACATTTTAAAGCGGTCAGCATTTTCTCCATAATCTTCTTTTCTCCAGGGCTAATCATACTACGTTCCCTTTGCATTTCCACATAGGATTGTTTTCTAGACCTTTTGCCATCTTTGCAGTCAAGTGATTTATCTACATGTTTATCCTTCAGGATATAAAAAGTAGCTATTTCAGTGACTCGGGAGCAGCAGCTCAGAGTGTACACCTCTGCAATGGACAGACCCTTCTGTTCCTTAGCTTTTTATGATCAACTATATTAAAACTGGTTTAAATGTAATAAAGTTTGCAACGTTTACTGCTAGAAAATATGGGAGGGCAATAAAGTCAGCAGAGCACAGAAATGAAGAAGTCTTAAATATTTCCTCTTGCTTCTTTCCCATGTCCATATATGATAAGCAGGACAGACTGCAAAACAAAAGGAAATTTGAGGCAATTTTAAAGTCAAACTACAATTTCAACACTACCCACATACTACGCCTGAAGAGACAGAAAACATTGTTCTCCTACTTGTTGATTCTGAAAACTGTTTCTTGAATAGTGATCTCAAATATTCATACATTCTTTTTTAAATTGCCCTCTACTATGTCTTTTCTCAGTGTTGGCTGGTTTGCAATGATGTCCATAGCTTAGTAATGTCTCTATTTTTGTTTTCTACCCCACTACTTTTAAATCTCCTCTGTCATTATTCTGTGCTTCCACACTTACACCCAAGCCCTTCTTTGCACACAATAAACAAGTGTTTTGCAATGCAAACAGAAAGCATCATGAAAACCAAACTGACATATGATTACACTGCCAAATTGCATGAATCACTTCTGCTGCTGCTATGCAAACCATTTTATGTTTTATGGAAGGAAAATCCTGTTCTTAAGTGGAAAATACTATCCTCTTGGTGCTACAGTTGAAGTTGTTATGGTTTATTTATATACTGTGTTTTGGATCAATGGCCTCCAGAGAAGTGAACAGCATATTAATGTAAAGAATACATACAATAAATATAACAGAGCAATCAAAATAATGTAAAATGGCAAAGTCACGGTCCCTCCTCCCTGCTTCTCTGGTTGTATCCCTCTAAACCAGTCTTAGCCAACCTAGTGCCCATCAGTAAACTAAAACTCTCATCTGTATGCACCAGCACGGCTGTGTTGGCAGCAGCTGTTGGGAGTTGTCTGTTTTGAAGGCTGCCATAGATTAGTGGCTCTCAATTCTTGTTTTCTTTTGAGGCAGTTCAAGCTCACCAGCCAACTCAGCTCACATGCCTTCCTCCTCTCCCAGGTGGAGGGAGAAATCACCTACCATCAAGATAACAATTAGCAGAGGGAAAAGTACCGCCCTGAGACTCCCAGGTACTGTATAGGGTGGTATATAAATTCTAATAATCATCGTCATCATCATCATTTACAAGATTAGTAGTTTGGTCAAGAATCCTCCAAGCCCTACAAGTACAGGAAGGTTGGTCAATATCCAATGACAATGTTTACATATGTGTAAGGAAACAACATGTGCAGTTGGCCCTGTTTAGTTTCACCACTGCAGTCCTACTGTTGACAAGGAAAGTGGCTGTGTATGCAGTGCTGCATTGGATTGCAGTCTATCCCTGCAGCAAGGTGATCCCTCCACAAGCAACTGCAGATATCTCTAATGGGAAACTTAGCCCATGCATGTGGTTCTAGGCACAATGAAAAGAGGAAGACAACACACAGAAGGTCTAGGCAAAGAAAAATATTGACCTATATAATCAGACCCTAACAGTCTATTGTGGTTTCAAGTGGCAATTCTTACCTGAAGGAAACAAGAGTTATGGATTCAAGTACAGTACATAATTCCTATCCGTACACACTGGATACGAAGGAACAACAAGAGTCACGGAGCTTCAATTCTTCTGCTGTATGATGGCTAAGCTACTCAAGCTGAGCTGTGCCTTTATGTAAGCTTATTTGTAACATGAATCACAGATCTCATACTAGTGGAGAAGGGCAGCAATACCTTGCTCCAATGCCAAGCACTGTTAGGATAAGCACCATCTCACTGCTTCCCAATATACTTGGCACAGAGATCCCTTCTTTCTAGACTGTGATACAGAGCACAAGAAACACTGGAGTGGAGTGGAGGCATATTAATTTCAAATCCATAAAATTCACAGGGAGGCCTTGCTTAAGTCATTCTCTCTCAGCCTAACCTAGTGGTATAATGAAAATTGAAAACTGAAAAGTGCAATGGGGGGACGACGACAATACAGTATACAGGCCTACACTGCTGTATTTTGATGGGAATGTCTGATGTACTATTCACACAATACTGCCCAACTTCTCAGAGCACAGGTCTTCTTTGTTTTATAAAAAGCAGTGAACAGCATCTTGTTGAGAAGCCAGAATGTTTGACCAAATAGTCCCATCTGTGGAGAAGAGCAAGAGCTCTGCCACAGCTTCAGGGTGTGATGAGGGCAAAGGCATTCCCTCTGGGCAACTATAGTTGGGCTTGCTCACCCTAGGGGTAAGACTAGAACAGCCGGGGAGGGGGAGGGGGGAGAGGATAGAATGTGAATTAGCTGGCTTCTAAATGAAAGATGGTGAAAGAAATTCACAACTTGGGTCCAAACTATTTGTACCAGGCATCCCCAAATTCGGCCCTCCAGATGTTTTGGGACTACAATTCCCATCATCCCTGACCACTGGTCCTGTTAGCTAGGGATGATGGGAGTTATACTCCCAAAACATTTGGAGGGCCAAGTTTGGGGGTGCCTGATTTATACTGATCCGAAAGCAGAGGTTTTCATGAATGGCATTTCATCAAGTATATTTAAGTTACCTAGAGGGACAAGACAAAAATGTCTGCTATACCCTTCGTTTTACCCAGTGAGCCAATAACTGCTACGACAAAGGATAATCAAAAGATTAAAAGTGTCACCAGTCCAAAAAGATTGGTGAACCCTGATTTTAAAATGGGGAGGGGGAGAGAAGGAGAGAAAGGCATCAGTTGTATTCGAAATCACATATAGAAATCACCTACAGAGGTTGCCTCTATTAAGCACCACATTGAACAATATATTAACAGAACCAGTATGTTCACAATATATCCTATTTCCTGTCAAATGAGTTGGGAAGCAGTCCAAACAGTATGCAAACAACATCAGGATATTGTTTCCAAAATGGACATTTAAGGTAGAGTAGCCCATGTGGTGCCCTCCGAAACTACAGTGGTACCTCTGGTTACCACCTTAATTCGTTCCGGAGGTCCGTTCGTAACCTGAAACCATTCTTAACCTGAGGTACCACTTTAGCTAATGGGGCCTCCTGCTGCCGGTGTGCTGCCAGTGCACGATTTCTGGGTTTTTTTTTTGTTTTTGTTTTTTAAAAATTTATTTGTTGAATATAAGAACAACATATAATCAAATGCAAGCAATCAAATACAGTGTTACCCCACCCCACCCCCAAAAACCAGCCCCAACTACATCCAGGTAATTACATTAGTACTATAATCAACAACAAAAATATTTCTACAGTTGCTGGTTTAAAAAATATCATTCCACATGTTCCCATGTGTTATAGGTGGTTTAAACGCATGTTCTTTCTTTGATGCATATGTAATAAAGGAGGACCATGTTATGTAAAAATTATGTAATTTCTCACAATGTTTTCATTCATGTATCCTTTCTGTTAACTTTTCCATCAAAATTTATTCCCAGACATAAGCATACCAAACTTCATATAGGTTCACGTTTAATGTTTTCCAGTGTCTAGCAACAGTAAGACGTGCTGCAGTAATAAGATGCACAATTAAGTCTTTTTCTCTAAGATCTTGTGCTTCATCTGCAAATATAGAAAGCAATGCTATTTTGGATCTAAATTGATCGATTGAGGTGTAATTTGTTCCATTTCCTGAAATATATTTAACCAGAAGTTTTTAATCAATGGGCATTTCCACCACATGCGTATAAATGTTCCTTCATTCCCACAATTTCTCCAACATTGCAGAGAAATATGTTTGTCTATTTTGCTTGGCAATGTGGGGATGCAAGTACCATCTGTGGGTTAGCTTTAAGGTGTTTTCTCTTATTCGGGCAGAAATAGCTCAAAAGAGGAATTTTTGCCACATTCCTTCCCACAAACCATCATCAATCTCTTCTCCCAAGTCTCTTTCCCATCTAGTCTTCAACATGGAGGGCTTTGAGGTTGAGAAGTTTACAATCACTTTATAGATTAAAGCAATTAGACCTTTACCCCTTGGGTATTTGGTATATAAAATATTTTCAAATGCAGTTAGTGACTTCATCCCTTGTTTGCGGATTTCTGTGCTACTTATAAAATGGATGACTTGATGGATTACTATCCAATTGTGCGGAAAGTTTTGAACCATTTCTTGTAGTATTAATCAAAACAGGCCCACATTTTCCCATTTTTCAAAGGGAAATGTTCTGTCTCTATTATAGAAAGTAGGGTGAAATGCCAATGGTATTACAGGAGAAGGCTGAGAGACCATCCGTGGGAACCATTTCTTCCAAACTTTTAGATTAGATAATAAAAGGGGGTTTTCTATCTCAGTAAAAATTTTTTATTAATTTGCCAAAATGGGATGCCTCTTATTGAATTCTGTTCATATGGGTTTTCCATATTTAGCCAAGCTATTTGTTGAGATCCTTGGATTACCAGAAAAATGCTATGTAGATGGGCTGCTGCATAGTACCACATGATATTAGGTACTGCCGTGCCACCTCCTTTGGCTGGTTGATATAACACAATTTCTGTTCTTATCCTGAGGTAAAGTTCTTAACCCAAGGTAGTACTTCTGGGTTAGCGGAGTCTGTAACCTGAAGTGTTTGTAACCCGAGGTACCACTGTACAACACCCACTGTACAACACACTGTACAACACCTGGAGAAGAGAAGGTTAAGGGGCGATATGATAGCCATGTTCAAATATATCAAAGGATGTCAGGATGTCATATAGAGGAGGGTGAAAGGTTGTTTTCTGCTGCTCCAGAGAAGCGGACACGGGGCAATGGATTCAAACTACAAGAAAGAAGATTCCACCTAAACATTAGGAAGAACTTCCTGACAGTAAGAGCTGTCCGACAGTGGAATTTGCTGCCAAGGAGTGTGGTGGAGTCTCCTTCTTTGGAGGTCTTTAAGCGGAGGCTTGACAGCCATCTGTCAGGAATGCTTTGATGGTGTTTCCTGCTTGGCAGGGGGTTGGACTGGATGGCCCTTGTGGTCTCTTCCAACTCTATGATTCTATGATTTTATGATCATCCTCAACTGCTAAGCATGCTGGATGATGGGAGCTAGAGTTCAACAAGACTGGCTAACCCTAAACTAAGGTCTGCCTTAGTTGGCAGAATAACCACTGTCAAAATCTCTGCTTCTCCTCTTTGTTTTAACTGTAAAACATGTTACTTCTAGAACTAGTGAATCACAATGGGCCTTTCTCTGATGGGAAAGAGAAATAGCCCTCATGTGAGAGTATGATAGATCAGAATTCTAAAACCCAGCATAAAAGGGAGATAGTCTCACCTTCACTGACGAAGACTAATATTCCCAGATCTTTAACCTTGGTTAAAGGAGCAGCCCAATACATCAGCTTGTTGTTGACAATAAAAAGGGAGAAATCTGCAAACTACAATTCCAAAAACAACTGGAGATATTCTTTTCTGTCTGCCAGTAAGTAGAAAATGAAAAAGGAGTCTAAATATTTTCAAAGACGTAAGATTTAAAAAAGAAATCAGTGCCAGCTGAAACATCTAATAATATCACCAGCTCAACACTAGACTGACAGAAAAAGCATCTGACCTTTACATTATGCACCACGTACATAGTTCTAAATACTATTTTCACAAGTGTCAAAGACATTAAATGGTTTCTTTCAGCAGTGCATGTTTATCCTTGGATGCACTGCACCAAAATGATGAAGACCCGGAATGAATTATCCTGAAAAACCTTCTCAAAAGGTACATTTCCAGAAAACCCACAAAGCACTAAGCAACTGAGTTAAAAGTGCTTTGCAATAATCAAAGGCATGTTCTGGAAATTATTCTGAATCGATAAAACCGATTTCTTCATTCCATGCTGGAACCTTAGTACACCTATTCTGTCAGTTCATCTGGGCTTCTCATATAAAATTATTGCTCCAATGCAGTGTTTCACACAAAGTCACACATGGAAAGGTCTTTTTAAATTCTCTGTAATGCTGTCATATTGTTAATCTTCAAAAACAGCAATGAATTGTTACCCCTTAACAACTCTTTGCTTGTTTGCAATAAATATTTATCTTTCACAGGTATGTCCCTATCCAAACTACTAACAAGGAGGGTGAAGAAGTTTGTATAATTACAACCATGAGATGCAAAAGGTAGGAGCTTAATAACACATCACAACAAAGGGGGGGGGGGGAATGACTGAATGAAATAAAAAATCAGTTGCTCCAACATGATTGGAATTTAATTCCATTGTTTCATAACAGAGTGACCATCTTGATTTTAGTGACAGGTACCGTAGGTAGCCATGTTGGTCTGCCATAGTAAATAAATAAATAAATTCCTTCCAGTAGCACCTTAGAGACCAACTAAGTTTGTTCTTGGTATGAGCTTTCGTGTGCAGGCAAATTCAGATACTTTGATTTTAATAGAGTTAGCATAAGCATGCCTCTTTGGTTCAGCTTTAATAAATGAATGTTAGAAGCATTTGAACACCGGACAAAATCTGAATGGTCAATCAACTGGCATACCAAAACTAGGAAAGGACCAGGCTGGTGCCATAAGCAACCATATCCTAACAGAAATAAGAACTGGAGCAGGATACAGTTTGATTCTGAAGTGCAACATCAAGTAGAATATTTTGTTCTGTCGACAAGTTCAATACAGAAAACCAGGTATTTATATCAGACTGGAAGAACTTATAGGCTTCATGCTTCCGTAGTGTTCAGCACATATGATCCAGCAGAACAGTCCTTATTCATTGCTATAAAAGCATACAGACCCAAAGTTTCAAGAAAATAACTTAAATGAGCATGACCAGCTGTGTTTAGCAACCAGGACAAACAAAAGGAAGTACTTCTTCACACAGTGCACAGGAAATTTGCCACCCAAATATGTAGTGATTGGTAACAATTAGGACAGATTTAAGGGGGAGTATCAATAGCTAGTGGTCATTGCTACATATTACCTTCCATCAGAGGCAGTTTGTCACTAAATACCAGTTACTGGGAATCACAAGGAAGAAGTCCTATTGCACACACCTCCTGATTGCGGCCTTCCCACTGGTTGGCCACTGTGAAAACAGGATGGCCTCTGGTATGATTCATAGGTTTCTTCTTTTGTTCTTAAGCAAATATTGTACAGGTGCTAATAATGAAAATTATTAACATTAACTTGAACTTATTCTCTTCTCATCTTTAGTTACTTTCCCCAATTTAATTTATGTCCTCAAATTGTGGGTTGACCGCAAACTGAATATGTTTCTCAAGTGCATGTGCTAAAAGAGAGAACAAACTTTGGTTTTATTTTTTTATAAATATTGCAAAATCCTTGGCTAAGCAAGAAAGGGCTACTCTGATGTTTACTGCACCGACAGGAATTTGATTCTTCTTTTGTCTCAGTAAATAAGAATGCTTTGTATTGTACTCATTTCCACCTGCTTTAGCAATAAAACTTAAAGAACCATGAATATGACACACACAGGCACACACACACACACACACAGAAAATGTGTAAGAACACAGCAAGTCAGCATAATATTAATGGAGTGGAATTCTGTTTCCCTAAAATATTACTCCAAGCTCTAATGATACATGAGGTCAGTAAACTCTCACAAGCTAGCCAGATGTAAATGGTAATGAGCAACCCACATTACTGTACTACAGTGTAGTATGATTCTGCTTTCATGTCTCTCACTTTAGAGGGAAATTGAAAAGAAGAAAAAAACATTCTTTCTGGGACCAAGGTCAGCTTTGCTGGGGGGTCTCTTCTCCCACTCCTCCAATTGAAAATGTCAGGTGGGCACAGTCAACGGCTGGTTTAGCTAGCAACTGCTGTGGCTGAGTGGCTCATGTGTCTGAGAAACCGGCCAACTGCCTGCCCTGGAAGGGGTTGCATTCCCTCTGAAGGAGCAAGTATGCAACCTGGGGTTGCTCCTGGATCCAGCTTTGTCATTGGAGGCCCTCATAGCTAGGAGCATCTTGACTAGCTTCAGCAACTATTTCTGGACCATCATAGATTAACTACAGTAGTCCAGCCATCAGTAATGTGAAGACTGAATTGCTGCAATGTACTCTATGTAAGACTTACCTTGCAGTTAATAAAGAATGTTGCAGCAAAGTGATAACCTGTCAGTATATTACATCTCTGCTGAAATATTTGTACTGGATACCACTTTCTTTTGGGGGCAAAAGTGTATCTGAGTGTATCTGAAGAAGTGTGCATGCACATGAAAGCTCATACCAAGAACAAACTTAGTTGGTCTCTAAGGTGCTACTGGACAATTTTTTTATTTATATATATTTCTACTGTGTCAGACCAACATGGCTACCTACCTGATTTTGGGGGCAAGTTCAGGTTTTTAGTATTCATATATAAAGTCTTTAATGGCTTGGGACCAGTTCACTTGAGAGACTGCCCCATATATACCTATTTAATGGCTTCCATCTATGGAACTGTGAAAGTGCTATATATTGTTCAGCATTGGCAAGGAGTCAATCTTTCAGTGTAGCAGCTTCAGTTATGCTTTGGAACTCTCTGCCTATTGACATTAGGCAGGCACCCTTGTTGTAGTGTTTTAGACCTGTTTTAGACATCTGCAGTAAACCTTTAGTTCATTAAGTCTAAAAGGTAAAGGTAAAGGACCCCTGACAGTTAAGTCCAGTCAAAGGCGACTATGGGGTTGCGGCACTCATCTCGCTTTACAGGCCGAGGGAGCCAGCGTTTGTCCGCAGACAGTTTTTCCGGGTCAAGTGGCCAGCATGACTAAGCCACTTCTGGCGCAACGGAACACCGAAACCAGAGCAGCGCACGGAAACGCTGTTTATCTTCCCACCACGGCGGTACCTATCTGCTTGCACTTTTTTGGCGTGCTTTCAAACTGCTAGGTTGGCAGGAGCTGCAACAGAGCAACGGCAGCTCACCCCAAGCCCAAGAGGCTCAGTGGTTTAGACATACTCAGACATATACCTACCTACCTACCTGTAATCAGACATATAATTTAGATATATCTTTGTTTTAACAAGTTTTGCAGATTGTGTTTTATTGAAAATTATTTATGTATACTAGTTGTTGCTGTTTTCACAGTTTTGCTGATTTTATCTGCATTTTATTGGTAGTAATATTATTTACACTGCTTAGTTTTCTGATTAAGTGGTCTATAAAAGTTCTCTAAATTAATTAATTAAATTAGTTGTGCAAGCTACTGTTCTATGGAATCTAATAAAACCCTTAAATCATCACATCTTACTCCAGCTTCCCTCACACAGTTAATTCAGCAGATGCTTCAGATCTATGTTGTGCAGAAGTATGTTTGAAAGCGGTGGAGAAAGCTCACATCTGAGAGCTCCCTAGAAACTGCTCTCCAAGGCTGGCACACTAACATGAAGATATTCACCAGCTTTTAGCTTCTTCGCTTTCAGTTGTAACATTTTTTTTTATCTAATTGGCTTCAGAATTTATAATCCTAGTGACAGCATTCTGGCTGTGCAGCACAAAATGTTTTTTAAAAATAAAATAAAAAGAGTGGTGGAAGACGACTAGGAAGAAGCTGAGCGAAGGCTGAAGGCACCATCTTCTGTCAGGAACACATTACTGCAGCAAAATGTGGACTTGCTAGTGCAGCTGCTGCTTTTTTCATCCTTACATACTAAGAAAGGTAATCCAGAGCTTTCAGGAAACTCTTTTCTGCTCAAAAAGCAGCACAGGCACCTGACAAGTTTTCTGCATACTCGAGGAAAAATTAGTACAAAGCTGAAGTGCAACCACAACAGCCAGACTTTGAAAAGACTAGATTGAGCAAAGAAAAAATGCAATTAAAGCAGCAAAAAATTAACATTTCACCACCAGCACCATACAATAAGAAGGTTTGTCAGGCACACGCTTAGTTGACACATGTTCATATCTGTCAGCATTTCCATGATAAATCCCAATTTTCAGCCATTGTTGATCAAATCAAACAAAATTTGGTATGCAACTTTTCAGGCCCAGATGCTGAAATAAAATATGCACATTAGTCATTTACGTTTCAGAGCAGCAGAGAGCTGTTCTGCAACTTTCGACAATTTGAGTTTTTTGCCACGCACAGCTAAAAACAAGACTTTTTCCTAATGAAACTTCTGACAATGAATCCTTTATAGCAAGTTAGTAGAACATTTTTGCTGGATAAATTTTACACACAGTTGATTCAATGCCACAGTGCATACAAGATTTCATTACTATTCAAGTATAAATACTGGTAAAAAAAAAGTATGTATGCATACACACACACACACACACACACACACACACATGATAGGGATGTGTTAATCCAAAAATAAAAGATGCCATAAGCAGAAGCCCATAACAGTTCTGAACCAGAAAATGTGCAACTATAAGTTATGATTCTCCTCAACTGGCATAGCCAACTGATCTTTCCAAAGGCATATGACAGAATGGAAGTTGTTTTGTGGGTCTGTGACGGCTTACATTAGACTGGAATAGGGAACCTGTGATCCTCCAGATGTTATTTACCAAAGCATAGGATGGATGAAAGATCTGTCAAATTTTCCTAGCATTTTTGAAATTATCAGGGTATCTTAATGTTTTTAAAATGTTTCTAGAAGTTTTTTGATGTTTTTCTTTATTTTTAAATTGTATTTTGCTATTCTGCTGTTTGCTGCAAGAAGACTAGGATAGAAATTTAATAAATAAAATGGTTCCATCAGCCCCAACCAGTTGAGCCAATCATTTGAAATAACGGGAGTTGCAGTCCAGCATCATTTGTAGGGCAAAAGGCTGCCAATCCCCAATATAAGACATAAATGGAAATCAAGTGCAATAAAATGAGTCCAGCTTAACTATATTCTTCTAAAGCCTTGATTTATATGTAATTTTTTCAGTTGACCTTTTCCAGTCACCATGCTGTTTGGGAACTAACAGTCAATAGAATATCTCTGACATGACTTCTAAAGGTAAAGGACCCCTGACAGTTAAGTGCTTTTGCAGACGACTCTGGGGTTGCGGCGCTCATCTTGCTTTACAGGGCAAGGGAGCCGGTGTTTGTCCACAGACTGTTTTTCTGGGTCATGTGGCCAGCATGACTAAGCTGCTTCTGGCACAACGGAACACCGAAACCAGAGCAGCGCACAAAAACGCCATTTACCTTCCCGCCGGAGCAGTACCTATTTATCTACTTGCACTTTTTTGCGTGTTTTCAAACTGCTAGGTTGACAGGAGCTGGGACTAAGCAACAGGAGCTCACCCCGTTGCAGGGATTCGAACCACCAACCTTCTCATCTGCAAGCCCAAGAGGCTCAGTGGTTTAGACCACAGCGCCACCCGCATCCCACGATATGACTTCTAATGCATCACAATTTCCTGTTGGGCTTCCACTGTTAAAAAATAAATAAAAAATCAACTCCTTTCATCGTAGGTTAGTTGCATGGCTCTCTAAAGTGTTTTTTGTATAAATTGTGGGCTGAAGTTCATATGAGGCAAGGTATGGTAGCAATGTCCAAAGGTCTAAGGAAGGCGTCAAGTTGCTAGCAACACACATGGTAAGAATGGTAGAAAGGCTGCAACATTCCTGGAGGGAAGATGAGAGAAAGCTGGCCTGTAATAAAGTAGCATGGATTTGGAAGTAAGTGCCAGACTTAGGATGGAATAGTCTGTCCATCTATTCAGGCTTCTCAAATGTCTGAGAATGGACTTTTATTATCTGCAGCTAAATACAATACCCAAAACCACGGGCCTAATTTGGAAGCTCCAAAACTTATCTGCAGCTTTAAAGAAACTTCACTATAAAGTTAGCTTAGGAAACTGCACCTTCCTAGGCTTCTAGACAAAACTTAAGAGAGAAGCTAGAATCAAAGCTTCACATTTGCGAGCATTATTTCCATCATGCTTTTTTTTTAAGCACTGCATATTTATATATAAGCCTCTCCTTTGTTGCGTTCCTGCACAGACAATTGGTATGTGAGCTAGTCTTTATATAACCACCTGAGAATTAATAACAATTAGCCTACTTATTGCCAAGTGGCTGCTCAACAATAAAAGTTCAGGGCAATGAAAGACAGAGAATTACATGTGAAGAAACAGAGGAGAACATAATTTCATTCAAAACTATCTGTGTCAAGCCAGTGCATGTTGCACTTAGAACAGCAAGGAACTTCTTAAGCAGAAGCCTTTCCCACCTAAGAATGCCAAAACAGCTCAGATCGCCATCATTATGCTCCAAGCCAACTATCTAAGGAAAGATTGCCAGCCATGCTAAGTAAGTTAAATGTTCATTTTAGATACAGCCAAAAGAAGAACAGTATGACAGCATCTAATTCGCCTATCATTCTGGTAGCTAAAGCCACTGCCATGAAAGCACGGTGTGAGCAGGGGGTAGCAAGACCAGTACTAACATGTTCAGCCATGTTTCCATTTCAGTGGGAAAAAAGGTTGTAAAGCAAAAGACAATTCATCACCCATCACCACCTGAAACAAGAAGTGATAAGAAGTTTGGTAAACTACATCCACTGGTGGGTGGTCCAAACATTATGAATATAGGAGATGCCACAGGGACTTGAATTAAGCCCAATAAGCTTTGTGGTTATGGGAGGAATTTGGACTCAGTTTGGGCACTATTATAGAAGGGTCTCTGTCTCTACCCTGTCACTATCAGCTTAATCTCAGATGTTCGGGTACCTGGAGAAGGGTCTTTTGTATTAAGTACTCCCAACCAAATGTTTAAGGGCTTTAAAAGGTAAAAACACTTCAGGAATACACATCAAGGTAAACAAAACTACAGGCAGGCAAAACAAGCCACTGACACCATTCTGAAGGCCCCACAGAACACTTGCAAACGAATCCCCATCTACTGAAAGCAATCTATCCCCCCACATCATAGAAGACAATCTACAACATTGACAAATAAACCACATTTTGTTTATGTCATCATAGTTTTCCTATTATCAAGCCAAGTTTCAACATTGCTCTCAGAACTTAAACCTACAAGCTTCAACAGTTGGACCCATAATCTTGCCATTAAAGAAAGCCATTACACTTCAAGATGGCTACATAATAAAAAGCTGAAACCATCATGATCACAACTGTTACCCACTGTTGCCAATGCATTTCACTAGTAAATACTAAATATTTTAGAAACTATTATAAGCCATTTATTTCTTCTCCATCTCATCTCATGAGTTCTGTGGATAGCTCTTAGGGTCATGGGTTTGAGCCCCCATCAGGGAAAAGATCCCTGCATTTCAGGAGATTGGACTAGAAGACCATCATGGTCCCTTCCAACTCTACAGTTCTGTGATTCCATTGTTCACTGGGCACAATGTGATTAGTTTTGCTCTTAAGAAGCACAGGAAGTTCTCCTGGGAATTTGGAAACAATGGAAGAGTTAAAATACAGGCATTCAAATGTCACTTAAGGCAGAATAAAATATTGCCGCTAAAAGGAGAACTTGACACTCGGAATCTGAGCTAATTATAGTGCCTTGGAGAACATGAAAGTTTTAACTTGAAAGAGCTTTTTTAGTGTCAGTGGCAGTTGCTGGTCTCTTTGTACTCAAAAGGGTATCTTGATCATTTTTTGTTTCCCCTCCTTGCATAAAAATTAGTGCATGACTGTGTCCAGCATGAAGAGGTACTTACATAAAACTGTTCTGTCAACAAAAACACCAGCCCAGGCAATTAATAAATGAAATAACAACATTTTCTCTGCGTGGGATCATGATCCACACCCATTAAAAAATATACACAGTCAATTATTTTTATTTCTTTTAAGATACTAAGCAAAACATCCTTCTCAAGACTCTTGATATCAACCATGAAGAAAAGGTTAATCTTGGTTGCATCAGTGAATTTTACACTTTGGCTAGCAATTTTAACAACTGGCTAAGCAGTTTTAGCTGCTCTTAATAAAACACACTTTAAGCTTTTACTGCCCAGCTTGAATTTGTTTGCCATTAGCAAGAGGTTACAGGGAACAGGCAATAATCAACCAGAATTTATAAGAGGCCCTTAGGAGGTAGCACAGAATATGCAGAGACTCAGGGAAGTGCTTTTAACCACTGGTGAAAAACAACCTCTGCTTGACTGCTTTGGACACAACACTTATAAAGAACAAACAAAAATGTTTGATAAATGCAAAGCACCAGAAACCTAGATGAATTTTTTTAAAAAAAAATTTGTTTCAGCATTGTTTTTAACAAAGGGCTGATATGGGGGTAATTAGTCCTGGCAGACTCCCCAGGGTCGTGAGAATAACAATAGACATCACTGCAGCCTACCACCAGAAAATGAAATTTTCCTGGGAATCAGCTGCACATGGACCAGAACGCCAATGCTTATTCTTAGACTCTCAATGGAAAAATGCATTGCTACCTGAACTCATCCTAGCAAAGAAACATGTGAACTCTCTTAAGATGTATCACTTTCTTTTTCGTTTTTTACTGAAAATGTAAAAGCATACACAAATTTGGTAAAATGTGTTGACATTACATAATTTGCATCCTAACCTCCAGCATCAGTTGCTTACATATCAAACAAACTCAGATCTCAAAAATGACACTTTTGTAATTACAGCATTCCATCACAAAGCCCCCTTCATTTGTGATATTTCTTTGACAGGAATCTGCAAATAGCTAGTAGGTGAATTCAGACTGAGCTAATAGAAATATAATAGAATTGCTTTCACTATAAATCTGGAAAGTGCAATGCAGACATTTACTTGCACCACATATATCTAGAACAACTTTGCCTGGGTCTCTTCCTACTGGCTAACAGCAAAGCTTTATAGTTCAATGCAATTCTTCTCTACTTTCACAGGAAAGACAATGCAAACTGCTGTAGGAACATGTGTTTAAACCTTCTCAGTCTCACAAGCAGACTATGTAACATCCCCATCAGTTCTATTGGCAGCATTTTGATAACTCTGCACTGATTTCATGTAACAGACCCAAGATGAACCATGTGGTCAGGAACACTTTCATATTGCAAAGGGTTCTCAATATAAAGGCTGGCCATATCAAGTAGCTTACTCATTCATGCCACATCTCTAAATGAAGTATTCCTACAATTAAAAGTAACTCATAAACCAGAGCAGAAAATATACATGCCCACAGAAAAGTAGACTATTTTTTATCAGTAACCTCACAGCTGCCAGGCACACGAATACTGACCTTGTGAACAAAAAGGATGCTTGACTGCAAGCCCAAATTGAGTTTTGTAAAACTTGGCCTTTAATTATTTCCCAAACAAGAGAAGAACTCAAACTATTCAGAAATCCTGCATGCCCAATGACTTTCAGTCTCATCTGAAAATTGCAAACTTTATGGTATGGACACCCCCCCTCTCTCCCTCCCTCCCTCTCTCACTCACACACACACAAAAGTGGCAGCAAGTTTAGGTGGATTCATGCCATTTCTTCTTATACGTAACAAGTAAAATAGACAGTCTGTTGACAGCCATACCTGCTCGAGATGGCAGAATTCTGTTCTTTCAGAACAAGTTCACGTTGCTGCAGGGCAATGATGTGCCTGGAGAGATCATCAGGGCTCCTAAGTAATTGGAGGACACAAAATTCACAGTTAAAGACTACCAGATACACTAAGGGTAAAAACAGACTGTTTCACATCCTAGAAAGATTCTAAGTATTTCCATGAGCCCTGTGGAAGAGTCATGGAGGGAATGGTCAGATTCCCAAGAAGGAATGGAAGTAGCTTCAAGTTGGAACTGGAGGGTCCTGAGGAACATCCTAGTAGGATGGAGGAGGTAGAGTTGGGGCCCCAATAAGTGTCTGATACTGGGAAGGGTTCAGCAGTCTGAGGAATGGAGATCCAGACAGCAGGTTGTCTGAGGAGTGCCTCATCTCTACATCTGACACCCTTTGGTCTAACACCTCCTGTCATGAAGCCGTCCCTGGAGCCTCCTCTTGCCAGTGGAGAGCCTCCTGCTTCCAGGGAGGCAACTGAGAGTATACTGCTGAGCAGGCCTTGACTCCACCTCCATGGACATGCCAGCAACAGCATAAGGAAGCTGCACAGAGTCCAGCCACTTGAAAAAGTGCCTGTGAATTTGGATTGTGCCAGATTGGCAATCCAATCATTAGGTGGTCCATCACATCTCATTTAATACCAAATGTGTCAGTCACATGTGCTTTTGTTTCTGCTGGACAGAAGCAAATATTGTTATGGCAGTGGTTTATGTGTTCAATACTATTTGAAATGCACTGTACCTACTAATACATGCTTGTAAATACCGTGTTTCTCCTAAAATAAGACACCGTCTTATATTTTTTTTCGCTCAACAAAACACAGTATGGCTTATTTTCAGGGGATGTCTTATTTTAACCGTGTCGCATCGGTACGCTGCATAGCCACGCCTCTCCAGGCTGTTTTAATGGGAGGTACCACGTCACTATGGCTTATTTTCGGGGTATGGCTTATTTTTGGGGAACGGCTTATATTTCGCAAATGCATAGAAATCCTGCTATGTCTTATTTTATGGCTATGTCTTATTTTAGGAGAAACAGGGTAGCATCATGTCTGGTCTTCTGTAGTGTGAATTATCTCTAGTCAAGCAGACAGAGAACTTTCTGCATATTGAAATATATTTGATCTTTCCCTACTATCTACATATGTTGATCAACGGGCCACAAACACATGCAGGCAAACAGGCAAGGCACTTTTTAATACTTATTTTTAATCTTTTCTAAAAGTACCAATAAACTGGGAGATGGTATATGTTTAGCCAACTTTCAGTAAGCATATACAGGTATTTTCACCAAATATTTAAGCCAAAAGAAGAGAGTGCAAAAAATGTTCCATGTGTTTCTAAAACTCAATAAGGTCCTGAATTAGTATAATTTAACTGGTGAATTAGAGCAACGTAGCCTTTGGGTTTGAAGCAGATTTCTGTACAGTGTACTGCCCTCTGTCGAATCAAAGAACAGAAAAAGGTGCATGAAGCCAAGTAGGATTTTTTAAAACTAACAGAAGGGACAAGAACCGACAATAACTGGAAAGTGTTCGTTCCAGTAGATAACTAGAGAAAAATATTTTTGTTGCCAAGTACTAGACAATTTCTGCAACAAATGAAGGAAATAAAAAACCAGTATTTAAAATTAAAAAGCTAGTAAAAAAGCAAACTTGTCACAGGAGAAATTCGCAACAAAAGTATGTTTCTGAGAATTTGTTCCTCTCTCTCATCTTCAATCCACTCTTTTTATACCCAGAATGTCAATGTAGAAATTTTGTTTCTAAAGGTCTGATTTGATAACATGCTTGCAATTTCTGCTAGAAAACAGTTGAGAAAATATATATATCAACTAGTTTTAAAAAGGCTCCTCTAAGTGCTTTCTCCCACTAAATGGATCACATGTAGCACTTCAAGACCACATCACCATCTAGTCTCCCATAGACACATTCAACAGTCTCCCTCAGATGGGAGCAGAAAACTCACACCAGCTGGGTTATGTTTATATGTAAATGCCTAATAAAGGTTTGATAAGTACATAGGACTCAAAGACTTACTGGATACACTACCTTGAGAGGTATAAGCTAAAAGCAAATAATATCAACAGAAAGTCTCTCAAAAAGTGCTACCAGTTACCGGTATGTGAAAGTCTATGTAACACGGGTGGTGCGGTGGTCTACCACAGAGCCTAGGGCTTGCCAACCAGAAGGTTGGTGGTTCAAATCCCCATGACGGGGTGAGCTCCCGTTGTTTGGTCCCGCTCCTGCCAACCTAGCAGTTCGAAAGCATGCCCAAAAGTGCAAGTAGATAAATAGGTACCGCTCCGGTAGGAAGGTAAACGTCGTTTCTGTGCACTGCTCTGGTTTCGCCAGAAGCAGCTTAGTCATGCTGGCCACATGACTCAGAAAAACTGTCTGCAGACAAACGCTGGCTCCCTCGGCCAGTAAAGCAAGATGAGCACCGCAACCCCAGAATCGTCCACAACTGGACTTAACTGTCAGGGGTCATTTACCTTTATGTAACTCAATGTCTCTATGCATTTTGGGGTAAAAGGGTCTACTTCATCTCCCTGGTGAGTCTCACATCCTAGTCAGTCTAACAGGCCCGCTTCTACTCTCTGTGGAGTTGGTGGAATTATTTCCCCATGCTGCCCTATAGCCCCTTTTCCGAAAAGTGCATCCCTTACTTGTGTTACTATCTCCGAATGGTACCAAGCTAGTCCATCCCAACCATGGCAAGAGAAGGCAATTAACAAACCTTTCAACAGACATGCATCCCCTCCAAACAACCCTTTCCTGAGGCCTTTCCTTTACAAGACAGGAAAGAATTCTTGACCATTATGTTATGGACTTAAGCATTAAAAACTGAAAACGGGTGTATAATTAACAGATGGAGCATAATAAGAATAAAATAATTTAAGTGAAAGAGGATAAAGGAATGTTGGAGAGATTTAATTGCCTTCGTCAAATTGTGTTTCTCCAACTCAAGGGTCAGAAGTGCAGGGATTCAAGTACATCTAATTAAAAACGTTAGCTGAAGGCACACTGGAAACAGATGCACAGGCAAAGAAAGCCCATTTTCTACATCTGCAAAAGTCAATTGCAGCACAGTGTTCAGCAAAGAGATAGACAGATATGTATGCAATTATTTTAAAGATATCTTACTTTTGACTATATGTGCAGCACACAACCTTATTATTATCAACACACTCATTCAACAACAAAATAAATTGAAAACATCATGGAGGCACCCTCGGTCAAACCACTGGCACCTCTTAGACTATGTAATTGTCTGAGCTGAAGATCATCCTGATCTACTCCTTACTGCCTGGCCTTTGGCTTGGAATCAGCCTGTTCCCCTCCCCCTCTTTCTTTTTCCTTCTGTGATGGAACCCCTATTTGGGGAATTCCCTGGCTTTTTTCTGGCCCATTTGGACCAGTCTGGATAGTTGGCCTTGGTGAAGATTTGACAGTTTCCGATATGGGCCTCCACTGAAATGAGACTGCATTTTAAGTTGTATTTTAATCCTTTTTTAAGTGGTATTTTAATCAACTGTTTTTATACCTGATGTTAGCCACCCTGAGCCCAGTCTTGGCCAGGGAGGCGGGGTATAAATAAAATTTATTATTATAAAATAAAATAAAATCCTTCCAGTAGCACCTTAGAGACCAACTGAGTTTGTTATTGGTATGATCTTTCGTGTGTATGCACACTTCTTCAGATACACACGAAAGCTCATACCAATAACAAACTTAGTTGGTCTCTAAGGTGCTACTGGAAGGATTTTTTATTTTATTTTATTTCAACTACGGCAGACCAACATGGCTAGCTACCTGTATTTTTATTATTATTAATTCTTATTC
The DNA here is from genome assembly GCF_009819535.1 of Lacerta agilis. Lineage (NCBI taxonomy): Eukaryota > Metazoa > Chordata > Lepidosauria > Squamata > Lacertidae > Lacerta > Lacerta agilis. Next base: position 48,896,511 of record NC_046324.1, read on the forward strand.
TTATTATCGTGTTGTTGTTGTTGTTACCAGAGCTATGACAAGTGCCAAAGACTGCTGGACAGATCACCAATTAATACGTTCCACAATGGCTATCAAGATTATACCTCAACGCAGGCTTCAAGGAAAGAAACCAAGGCTCAAAATGAGCACTCAAGCCCTTCAAGATCCCATTAAGTAGGATTGCTTCCAAATGACTTTTAAGTACCATCAGCTTTCGGAGTTCCGTGACAACATTGAGGAACACTGGACCAAGCTAAAAACATCCATTACTGCAGCCTGTGAACAAACTATTGGATCAAGAAACGCCAGGAGTGGTTTGATGAGAATGACAGTGAGATTGAACACATTATTGGCAAGAAAAGGAAGGCCTTTCAGATCTGGCAAAGAGGTAGAAACTGTGCCACTAAGAAAAAAAACTATGCCAATGCTCAGTGGTGGAGGAAGCCTCTTCGCCGCCCGGGGCGGTGGAGCGGAGGCACCCCCCTGGGGTGGGGCATCACGACACACATCAGATGCACTGCGCATACCCGGAACTTCTGGGCATGTGTAGTGCATATGGGCTGGCGCTGCTGCTCGTGGGGCTGCCCCGGCCGTCCATAAAGAAGCACGGATGGGGTGCCGGGAGGGGCTAGGGAGTGTCCCCCCTCCCCTGGAACCCAGGGCAGCCCGCCCCCTATGCCCCGCCCTTCCTACGCCACTGCCAACACTAAGGCTGAGGTTCAAAGAACCAGAGATCTAAAGAACACCTGGTGGATAAAAAAAGCTCAAGAGATACAGCACTTAGCCAACACTCATGATGCACAGAGTTTCTTTAACGCCACAAAGACCATCTACGGGCCAATAAATCATAGCATATGCCCCCTACACTCAACAGACAGTACCACACCTCTAAAAGATAAAGAAGCTATTGCACTGTGCTGGAAAGAACATCACCAACATCTCCTTAACTGCAACTCCCCTGTAGCTAAGGTCCTCTCACGAATTCCACAAAAGCAAATTAGAGATGAGCTTGCAGTTTCTCCAAATCTGGGAGAGTTAACCAAATAAGTCAGTGAACCTAATGGGATACCTGCCAAAGTCTTCAAAGTGGGTGGAATTGAATTTATACAACAACTTCACAAGCTCACTGAAAAAATCTGGGAGAGAAAGAAGATCCCAGCAGCCTTTAGGGATACCAAAATTATCAATCTCTTTTTAAAAGGTGACAGAATGGTTGTGGAAACTATCGAGGCATCTCTTTATTAGCTGCGGCCATCAAAATTATTGCAAGGATCTTAGCAAACCGTCTCCTAACAATATCTGAGGCTATCCTTCCTGAATTTCAAAATGATTTTCAACCTTCTAGAGGGACAGTGGACATGATTTTCACCGCTCGACAGCTTCAAGAAAAATGCAGAGAGCAAAACCAACCCCTGTATATGATGTTTATTGACCTGACTAAGGCCTTCAATACTGTAAATTGTATGCCCTGTGGACTGTCCTTCTGAAAATCAGCTGCCCAGATAAATCTGTGAACATCCTTTGGCTCTTCCATGATAATATGACAGCAACAATCGCAGATAACAATGGCTCTCAAAGTGAACCATTCACAGTGGAATCCCTGTTAAACAGGGTTGTGTTATCGCTCCAACTCTAAATATTCATCGCCATGATCCTACACTTTGTCAAAGGGAAACTCCCCACCAGAGTAAAAATCATATATCAAACAGATGGAAAGCTCTTTAATCTGAGTAGGCTGAAAACAAAGAGTAAGGTTACCACAACTTCTGTCACACAGCTTCAGTATGCTGATGACGACGTAATGTATACACACTCGGAGGATGACCTCCAAGCCATCCTAAATATCTTCGCAGAAGCTTACAAAAAGCTTGGCCAATTGTTCAACATTCGAAAGACCAGAGTGCTGCACCAACAAGCACAAAACAACCTGTCTGCAGCACCACAAATCCAACTCAATGTTGTAACGTTGGAAAGTATTGATCTCTTCTCCCACCTGGGCAGTTATCTTTCCACAAGGGCCGACATTGATGCCGAAATCCAGCATCGCCTGAGCTCTGTGAGTGCAGCTTTCTCCCAATTGAAGTGCAGAGTATTGAGGACCAGGACATTTGTAGGGAAACAAAAATGCTTGTTTACAAAGCTATTGTACTACCAATCTTACTCCACAGTCACTTACAGACTCACTGTTAAAACGTGTTCATGAAAGACAATCTTACTCGGCTACAAGTGATCGAAGAAGAAGAAGAAGAAGAAGAAGAAGAAGAAGAAGAAGAAGCTTGACAAGGGCAGGAATATGTTTTAATAATCCAATATACAGACTTTGCAGTGATAAGCAGATACATTTATCTGATTACCAATTTTTGTACACTATGCTTAAACTGAATTGTTTAACTGGCTGACAGATTAGGACCTTAATAAAAACTTGCAGACAGGGCAGCTGTGTTAGTTTGTTGCAACAAAAAAATGTAATATGGATTTTCCAGAAAGTTTTTGGCTGCCCTAAATTAACTGAGATTTCATTTGTCATGTTTATTTCACTTACATGAAATAAACCGGTATGTCATGTCAATGTTTTGTGCTGAATCAACATCTCAATTTCCCCCACCACTACCAGTGGCCAAAAGTAACTGAACTGTACTACTTTGTAAGGGAGGAGGGAAATCAAGTACACAAAGGGTAGTTTAAATGTTATATTCAGAAAATGCAAAGCTTTAGTTAAATTTATTTTTATTAGAACATCCATAAATATTTCAAGATGTGACAACTCAATAGCATGAACTTCCTTTACATAATTTAGACTGGGGGTGTGGAGTGATGAAGACACTGAAAACTGTTATCGTATTAATTTTAACATGCCTGAAGAGCTGCTTGCATATGCACTCCCTGGGAATAGTCTTCAGAAAAAAAGTTAATTATAACTTTGATTTTACATTTGACTAGCAAGCCATTCCAGCTGCCCAATTTGACGTCTACAGTTTTCATTTTTTATAATATTAACTAATATTATGAAACAATGCATTTTTAAAAAATACTCTGACAAAGCAAAACGACAGATTCCTATGCTGCATGAACTGCTGGTTCTTAGAACCTGGGATCACTCAACAAAGCTGAACACTGGGAGATTCAAGGCAGATAAAACTATGGGATTCCCAACCACAACATGTTGTGATGATCACCAACTAAGACAGCCTTATCTCCATGAAATTGTCTTTCAAATCCATCAATGGCTACTAGCTGTGTGTGTGTGTGTGTCAGTGAGAGCCACTGCCAGTATTACTAAGCTGGGTGGTCCAATGGTTTGACTTGTGGCTTGGTTAGCGTGTCAGACCAGAACCTGGGAGACCAGAGTTCAAATCCCTACTCAGCTATGAAGCCCATTGGGTGACCTTGGGCCAGTAATGGTCTTCTCTCAGCCTAACCTGCCTTGCAGTGTTGTTGCGGGGATTAAATGTGCAGGGGCAGAACTGTGTATGCCACCTTGAGCTCCTTGAAGAAAAAGGTAGCGTATAAATGCAGTAAATGAATAAACAATAAATTTGTTACAGTGGTACCTCCAGTATGAACTTAATTCGTTTTGGAGGTCCGTTCTTAAGCCGAAACCGTTCTTAACATGAGGTGTGCTTTTGCTAATGGGGCCTCCTGCTGCTGTTGCTGCGCCACTGGCGTGCAACTTCTGCTCACATCCCGGGGCAAAGTTCACAACTAGGAGCATCTACTACCAGGTTAGCGGAGTTTGTTACCCAAAGCATTCGTAAGGAAGGCTGTACATAACCCGAGATTCCACTGTACAGTGGTACCTCCGATTGCAGATGGGATCCATTCCGGAACTCCGGTCGGATCCCGAGGTTTCCGAAACTGGAAGGACCGTTTCTGCGCATGCACGCACGGCAAAAACCAGAAAAAATACTTCTGGGTTTGCCACGTACGCAACCGGAGGTGTGCGTATCCAGAGGTACCACTGTAACTGAATTTATACCCCACTTTGCACATGTGTGTCAAAGCTACTTACAAAAAAAAAACACCCTACAATGTCCGCAGTGCTCCATTCTTCATCTGAAGCTAGAATAGAAACTAAGCAGGCTGCCAGAGAAGGGAAGCCCACTCCCCTATCCCCAGCATAAGCTGTGAGCTATATAGCTTCTCTGCCAGCCCCCAGGAGACTAGTAAAAATTTTGTAGGCTAGTAATTTTTGCAAGCTTATATACAAGGCTTTACCAAATGCAGCTTCTGCCTACTTCTTTCTGAGCCAACTGAAAGGAGCTCAAGTACAGATGGCATTTTTCTACTTGGAGAATAAGCCTTCCAGCAAACACTATTCATTATCTGAATAGAAATAACCAGCATTTAGAATTCAGAGAAAAAGACTCTGCCCTGAAGGTACACATTAACCCAGCACGAGTTTAAGGCACTAAAAAGACAAAAATCACTCTTAAAGCAAAGCTCTTTGAATTTCTTTGAAGTGTAGATAATTTGAATTGGAATAATTTAAAGATGATTTTTGGAAATTTAAAACTACTCAAAACAAATGAGAAGTTAACTTGGTGGCAAGCAGTCCCAATCATAATTGCTCCTCTTTTTTATGGAACTAGCATAAAGCCCACGAGTTAGATAATCCTCGTTCAGATCTGACCTTGGTCATAAACTTATTTAGTGGCCCTGGGCATGCAACACTAAACCTCAGCACCCTATCTGCAATATGAGAGCGTCACTACTGCCCTGACTTGCAGGTCTGATGAAGGGGTTACTTAGATACCGATGCCATAAATTTCTTAAAAGTTAGCCTACAAATCCATTAAACAAATAAAAATAATTTAATAGCTGTTAATTGAGTAGGTACTTAATGTAGCAGAAAGGAAATAAACACATGTAAAGATAATTCCAGTGGAAAATCAGGAGCTTTCTCTAGATTTAAGGGAAATAATCAGAGTTCACATAGCGTAAACATTGCAATATGTATTTGAAATATTATATTCTTTGCAAACGCAATATGCAAAATGCAGCCCAGCAGATTTCAGACCAACAAACTTTCCATATGCTAGATCCCAGTATGGACATTCTACTATTTATCTAGTATTTATATAGTGGTCTAGTATTTATATAGTGGTAAAGGGACCCCTGACCATTAGGTCCAGTCGTGTCCGACTCTGGGGTTGTGGCGCTCATCTCGCGTTAATGGCCGAGGGAGCCGGCATACAGCTTCCGGGTCATGTGGCCAGCATGACAAAGCCGCTTCTGGCGAACCAGAGCAGCACACAGAAACGCCGTTTACCTTCCTGCCATTTACCTTCCTGCCAGAGCTTCTCCTCTTCCCCTCTGCTTGAGATTTGTTTGAGGTTACAATTAAAAATTTACAAAAACAAACAAAATTCTGACAGATGCATTCTGCTGCATTAGCTTGAGCAAGAAATCGTAACACATATTTCTTGTACCGTTGACTCTGTTCTGATTTGAGGCTGGATTTCACTAGTAGCCAACAGGTGACCCCAAACCGCAGAAACAGTCAATGTGTGCAACCTCAGAGAAGTGTCTGTTGGGAAAAGAACTTTTTTATCTGGCCTTATGGAGACATCTGGGAAATTAGGTTTATTCCAATTAATTCAGTACAAATATAAATTGCTAGGAATGAATAAAAAGACTGACCCCTCAGCTCTTAATGATGCAAGTACATGTGCGTACAAGCTCAATTTGTAGCAAAAGCTTACGCACAGGGATGCACTTCAATTACTTTGCTGTTGCACAATACCAGAACTCACAGAAATTGGGCTGACCCAATTTGGGGTGACAGAGGGCATGCTTGCCTTGCTCACATGCTCTTCTCTGTTGCAGCAGGCGTGCTATGCACCTTTCTGAACTTCCACGTGTCAATAAATGATTCATTCATAAAGAATAGGAAGGTAAAATTCGCCATATCTCCCGGATACTTATGAAATTGCAGGATTTTTTTTATTCTTGGTTACAAACCACACATGCACAAACAAAATATGATCCACAATACCACCTACCACCCATGGTCAGTTAAAAATAATCTGTAAATCAGGATCCTCGTTTCCTATGGATTAAAGGCTCAGCCTCAGAAACAATCTTTGGGACTCAGCTTACCATAAAAGAGAGGAAAGCAATGCAAGTCTCTAAATTCTTCTCCAATTTGGATTAAAAATTGTAGCTGTAAAATAATTCCTGAGACAGAGTTGACCCTAGGAAGAGTAGGACTATGCTCACAGTGGAAACTATTAGGTCAGGAGTCCCTCATTGGGAGGCAGGGATAAGCTTCCTCACCCACACCACAGTCTGAGTTTTTTCAGGGACAACTTCTCTATGACTTTGCTAGGAGGCTAGTTTGAAAAGTTGTCTCCCTGAAATATTTAGCATGCAGGCCAAAAGCCTCTGAAAATTAAGGTGGGTTTGGCTCCCACCTCCAGTTTTTCAGTGAGCAGCTAATCAAATCAGCCCCTATCAAAGCTAGAGAGAGATTTCTCCATTGCTCTGCTAAGTGATATTTTGTTGAGCTGTCTAGACTGACTTGGCAACAAATCCAGCTATTTAAATTGTTTGGCTCATTTCAGGGCCAATCCAATGGAAGCCAAGGAAAGGCTACCCATCCCTATGTCTGATACTGCTGATCAGTTATTTTTCCTCCAAAGTCTACCTGGATATAACCAATTTAGACTCTGAGAGTTGAATCCAGAGGAACTTAGTTACACCTCTGATTCTATTGAAATCAATGGGACACTTTAGTAATTAACCTCTGGATCCAACCTGAAATTCTATTTATATGCACTCACATAAACTTACAACCAACACCTTACATGCACAATATCATAGACTATCTTTCTATAACAGCCTTATTTAAAAAGACTTGAATCTTATATTAAGATTTAAAATATGTAAATATATTTTAATGAATCAGTAATCAACTCAAAATTCTTTAACAGGCTGGCAGGCCTATTCACTTGTTATAAACACACAGGTCAGGTGCTGTACTTTATTTAAATGCAACACACACACAGAGGCATACTTTGCCATCCTCAGTCTTCTATCTCTGCCTGTCTCATTCAGCTGTCCACAAGCTGGCAACTCAGCTTAAGAACTTCACGAAAAAATGAATTATACGGATCCCCAGACACATGTAAATAAAATGAAGAAATTTCAGATTTACAGTCACTGCCTTCAAACCCCCTTCTCCAGCTCAGGGAGGATTAAGAGGACTTCAAAGCAGCCCAAGCTCCAATTAAACCAGTGTGACCACCCCAGGGATGCAAGAATATTCCTCTGATTAGCAAGATGCACTCTTTGAACTGTTTAGCTAGGAAAAGGAGGTTTTCAGAACTTTAAACAAATGCATTAATTCTCTGTGGGTTTTTAAGCATATTTTTTAAAATAAAATAAAAACTCAGAATGTTTAAAAACAAGAACAAATTACAGCTCAGGTCAAAAGCCTCATGGAAACTCATTAATAGGTCAACTATCAGTGCTTCGGATCTGAAAGTACAAAATGAACCACAAGAACTCCTGCAAGTATCACAGTACAATAGATGGTCCCTAAATTAACTACCTTCTCATTTTAGAATCAAAGAGTCACAGAATCGTAGTTTGCTGGATTTTGCGATTCAAATGGATTGTGTCTGTGATTAGGCCAGAGCGGACAAGCTACATGGAACATGAGGATGCTGCCTTATATCAAGTCCGATCATTGATTCATCCAGCTCAGTACTGTATACACTGCCTGGCAACTGCTCTCCAGCATTTTAGACCGGAGACTTTTCCAGCCCCATCTGGATAAGCCACAGGCTGAACCTGAGATCTTCTGCACACTCTACCAGTCAGCTACAGCCCTTCCCTGCGACTAACCTGAAAATCAACCAAAGCCCCTTTCTATGCTTTCCTACAGACTTAAACAAAACTGTTTTATGGAAGTGATTTGTAGGCAACTTACATCCACCAGGAGCAACACCTCAATATTGGCTTTCCATATGTACTGTGTCAGGAAGATTTTGGGCATCACATGGCAGGACCGAGACTGAAACAAAGATGTGCTCCCCCAAGCCCACATTATCAGCATGTTCGCACTTTTGTCACAGCAACAACATCTACACTGGCTTGGCTATGCATACAGAATGCAAGATGGTAAGATCCCCAAGGACATGATCTACGGTAAGCTTGTTTCAGGCACCAGGCCTGTTGGCAGACCAATTCTGCTTTATAAAGGTAGCAAATGTGGCGTGAAGGCTGGCAACATTAAACCGGCTACAGGAATCCCTTGCAGATGACAGCAGTGCCTGGAGACACACAATCAGGTTGTATATTCACAGCAGTGGCCAAAAAAATGACCGCTGGGAAAAGGCAGGGAGAAGTAAAGCCATGGTGCATCTGTAGCAGTGAAACCGGATGACTTCATCTGTCCCAGCTCCAATAAAACATCTCTCTCCCATATTGGTCTCTACAGTGACAGCAAGTGCTGTCACTCTCCAACAGGTTGACTTTACCATCGATGGCACATTCTTCTGTTTTCTCTCAAGACAATCAGATGCCAACAAAAACCAAATTGTTTTGCCTGAAGACTCGCCTGACTGGACAAAATACATGGCAGCTAAGCAGACAGGTTAAACATAGTTTTCACCAGCTCAGTTGTGTTAAGTGGATCACTGAGTGAGGAGGGAGGAATGGTAGAATATGTGTACTGCATTCAAAATGTTTCAAGTTTTATTCCTAGCATCTAAAGCTGAAAAGGACCAGACAGCAGGTGATAGAAAGGCCTCTACCTGAGACTCTGGAGAGCTGCCCCCAGTCACAGCAGATAATATGCATCTGAACAAATAAAAAGCCTGACATAATACTAGGCAGCTTTCTGTGTTCCCCAGGAAGACCCATTTATACTAAATAGAACCCATGGCAGAATATGTTTGGGTTTTTTATTTTTATTTTAAAGTGATCTCATTGGGATCCCAAGATGAAATTTTGCAGGGATATGAAATAATTAATACATTGGGGGAGAAATTTTTAATCATATTGATTTTTTATCAGTTTTTATAATTTAAAATTTTATAACTTTAAGATTTAAAGTAAATCCATCATATTAAAGCCCATTATGTTTTGAAGAGATTGGTATTTTTGGTTTTGAAATATCTCAGTTCTGGGCTGAGATTTTAAGGCCAAACTTGTCATATATATTTTTGAAATTTCAAACCCTCATAACTCAAAAAGAGAATGGAATAATTAAAAAAACTGGGACCTTTTCTTAATACTGCCTTTAGGAAACTGAAAATGAAAGCAATATAAAATGGTAAGGTAAAAGTCATTGGATCACTTGATGTGGAATGCCCAAGCTTGAGGATGTAATCTCAAGAGCTTTTGTCTATAATCTTTGAGAATTCTTGGAGAACAGGTGAGGTCCCTGCAGACTGGGCAAATGTTGTCCGTATCTTCAAAAAAGGAAAAAAGAAGACACAGGTAACTACCAACTGGTGAGCTGGACATCAATACCAAGAAAGGTCCTAGAACAAACAGTCTGTGAAAACTTAAAAAGAATGCTGTAATTACTAAGACCCAGAATGGGTTTCTCAAAAACAAGTCATGCCAGATGAATCTCACATGTTTTGACAGAGCTAAAATCTTTGTGGATCAGGGGAATGCTGTGAACATGGTGTATCTTGATTTCAGTAAGGCTTTTGACAGAGTCCCCCCTGATATTCTTATGAAGAAGCTGGTAACATGCAGGCTGAACGAGGTAACTGTTAGATGGATGTGTAGCTCACTAATGGTTACTAATCATCCTGAAAAAGTGACAAGTGGAGTGCCACAGGGTTCTGTCCTGGGCCCTTTGTTGTTCAACATCTTTATAAACAACTTGGATGAAGAAATTTAAGGGCTGCTCATCAAAATCACAGATAACACCAAACTGGGATGGGTAGCTAATTCCATAGAAGACAGATTCAGAATTCAAAATAACCTTAAGAGATTGGAGAGCTGGTTCCAAACTAACAAAATGAATTTCAAATTGTAAGGTTCTGCACTTAGGGCAGAAAGAACCAGATGCACAAATATAGGATGGGGGACACCTGGCTTACTAACAGTACATGTGAAAATAATATAGGGGTCTTGGCAGATCACAAGCTTAACATGAGCCAACAGTGTAATGCAGCAGCAGCAAAAGCTAATGCTATTCTAGGCTGCATCAACAGATTTATAGTATCCAGATCAAAGGGAAGTAACAGTACCATTCTATTCTGCCTTGTCAGACCACACCTGGAATACCGTATCCAATTCTGGGCACCACAATTTAAGAAGGATGTTGACAAGCTGGAACATGTGCAGATGAGGGGCAACCAAGATGATCAAGCATCTGGAAACCAAGCTTTATGAGGAACGGTTGAAGGAGCTGGAAAATGTCTAGCCTGGAAAAGAGGAAACTGAGAGGAGATATGATAGCCATCTTCAAATATCTTATGGGGTGTCATGTTGAAGATGGAGCAAGGTTGTTTTCTACAACTCTGCAGTTAAGAACTCAAACCAAGTTACTGTATAAGAAAGGAGAGTCCAGCTAAACACCAGGAAGAACTTTCTGACAGTAAGAGCTGTTCGACAGTGGAATGGACTCCCTCGGAAGGTAGTGGACTCTCCTTCTTGGATGTTTTTAAGCAGAGGTTGGATGGCCAACTGTCAAGCACGCTTTAGCTGAGATTCCTGCATTGCAGAGGGTTGGACTAGATGACCTTGTGGCCCCTTCCAACGCTACAATTCCATGATTCTATGATCATATACATCAATGTCAGTGTATACACAAATAAGAGTAGAAAATCCCCAGTCATGTTAATAATTTAAAACCAGCCACCATAGGTCACCCTTTCTATAAAAAGTTATTAAGGCTTCCATATGCAACGGACACCAAAGTCTGTGTATTAATCCTCTGGAGAATTCCCAGCTGCAGAATTTGCAGAGCTCTTCCTGTTCCAACAGAGTATGCTGCCCATTCTACAAATGCAATGAATACCCCTACATTTCATAAATATGCAGTTACTTTAATTTTACATTCTCTCTCCCCCTGCAAGAGAAGAAACCACCCCATAACAACTTGATCTTTTAGTTAAGTATGCTCTAATGTTGTGTACATAGTGTTAAAGCTTCCGCATCCAAAGGAGTGATGGACATTAGAACAAGTGGTAAAGAATGAGTGTCTGTGTGCCAAAGGCATTCAGTGCTAAGTGGATATAATAAACCCTTAAGAAGAAGCACTATCATCCATAAATAATGAATAATTCAGAAAGAAATTGAAACAGACTTGAAGATTCATTTATAGAAAGTGAAACTGCTGGAGAGTAATCACATTAAAGCTGTAAACAGTGGCATTTCAGCAATTACTATTCTCCTTTGCCAGCTCATGCCCTAACAAACTGGTACATTTGTTTAGTTGCCTGAATCTGGCACAGAGCTGAAATCAGCCAAACACAATTACAGCTCCTGCATCTTTACCACTGCTCCTCTAACTAGAATTAAGATCCAGGGTGGATCACTGTCAGGCATGCTGACATCTCCTCAGCTTGGCTCCTGGAAATGAAGTTTTGATAACTTTAATTGCCTAAATACATTTCTTTAGCATATGCCACAGCAACATAGCTATAGCTTTTTAAAATGCTGGGTGCATCTAGGGCACAGACAACTGAAAAACACAAACAGGACCATGTTTTACTTTGACTTATCACTTTTTGAAACTCAATTAGAATTTGATTTCTTCACAATGAATTAGTGGAAGCTATGCAGTGCTGATTATGGAGGCACCTCTGTTGGAAGAGAGTTCCAGAATTTAGGGTAGTGGTCCCAAATGTGGCTTCCCCCATCTAGGTAAAGGTTTCCATCTTTTAATTTGGTAAGCATCAATTTATGCAGTGTCCTCCCAGAATGAGCAATCTTTAAATGGTTAACTGAAACAAACCAACAAACAAAAATCAGTAGGTGACACAATGATTTCATTGGAGAACCAAATCATATGTTTGTCTACTCTTCTTCCTTTGCCTTTAAGCTGTGTACTTGAGAAGTTCAACAGTGCTGTGGTGCTGCTCTCCTTATCAAGAGGTGGTGGACTCTCCTTCCTTGGTGGTGTTTAAGAAGAGTTTGGATGGCCATCTGTCATGTATGATTTAGTTCCGATTCCTGCAATGCAGGGGGTTGAACTAGATGACCCTTGGGGTTCCTTCTAACTCTTCAATTATATGATTCTATGAAAAGGTGTATCTCATATATTATGCTTTGTTTACAGAACACTGTGGTCATCTGGATGTTACTTACAGAGGACAAAGAATTATAGGAACACAGATAGTTGCCTTATACAAATCAGGCCATAATACTATTTAGCTAAGAATTGTCCACGATGACTGGCAGCAGCTTCCCACGGTCTCAGGGAGTGGACATTCCCACCCCTTCCTGGAGATGTTGGGGAATGAACGATAAAACTTCTGCAAGAAAAGCAGGTGCTCCGTCATAGAGCTGTGGCCCTTTCTAATGCAACATCCTGCAGAATGACAAATATATCTGAGTGCAAAAGCATGTGTCTAAGTTGTCAAAGGAGTAGATCTTCTTCTTGCACAATAAAATGAAAACAGATGCTCTCTGAAATGAAGCAATTAAACAACTTTGAGCCCCACACTCAGATGTTCCAGCTACTTCTGCAGGGCACTTATGATCAATGGGCACACAGCTAGAGCTAAGCAGAATCCAACCACTTTACTCAGGTAAAGTGCTTTTTCAAGATATAGGTATGGTCTGCAAAGCTCTATTGAGCACATGAATCCTCATTATCATACTGGGGAGAGTTTGAAGAAACAAAGAGTTTCTACTAAAAAGTATTTCCATTATGCTCCTCTCAGCAAGTATAAAACATACAAAAGTAGGAACACTGTTCATGCTTATAGTCAGCCTCAGAAACTCTATCAATTACCTACACTAGTTGGATAGCAGAGAAAAGTAGTTTTTGAAAAGGCTAGCTCAGGACTCCTCAGTTGTGGTTTGTTTTTGTTTTCTTTTTTTTACAGGAAGTGGGTGGGGCAGGGGGAGAGAAGAGGGTTTTTCTTTTCGTCACTCTTTCCCCACAAACACCATCCGCCTGCAATCACATCATCCACCAAAGAGACAGAGGAAAAGGATTTCATTAATAAATTTATTTCAGCTCTCTTTTCAATGGTGCTGAAAAATGTATGCAAATCCATTCATAATTAGGTTTAAAAATTCCATTTCATGGGATAATCAGACTTCAAAAAACTCAATTTTAGTTTTAATCAGATATTAACAAGGATATTAACTCCATTTCATTCAGAGTAGAGAGAAACGGCAAATTTAACACAAAATTTATTCAAGCTTAGCCCTAGGAGATAATTAAATAAAATTAATTTGGCAAGGGTTTTCTGTAAATGGAAGCATTCCAGACAGCAAAACACTTTTCTGAAAGAAACAAATGCAGTTCATTACTGTACAAACAGATTCAAAGCTTATTGTTCAGGCAGGAGGGAAATCTGAAGTCTTCTACAACAGGAAGGTAACCAGCCCTCAAGCTGCTTCTAAGGAGCAACATCTTATGGAGAGCAGATGTGATAGCATGGCCTGCATTACCTCTTTGGGCAAGCAAAGTCGCCCGGGAGATAGGAGTCAGAAAAAAGGGACAAAACCCACACAAAGGAATCCAAAGCTACCACAGAGAGGAAACAAAGTTATTTCTGGAGCAGGAGTAAAGAACAAAAAGACAGATGCAGTCCTCCAAGAATCACCACCATAATCATCTTCATTTATACAGCACTTTACATTGTACAAAGCACTCCACACCCACCAACTCAAAATCAATTAAACTGCTACATAAAGCAGACCAGTACTGTTATCCCCGTGTTGCAAATGCTGGAAAATAAAACAGAGGGTCAATTCAGACGTTCTGTCAAACCACAGCTTGTGCTAATCATGGCTTAAATTCTAAGCTGTGCTTTGAGCAATCAAACATTCTGCACAAATCAGGAAAGGGGGGATCATTTCTAATGAAAGAGAAGACAAATTTGCAACTGAATATGCAGTCAGAAGTCTGCTACTTACAGAATTAAAAATAAGACTTCTGAAACATGTTTTCCAGGAAAACTTTCGACTGCCCTAAACAGAGCGAGATCAAATTTAGCATACTAAGAAGTATGTTGTCTTAATTTTTACATGTTGCATATGTATTTCAAAAGTTTTTCTAGCCAAAAGTAGTTGAACTGAAATACATTTGATTGGGAAGAAAAAATAATGTGCACTTATCTTGGGTTTAATGTAATATTCAAACAAATTCAAATATTTACTTAGAAATTATTTTAATTGGAATTCTTCTCTATTGATGCTTTATACATGACAGTAGAACACACTTCCCTTACATTACTTGGATATTAAGAAAAAATAGTAGTTTTCTACTAACTAATTTTAGCATGCCTGAAAAGTTGTGTATAAGTATGTACACTTTCTAGGGTAGTGACCAGTATGGGGTGGAGGGTTTAAATTACAACTTTGGTTTTAGTTAAGTCTGGTATTGTATTCATTCCAGTTGTCCAATTTGATTCATAGGCCTAGTTCACACTGCTGTGGTGGCTGGGGCTGAGAGAAGTTGTAGTCAAAATATCTGAAGGTCATTGGATTGGATGGGGGAGGCTGAAGTAAACCATAGTTAATGGATTACAATGAACCTAGAGATGGCCCCCACTTTACTCCTATCAGGAGCAGCAAACCACGACCCCCAGTTTGGACATGGCACTAAGGCAAGGACTATGGTTTGTTGTTCCCACTTGTAGTAAGGGAGCATTCACAAAAAAGCAACTATGGTTTACTACGACATACAAACATGTATTCATTCATTACTTTACCAATTAATGCTATGAAACAATGCATTTCTAGAAGTACTGTAAGAAGAGTATGCTAATGGAAAATTTTCCACATCATTTAAACTTCTAAGCAGAATGCTGCAGACAGTTAGCATGTACTTTTCCCCAGGAAATGCCTGTCATTACTGGCTTTCCAGGTACACCATGAGCAGAAGCAATGGCATTCTCCAGTGCCAGCCTCTCAGACAAGCTGATAGACAAATGTGTCACACACACAAGACAGGCTGCTCTACAGAAAACACATAGCAAAGGGAGAAAAAAAGCACCAGATGACTCTTGACATTTTTCTTCATTAAGTGAAAGTAGAATGAAAATCAGAAATGTCTTCAAGTGCAGCTGATCCAGAATTCATTAATATATGCTACTAAATACTTAGAACAGAATATATTGGCTACAACAGAAAAGGCTTGAGAAATTCAAGCACATTAGTAAGCATCATGCTTTTCCATTAAGTTCCAACTTCAAAGAAAATCATTAAATGCATGTTTGTACTCTCCATATCTATTTACTTTCACTGCATTTCTACATGAACATCTAGAGGTTTTAAGTGTACACTTAAAAACATGAAGCATAAATGTGAAATGTTAAGTACTTACAATCTCCCATATCAGTCAGGCAGTCTTAGCAGGGAGCCATAACAATCAGACCAAAGGTCAATTTAGTTCAGAACCTGCTTTCCCACAGCACCCAGCAAAATAGCATGAAGGAAGCAACCTATCCCCTGCTGTTGATACCAGCAACTAGTATTCAAAGGCAGACTGTCTCTGAATGAAAGGTGCCATTTAGCTAAGCTGGGCAATAGCCATTTATAGATATGTCCTCCATTACTTTGACTAATCCCTCATAAATTGACTAATTTATCATAACACTTACCTAGCATTGTTTATCTACATCAACCTTTCTGAACCCTGGGTCCCCAGATGTTTTTGGCCTACAACTCCCATCATCCCTGACCACTGGTCCTGCTACCTAGGGATGATGGGAGTTGTAGGCCAAAAACATCTGGGGACCCAAGGTTCAGAAAGGTTGATCTACATGTTTAATAATTCTACCTTTGCTTTCTAGCAATTTAAGCCAACTGACTTGTAATTTCCTAGCTTCCACTGTATCCTTTTTTCAATTAGCCCCTAGAACAGGGGTAGTCAATGTCATGCCTTGCAAATATTGTTTGACTACAACTCTTATCATCCCTGACAACTGGTCATGTCAACTGGGGTTGATATGAGTTTTTGTCCTCCAACATCTTCAGATACCCTCCCTTTAAAAAAGCAGTTCAGGCATGGGTGGATGTCCCAACAGTTGCTGCAATGAAGACAGATGCAAGGAGCCACAATTTATTCTAGCCTCTTGTTGAGTGCATGCATGCATAGTAGCAAACAGGAGTTCACTGTTGCATAATGTGTGCAATTGTCCTGGGAAGTATTGTGCCCCCTCCAATCCAGCTTGGGGGGAGGACGGACGTTTGGCTCCAATGTCTACAAAGTTCATCAAAATGCCTTGTTTACAAAAAGAAATGAAGAAGCACCAACTCTTTCATTTTTAACCTTCTAGGTCAGCAATTTAAAACTTGCTACTAAGAACCATTTCCAGTGTTTCTGCTGAATGTACAAATTCAATCACCTCCAATTTTTGCTTTTAAAACCTAAGTCTTCACAAATTTCAAGAATTCCCCAAATGACCCAGTCCTGTGCCAGCTTTCATGTAGCTTCCTAACTTCAAGGAGAAACGTCTTCCCAGCCTGCAAACCTTTTCCAGTATTTCTCAAAGAGAAGGAAGCCAACAAACTTGCACACTGCACATAGCCAAAAGAACACCAGAGAGAGGATCAAATAGTAGGGAGAGAAGCCAGAAGGTATGAGTGTAAGGTAAATTTACAATTTAAAGTGTTAAGCCAAACCTTTGTATTTCAGAGGTCATTGGTACTTTACTTTAAAAAAATACTTCTGTCAAAGATTGTAAATCGGAACACTGCAATAAAGGTGTTTGATAAAATAGCACAATAAAAACGTGAAACTGCACCATATACACAAGATCAAATCCTTTTAAAGTTTCCATTCATTCACTACCACCACCCCTTGATTCCACATTCATAATTACTAACGCAGATTTGAATCCCCATATAACCCATAAGCATTTACCAGAGGGGAAAGGGGGAAAGAAATCCAGACTTTTCCTACAGTGATTGTGTATGCTTGTTACTGCAGAATGATTAAATATGTTAGTGGTGCCATGAGCAAATCCATATTTTCCAAAGTGGTGTGAACACAACTGAACTACGTTCAACTTGGTCTACGAGATATAATCTCTCAACATCAACTGGCACAAAGAACAGAACTGAGCCCTTAAATTGGGCCCTAGTAAATTCCAATCAATTTTTTAGCACTTACCAGTAATGGTTACACACACACCAGCACAGAAATGAAATGAAGGACAATTAAATGGAAATAGGGAAAGTTAAAATTATAAATTACTCCAAGACTTTGGCAGTTATTGTGTTTGGAGATATGTCAAAAAGAGACAGACTGAATAAAAATAAGATGTGAGCATTTGAGCCTTCTGACAGCAGCACTCCGTCCTTCTGCTGATTAGCCTCTGCTATTTAAATGATAATTTCACTGTAGTTACATTAGGCATGACTGTTTGCCTAGAAGTGTTTTTTTATGGAAAAAGAGGTGTACACACTGGAAATCTCTTCTTCACAGCATATTGAGCACTCAGGATCAAGCTATTTGCATTTTTCAAGGGTTACTTCACACTTGCAAGAAAAAAGGGCTACTCTTATTGCAGCCCACTTGCTGGAAATAAAGCACAAGAGTGTAAGAGTTGCCTTGCTATGTCTGGTCCAGAATTCTGATGTCAACTGTCAGGAGCCTCTGGGTGTTCACAAGAAGGACATCAACAAGACTGGCCCTCATGGCTGAATCTCCGGCACTGGTAAATTGAGAGATACTACCTCTGTATGTTGAGGCTCCGCTTCAGTACAATAGCCATGAGTCAGATGTCAGGAATTGAAACATGACCTGTGGCTGGTTCCAATTTAGAGGATCCTCTGGGCTGCAAGAGGCATAATATCTGAAAGACTGGCTTTCCTGCTACTTGTCCACATATGCATCACAGTTGGCACAAGAGGCTCTGTTCCTAGTTCCAAACAAACAGCACCAACTTCAGTAATTTATTCAGATCCCTCTTTTGCTTTTTTTCTCTCTCTTTCTCTTCAGGGCTGTTGCTTCCTGCGGTTCTTGACAGAGCTTGGGGACATACTTCAGCATGTCAAACTACACTGGTAATGGTTATTACTGAACCTCGCTCCCCAATATCAAGTGATAGCATCAGCTGGAAATACTGCATGGTAGATATGGAGAGCACTGTCAAAAAACGGCAGCTGTCCAAACCCCTTTCTCTCAACCTAGTCCACAAGCTCTACCTTTATTCCTTCACAAAAGAAGATTTAGGTCATAACTAAAAATTATGAAATAGACAAGGCAAGCCCTTATTCTGCGTGTGTTCTGACAAGCAGCAAAAGACAAAAGCAAAGAATAGCTGTGTTCCTCTTTAATATTTATTTTTTCCTTTCTATATTCAGAAAATCCCCACTGTGATGTGACAGCTTGTTTTACATAGGGAAGCTTGTGAACAACCACCATGAAGTTACAATCTTTTTACAGCTCATAAATCACAGCTAACCACTGAAGAATTACAGGCACTATAAAAGTCCTTGTATCTTGGAGCTGTCGGCCACCATCACCCTCTTTCTGTTTCTGTATGCCCTGCATAGCATGGTCAACATCTCAAAAGCCTTCCAACATTCCTCCAATCTAGGCAGTCTGAAATGCTTCACAGAAAACTTCAGAAAACCTAGCGGCCTATAGGCAAGCAATTTCTTCAGGTCAGAATATTAAAAACATTCCCAGCTGGATTGAGAGATGACAGTTAGTTTAGAAAATTTTAGCTGTCTAGCATAGCATTTTCACAAAACTGACACATGCCAGACTCCAGCTAATGGGCACACTGCACTGCATCTAAACTTGCTTCCCTCAAATGTGGAAAATCTGAATCAGGTCTTGGAAATTCAAAAAGATGTGCTTCATAAATGTTAAGGATTGAATCATACCAGTAATTAGTTTTTGTCTCATTTGTTTGTTTGTTTGTTTATGGTGCTTCGGCTTTTTTAATATTTTGCCATTAGTAATCAGGAGAACTACAAACTTTTAAATGAACCCTGGGATTGCTGCAGATGGAGATTGGGATGCAATTATAACTAGAGTTCATGAGTCACTTAAATATGCCTTAAGAGAAATATATTGAAAACTAAAAAAAATTGTCTCTAAGGTGCTACAGGACAATTTTTTAATTTTTCCATTTATTTCGACTGCAACAGATCAACATGGCTAACTACCTGAATTAAGAGAAATATGTGACTAGTGATTTGAAAGCTGCCATTCTTAAAAAAGATACCTTTTCTTTATTTCAGAATTTTTTCCTTATTGTATTATTTTTGTTCATATTTTGTTGATATGGAATCTTATCAGAAAAGCAAATAAATAAAATATGGGGGGAAAGAAAAGATGAATGTTGCCATCCTATGCCATGAGAAGCCACACTTCCCACAAATTGAGTCTTTTAAAATATTGAAATTAATACTGTGCTTTGTAAAAGGGTGACAGCAGTACCGTGTTTCTCCTAAAATAAGACATAGCCATAAAATAAGCCATAGCAGGATTTCTATGCATTTGCGAAATATAAGACGTTCCCCCGAAAATAAGCCATACCCTGAAAATAAGCCATAGTGACGTGGCACCTCCCATTAAAACAGGCTGGAGAGGTGTGGCTATGCAGCGTACCAATGCGACACGGTTAAAATAAGACATCCCCTGAAAATAAGCCATACTGTGTTTTGTTGAGGGGGGGGGGGAATATAAGACGGTGTCTTATTTTAGGAGAAACACGGTAGCAGTGGGAAGGACTGCTGTTTTTGCATTTCATTCATTTTAAGTTGTGAGCCACCTAGAGGACACAGCTGATTAGGCAATATTTTTTTTAAAGTGGCTGCTAAAGGAAACTTACTCATGTATCCTAAACATTATACATCATCTTTGGTCATGGCTACTTTTCAATCATTTCTAAACACCATTAATGTAGTCTGTCTCTGCTTTCTCTGCTCTAGCCACTCAAAAATATGTAACAAAATTGTCCACAAGAACCCCAATCACAGATGACTGGGTAAAAGATCTCTTGGCTCTAGCTAGCCACAGAACAACCTCTCTCATGATACAACAAAAAAGGATGAAATTTCATTTCTTGAGCCTTATATTGAAATGGGGGAATCACAACCACCACAAAATACATGACCACATTTTCTGCATCCAAAGTACAAGTAAATTGTTTAGAACGTAAGTGAAAGAACAGGAAGTCGTTTTTCATGCAGCACAGTGGAATTCACTACCACAAAATATAGTGATGGACACCAACTTGGTTGGCTTTAAACGGGGAATAGACAAATCCACAGCTGAGAAGGATGTCAGGGCTACTAGTCATGGCAACTATATTATCTCCAGTAGCAGAAACAGTATGTCTCTGAATACCAGTTGCTGAGGAACACAAGTGGGGAGAGGGTTCTTGAACTCATGTTCTGCTTGTGAGCTTCTCAGAGGCACCCTGTTGGCCACTGTGAGATCAGAATGTTGCAGAAGATGGGCATTTGGCCTGATCCAGCAGTGCTCATCTTGTGTTTTTATAGGCCTTGGCAGCTGTTTAGTTTATTTATGTATTAGTGGTTATTTTTATTATTGCTAATACAGTGGTACCTCGGGTTAAGAACTTAATTCATTCTGGAGGTCCGTTCTTAACCTGAAACTGTTCTTAACCTGAAGCACCACTTTAGCTAATGGGGCCTCCTGCTGCCGCTGCGCCGCCAGAGCACAATTTCTGCTCTTATCCTGAAGCCAAGTTCTTAACCTGAAGCGCTATTTCTGGGTTAGCGGAGTCTGTAACCTGAAGCGTCTGTAACTTGAGGTACCACTGTAGTAGCAATATTATTAGGATTTCTACTCCCCCCTTCAAACTACCTCCCAATGTGGCTTATAAAACTCAAGTTTAAATTATTTGAATTTGTAGATGTAAGGCGTGAAAGCGTGTGCTTGAGATCTCAAACCAGTCAGGTTCTGACGTTTTGCTCCCTGCAATAATACTGGCACTTCTGCTGTAAACTGGCAGAATGAGCCAGATTGTCCGTATCATTTGAAGCAAAGCTGGACAAGTTAGGTCAACCTATGCTAATCTAGTGTCCTCCAGATGTGCTGGCTGGGGTTGATGAAGCTGTAGACCATAAAGTTTTCTGAAGGCACCAGGTTGGCAAAGGCTCTGTTAGGTCATTACTATTCCTGCAAGGCTGCCTCCCCTACTGAGCTACTCCTGAGTGCATCAAAACCATGGGCAGGATGGCTGGAATATAGAGTGCACCAGCTCCCTTCTCCAACTGACATTGTTAAGTAAAGAAGTGCAAATGGAAATGTGATTGTAATCTCAGTGGTAGCTGCTGTGATCTTTATCTGCCAAGAAGAATACGAAGGCAACTATAATGACAGAGAATGGATTTCATTTTAACAGCAGGCCCTTTGCTTTATAAAGGGTCATTCACAAAAAAGAACATTAATTCTGCCCCCTCTTCTTTAAATAAATGAAACATTCCTATCCGCCTCAAAGTCAGGCACCATGGCCACAACTCCTCAGAATGCTGCACCTTCTTCTCTACCAAAAAAGAGAGAAAGTGATTATAATTGTACTTCCTGGTACAATGAAGGTGCACGGGGGGTGGGGGGGTGGGGAGAGGCTGGAAGGTTGCACTGTCTTTCACTTGATGTAGCAAAAGCAACAAGACAACATACCATGGACAAAGCTGAACATGATTAATTGCAATTAGGAAGTTTCTTTCACTTGCAGCCAATGTGTGACTGATCCTGAAATCAGCGAACATAAGAAGATCTCTGCTGAATCAGAACAAATATTTATCAAGACCAGCATTCTGTTCTCACAGTGGCCAACTAGGTGTCCATGAAAAACTCACAAGGAGGATACAAATGCAAGAGCACCCTCCACAAGTCTTCTCATCTCACTCCTAGTAAGTACAGGTGAAACTCAAAAAATTGTAATATCGTGGAAAAGTTCATTTATTTCAGTAATTTAACTTAAAAGTTGGAACTAATATATGAGATAGACTCATGACATGCAAAGCGAGATATGTCAAGCCTTTATTTGTTATAATTGTGATGATTATGGCGTACAGCTGATGAAAACCCCAAATTCACAATCTCAGAAAATTAGTTACAGGTAGGTAGCCGTGTTGGTCTGCCATAGTCAA
Organism: Lacerta agilis; assembly: GCF_009819535.1. NCBI lineage: Eukaryota > Metazoa > Chordata > Lepidosauria > Squamata > Lacertidae > Lacerta > Lacerta agilis. The sequence continues at coordinate 48,918,747 of NC_046324.1, forward strand.
AACAAAATAAAATAAAAAATTCCTTCCAGTAGCACCTTAGAGACCAACTAAGTTAGTTCTTGGTATGAGCTTTCGTGTGTCTGAAGAAGTGTGCATACACACAAAAGCTCATACCAAGAACTAACTTAGTTCGTCTCTAAGGTGCTACTGGAAGGAATTTTTTATTTTATTTTGTTCAGAAAATTAGAATATTGTGAAAAGGTGCAGTACTCAATCCATAACATCTGCAAAGGGTTCCTGAGCCTTTAAATGGTCTCTCAGTCTGGTTCAGTAGGAATCACAATCATGGGAAAGGCTGCTGACCTGACAGTTGTGCAGAAAACCATCTTTGAGACCCTGCATAAGGAGGGAAAGCCTCAAAAGGTAATGGCAGAAGAAGTTGGGATGTTCCCAAAGTGCTGTATCAAAGCACATTAATGGAAAGTTATGCGGAAGGGGAAAGTGTGGAAGAAAAAGGTGCACAAGCAGCAGGGATGACTGCAGCCTGGAGAGGATTGTCAGGAAAAGACCATTCAAACGTGTTGGGGACTTTCACAAGGAGTGGACTGAGGCTGGAGTTAGTGCATCAAGAGCCACCACACACAGATGGATCCTGGAGATGGGCTTCAAATGTCGTATTCCTCTTGTCAAGCCACTCCTGATCAAGAAACAATGTCAGAAGAGTCTTACCTGGGCTAAAGAAAAAAAGAACTTGTCTGTTGCTCAGTGGTCCCAAGTCCTCTTCTCTGATGAGAGCAACTTTTGCATCTCATTTGGAAACCAAGGACCCAGAGTCTGGAGGAAGAATGGAGAGGCACACAATGCCAGATGCTTGAAGTCCAGTGTGAAGTTTCCACAGTCTATGTTGATTTGGGGAGCCATGTCATCTGCTGGTGTTGGTCCACTGTGCTTCATTAAGTCCAGGGTCAACGCAGCCGTCTACCAGGAGATTTTGGAGCACTTCATGCCTCCTTCTGCAGACGAGCTTTATGGGGAAGCTGACTTCATTTTCCAGCAGGACTTGGCACCTGCCCACACTGCCAAAAGTACCAAAACCTGGTTCAATGCCCATGGGATTACTGTGCTTGATTGGCCAGCAAACTCGCCTGACCTGAACCCCACAGAGAATCTATGGGGCATTGCCAAGAGAAAGATGAGACATGAGACCGAGCAATGCAGAAGAGCTAAAGGCCGCTATTGAAGCATCCTGGTCTTCCATAACACCTCAGCAGTGCCACAGGCTGATAGCATCCATGCCACGCTGCATTGAGGCAGTAATTGATGCAAAAGGGGCCCAAACCAAGTACTCAGTACATATGCATGCTTCTACTTTTCAGAGGTCCAATATTGTTCTATTTGCAATCCTTGTTTTGTTGATTTCATTTAATATTCTAATTTTCTGAGATTGTGAATTTGGGGTTTTCATCAGCTGTATGCCATAATCATCACAATTATAACAAATAAAGGTTTGACCTATCTCGCTTTCCATGTCATGAGTCCATCTCATATATTAGTTTCATCTTTTAAGTTGAATTACTGAAATAAATGAACTTTTCCACGATATTCTAATTTTTTGAGTTTCACCTGTATAGTAAAACAGAATTATTTAACATAATAGTGCAAGTTTCAGTGTGCCACTGACCTGGGCTGCTGTTACACAAGAAGGAAAACGCAAAATGTGGTGATGACACACCACACTTTTCTGTTTTCCATGTTGGAACTCAAGGCAGCATAGATAGGATTCTCCCATCTAAGCATGGATCCAATCCAGATCTGCTAGGCTTCAGCAAAGTTTCCTTCATCCCATGCCCATGGTTTTCTACAGCTAAACATTACTTAAGAAGAGAGATGACAAAACAGCACTTTTTTCATCTATTGATTCACATCAGCAAAAATGTACACTTACAGGTTCACAAACATACATACATCAGTGCACCATAGAGATAAAACTCTCCAAGACCAGCACAAAACAGTTCACACTCCTTCTAAGGCTAAGCCAGGAAGCTGTTCTCATTGGCCAATTTCCTGCATGATAGGAAGGCTGGCCACCTGTAGATTTTTGTCTTCTCCCCTGGCTGGGTATTAGAGGAAAACACAAAGTAGCAACAAATGGGTTTCCTGGTCCTGTTGGAGGAAATGTGCCATCTAGTGGGTGCTGACTTAACTTGCATTGCAATAAAAAATAAACGGTCATTAAAACTGTGCATGTTGCATAATCGACCTTTGCAAGAGTAATCCAAGCTAGACGCTGATAAAAGGCAGTAGAAACTACCAGTCAGGAGAAATTTGAGCCTTCCAATGCGTAGCACTCTGTGACATCAAAGCAATTAGCTGAAGATTCAGATTTTATCAGTAGATTTTTTTACTATCCACACCAATACACACAAAGCAACAGTCTTCTCAGACTGTAACCTGAACTTCAAAATCTTTGCATCCTCACTGCTGGGGTGATTGATACTATGCAGCAGCAAGGAATTACAAGCACACTGCTAAGGCAAAATGAACAGACACTACCATTCCCTTCCACCTTCTGTTATACTATATCAGGGATGTCCAACCGGTTGACCGCAATTGACAGGCTGATCCCCAAGTGATAGCGGTAGGTGGCGGTCGATTGCTAGCTCATTTCCATTCTCTTGGGAAGATTAGCTCTAAAATGAATATATCCGCCCCGCCCCCTCGCTGTTTCTTTCAGTGTCGCAGGATTGCTATACCGGAAGTTGCAGTTAACGCTGGCCGGCTTTTGTAACGGTGAGCGATTTTCTGTGTTCCCGTCTTAAAATAACCACCTCCGCTTTGCCCCCCCCCCCAAAAAAAACTTCACAACTCTGACCTTGCCCTCTAAAAAAAGCTTAAGAACTTGGGCCTGAACCCCTAAAAAAGGTCAACAACTTTGACCTGAACCCCTTAAAAATGGGTAGATCACTGCCACTTTTTTGTTCTGTGAGTAGATCGCAGTCTCTTAGGAGCTAGACGCCTCTGTACTATACCATTCCAACAAGCAATATTCATCCTTATTTGGTACAATAGCACGGAATACTTTTCCTTAGTTGACTCTGTATATAATGGTAGGAGATCAAAAAGTGAACACATCCACAAAAACATGAGAGTTTTCAAAATAGTCCCATGGCTTCTTATTTTATGTACGAGAATCTTGAGGTGCCTGCATATAACCGATTTTTATTTAGTTTGTAGAACCATAGAATTGCAGCATCAGATTCTTACTGTCACTTTCTACTTACTTGATATCTAAGCCAGTGCTGTGATCCAGTTTCTCCCAGGTATTCAGCTTTCCATGAAGTCTCTGAAACAAGTAACAAAATAATTTGAATTAAAACCAAAAATAAAACATCAACACATACCAAAACTTTACTACCCAAGCATAAATAGCACATACTTGGCAACAATCTACCCTCCATTTGCTTGTTTTGCAAAACTTGTTATGGTAAGTGCATGCCAAAACAAGTTACAATTGTAGCGGGAAAGGGTAAAAGGGTAAAATGTCCCAAACCTGCATACTGTTTATTTGTACAGTGGTACCTCGGTTTAAAAGCAATGACAAACCTAGACAGCATCTTAAAAAGCAAAGACATCACCTTGCCGACAAAGGTCCGTATAGTTAAAGCTATGGTTTTCCCAGTAGTAATGTACGGAAGTGAGAGCTGGACCATCAAGAAGGCTGATCGCCGTAGAATTGATGCTTTTGAATTATGGTGCTGGAGGAGACTCTTGAGAGTCCCATGGACTGCAAGAAGATCAAACCTATCCATTCTCAAAGAAATCAGCCCTGAGTGCTCACTAGAAGGACAGATCCTGAAGTTGAGGCTCCAGTACTTTGGCCACCTCATGAGAAGAGAAGACTCCCTGGAAAAGACCCTGATGTTGGGAAAGATGGAGGGCACAAGGAGAAGGGGACAACAGAGGATGAGATGGTTGGACAGTGTTCTCGAAGCTACTAACATGAGTTTGGCCAAACTGCGGGAGGCAGTGGAAGACAGGAGTGCCTGGCGTGCTCTGGTCCATGGAGTCACGAAGAGTCGGACACAACTGAACGACTGAACAACAACAACAACAACAACCTCGGTTTAAGAACTTAACTCATTATGGAGGTCTGGATTTTAACGTGAAACTGTTCTTAACCTGAGGTACCACTTTAGCTAATGGGGCCTCCCGCTGCCACCACGCCACCACTGTGCGATTTCCATTCTCGTCCTGAAGCAAAGTTCTTAACACGAGGTACTATTTCTGGGTTAGCAGAGTCTGTAACCTGAAGCATCTGTAACCTGAAGCGTCTGTAACCCGAGGTACCACTGTACCTCAAGGAGCAATGTGTGAGAAATTAATAGTGAAATTCTGTCCTACAGCACCTATCTTTGATCCTACATTAATTAAGTTATTCATATTCCCAACATCTCAAGTCAGCTGTGCTTTTCAGCTCTGGTTCTTCCTTCAAGAGAATTCACCTCCGGCCTCTATTTCCTTCTAGTCCAGGCAACTGAGTAGACTGGATTTGCAATAATTAACAATGCCACTGTAGCTCGATGCTCAAACAACTATTTTCACACCAAGACAAAGAAAGCAATGTATTGATCCCATACTGTGTTTGTCCCATGCATAGCAATTACAATCCAAATGTAAACAGAAGCCTTTAAACACCCATCAAGTGCTACTGTCCCTGTTCAACTCTTGTATTCCAGAAGACAATGTGGGCAGGCTTAAAACAGAAGCTGCCACCATGGAGATCAGAGCTTTTCACATAATTTTTTAAAACACAAACAAACAAACAAACACGATGGGCTCATTACTAATTCTTGCATTAGCCTAACAGGCCTAGAGAGCTGACAAAGATGCCATCTGTATGTTCTTATTAGAAAAATAATTTGCAACTAGGGGCAGAAGGACCAACCCCACCTATACAGGTTGCGTTACTGTGACCTTACCTCCTTCTCCAATTCCAAGGCTACCATTTCTGCCTGGACCTTTTCATAGCGCACTAGTTTCTTCTGGAGACCTTCTACCTCCTCTTTGAGCAATCCATTGTTTTCTTTTATTTCTCTGGGAAAAGAAGGGGAAACACACTATTAGGATATTAACACTACTGTAGTTGCTTTTTGCAAAGCAAATGTCAACCCACTTTTTATTGTTTATTAAATGTAACAACTACAATGCTGCAGAGCCAAGATGAGCACACAGCTATAATGCAGGTGTGGGAAAAGAGGACTGTTGAGAATCTGTTGTGAATACTGAAGACAAGGCATCAAGATCTGAAAAGGGCAGATCTAGACTCAGTGCAGAAGCTGCCACAGGTGGGCAGGAGCAAGTGAAAGGTGCACATCTTTCCCACCGAGCACAACTGCTATCTTCTAACCTAAGGTAAGCATTCTCCTCCCTGAGCTCCCGCAGCTCCCGCTCCATTTTGGGAAATTGTGCCAACTCCATCTTCATGTTCTTCACAATTATAGCATCTTGTTCTTGCAACGAGAGCTTTTGCTCCAGGTCCTGGAAAGTAAAGGACCAAGAGAGCTATCAGAAAGGCTAAGTTAGAAGACATGACATGTGTGAAATCTCTGAAGCCATTTTAGCATTAACTTCACTGTTAATGATTGCATGTGTCTTTTGTGGCCAGTTTGGTACAAATTAAATGTTTCATGCAACTTTTGTTTCCATGAAAAGTTTCCATAATTTCTGTCTTTATTTTTCATTCACAAGGTAGTAATAGAGGGGTTCTGAGCTTTCCTAAGAGTAGTTTTGTAGAGTAAAGAGATAACTTCACACAGTTAAAAAGGAGAGGATCTCACCTGAACTTTCTGCTCCTTCTCAGCAATCAGTGCTTCCTTTGCATGTAGAGACTGAATTTGTTGACTGGCCTCTCTCCATTTTCTATTGTATGTGGACATAAAGATATGCATTGAATACAAAGAGGAACATTTGAAAGCACAAGTACATACCTTGGAAGCATCCTGTTCATCATCCATCCATGGTTATGCTTCACTACATGCTGAAGAGAACTTAATTGTAACGCATGCTTGCAAAAGCTATTTCTTAATTTTTACAATTTTAAGTCAAGTTAACTTCCCCCATCAAAATCTCTCCCGAGTCTTATATGTGCCTACCTATGAAAGACAGACAGGAATTGCTAGCCATGGTGGGTAATCATGTATCTCATAACTAGGCAGAGGGTCTATAAATCACAATAGTGACATAGAGAAGATACAAGACATATGAGTCACTTATAGAACCATTCCCACTAGAAGCAAAACATGTTGAAGTTGCTATAAGCAAAGTGCTTTGTAGCCTGACATTGGTTTCAACAGCAATGCTGGGAAGCAAACAAGCAGGCTGTGATGGAGATAGTCATTCCACTCATCTCTAGAATTGATTAGGTCTATCCACCTGGCACCAAGTCTTGTCAGGTTTAACTGCTTTTGGTGCTTTATTTGCCTATTTTGACTTAATCTGCAGCTTTTAAGAAAAGATTTTAAATGACTTTTTGGTGTTTAGTATGTGTGCAATTTGTAAATACTGTAAAACATTTATATACTACCCTACACCGTATTATGTTATTAATAGGCAAATTATTTTAAAACAATAAAAAGAAATAAATACTGTTAGAATTAAACATTCTGCTATGGTAAACATCCTGTCAGCACAAGCATTGTGGCTTGCCAGATAGAATGAAAGCACCCCCTCCTACCCCTCATACACCGTTCTCCTGACACACACACCTCCAGTCAATTTCAGAGCATGGCAGTACAGAGAGGAAGGGAATGCCCTGATGCACAAGTGAAAACCTTAACCAGGGCTTGCACTGATGGGACTTGTTAGGTAACTCCCAACTATTGTCTCTGCCTCAAGAGGTTTCATTTTTAACCATAGTAGCTAATTGGCCTTGACAGACCTTGCCAAATCCCTAAAGCTTATGCCCATCAACAGAAATACTTCCTGGTGTCTATTTTGAACCCACTGTCAACCACTCACCATTGGATTGCACCTGTCCTGTATTTTTCTCTACTTATTCACTTCCAGACCATTTATCACCACAATGGGCAAAAGATTCCTGCATTGCAGGAGGTTGAACTAAATGGCCCTTGTAGTCCCTTCCAACTCAACAATTCTATGATTCTATGAAATGCACATTACATCTCTTGGTCACATTAAACTTCCAATGCAATGTGTTCTCCTGTCTACCAGGGAGTGTGTGCATGCTCAAGGAATCCAAAGTAACCAAGAGACATGGGCACTGCCTGTCTCCAAAGCAGTGTCCAACCTACAGGTCTGTTCTTCCCTTCATACTGGGTTCCCATCACATTGCAAAGGCCCTGTCCAGAATTCATTAGGGAAGAGACTTCATTCTTCCCCACTACAGTCGTACCTTGGTTCTTGAATGCCTTGTGACTTGAACATTTTGGCTCCCAAACGCTGCAAACCCAGAAGTAAATGTTCCAGTTTGCAAACTTTTTTTGGAAGCCGAATGTCCAACATGGCTTCCACAGCTTCCGATTGAGTGCAACCAATTGGAAGCCACACCTTGGTTTTCAAATGTTTTCAGAAGTCGAACAGACTTACGGAATGGATTTGGTTTGAGAACCAAGGTACGACTATACAGCTCTATCTCCTTGCTGAAGTATGGGCTATTGCCCTCTTAGTACACACTGCTGTAAGGAAACAGCAAGGACACATTCAGAGACCAAATGCAACCCAATACGCCAGTGGCATTTTGCCAGTATTTTCCAAAAACTGCTATCATGATACCATAGCTTGCAATGCAATCCTATATTCAGAGGTAAGTCCCACTGAATTCAATAGTACTTAAGCATCCATTGGATTGCAGCTGCAGACATCTTTTTTCCTTTGCAGAAAATTTAGACTATGCACTGAATATTCTTAGCCAAGTAACAAATCCCACAAATGACTTGTTATTTCCATATTCCAATTATTTGGCCACCAAACAACTAAATGCTGCTTCAAAACTTATGTCCAAAATCAGTGTTACAACACAGAATTGAGGGGAGGAATTATAACCAACCCTGCCTCATCAATGATAGTTACAGGTTTTAATAAAATACTTTTCAGTTAATTAGCCTCCTCCAATCCTCAGTATTTTCCCATCTCCTGCACAAGAGAAATGGGAAATATTTTAAGCTTTATTTCCCCCCCCCATAAAATTACTTTATCTACTTTTTATTTTGTTATTTCCCTCACTCCCCGTTTATCAAGTTTTCAGCAGTACACATCCTGATCAAAGCAGCCCTTTGAACAGCAAAAATCAAAAGCTGCTGAAACTTTCTCTTCCTGAGTGATACCAGCTGCCAAAGACTAAAGGTTTTATTTCCTGGCAGTTGTTAATCCCCTACTCACTTTTGTAGTACAACCAGCTGTTCAGTCAGCTCCTCTTTCTGCGATTCACAGGTTTTCATTTTCATCTCCTGATTTGTTAAGTTCCACTGCAACTCCGATATCTTTCCTTTCAACACACTAATTGTCTGAGAGAGAAAGAATGAATACACAAATATATGGTTGGACCTAGATGTCAAGGACAATGAACCACCTCTGATCAAACACTACTGATTAAATGTGAAGAACCAATAATACATGAAATCAGACCTTTAAAAAGTTACCTCAGAAAGGCAAAAGCAACTCTTTTCTCTCTTATCTGTCACCCTAATTGTCACCACCCATTAAGCAAGCAACTTCACACTGGCATGCAAATAGCAAGTTTCAAAGTTAGAATGTCTATCTACACTAGGATGCATCAGAGGGATGCAAATTGTTCCATCAGCACCTTATGAATATTTTCTCTGCAGTGGAATTTCAAAACTGCATCAATTTTCTCAACAGACAAGTAACAATGGCAGTGTTAACTTTTCAATAAAGTTGTATGATCCAGAGTTACCAGAACTAGGTTAGATGCAGGGGGGAAAGGACGTCAGCTTATCATTAGGCCATTGCTTGCTTATAAAAAGAACAATTACTTAGTCCAGTCTTCATCAACCTAGGGTCCTTCAGATTTTTTTTAATTCCAACTCCCAGCAGCCCCAGTCAGCATAGCCATCCAAAACTTGTGGAGGGCACAGGCTGGCAAAGACTAACTTAGTCACTCTTATGAATGGTCACTTCTTGTGCCTTGAATCTCTCTCCTCTCTTGCCTTCTTCCATATTCTATGCCTACACAGCCCTTTTCTCCAAGATTAACTCTTGTACTAAATTTATGACATTACAATTTCCTAAATATTCAGTTAGGTATGCATACTCTTGGGAGGGACATCACAGTTTCAGAAACAGCTGCTGCGTTAAAAATTACACAGAACAGATCATATTGGGAGGTGCCAGGGGAAAAAACAGAAATAATATGGTCCTAAAATCTCCCTGTAGTGAGTGATATCACAGCAGTAACTGACCAAGAATAACCTAAACTACTCATCACTTCCTGTGGCCCTTTTGTATTATTATGCCCTTCACTACACCTCCCAATTACCTCTTATCCAACTGGTTTGAGGCCGGCATTAAGGACACAGAGCCTGTTAAGGCTGCAAAGTGAGAGGCTCTTGTGAACTACAAGTGTGCACCCTGCAGAAAGACACTCGCTGCACTGAGAAAAGCAAGGAGTGATGCCCAGCAGATTGCCAATGTGTCCATGATTACGGGCTAAAGCAGCAATACTGTACTCACAAAATGTACAAAGGCTAGAGGCTTTGGACCAACAGTAAAAAAAACTGCACCGCTTAAAACCTTGTCTGCAGAGATGATCACATATTGCAGCAAGCAGATGAAGTAATGGGCAAAGCACTATCAAAAACTGTACTCTAGGAAAACATGGTCTCTGACACAGCAATCAACAGTATCCAGACTCTGCCTGCCTTGGAACAGCTGGATGTCCCTCCCTCCCTTAATGAGCTGAAGAATGCCATCAACTCCCAGGCATGTGGTAAAGCCCCAGGACAGCACAGAATCCCAACAGAAGTGCTGAAAGTCAGTCTCAACTCCTCCCTCATGACACACCTCCGCAGCCTTCTCTTGCAGTGCTGGGAAACAGGATCTGTGCCACAAGACATGTGCGACTCCAGCATTGCTACCCTTTACAACAACAAAGGTGACTGCCATGACTGTAGTAACTACCATGGAATCCCGCTGCTGAGTATTGTGGGAAAAGCTTTCGCCCGTGTAGTTCTCAACAGATTACAGTCACTCACTGGCAGGGTCTATCCCAGGTCACAATGCAGCTTTAGAGCTTAGATGTCAACAGTCAACATCATTTTCTCATTGCACTAGCTGCAGGAGACATGCTGAAAGCAGGCACCACTTATACATCTCCTTCATAGACAACATTAACCACATCATATGGGAGTTCCTTACAGACGATTGCAGTGCTTGGAATTAGTCACATCATGTATCTGCAGCAGTGACCAGAGGACAAATTACCACTGGGAGGAGCGCAGAGAGAAGAAACGGCATGGTGCATCTGTAGAAGCAATACCAGACACCGTCATCTGCCCCAGCTGCAATAAAATATGTCTCACCCGTATTGGTTTCTACAGCCACAGCAGGCACTGTAGCTGTCCAATGGTTTGACATCTGATGCTGCACTCTTCCACTGTATCTCAAAACAAACTGATACCAACATCAACAATGCAAAATTCAGATTCCTTTGCCATCTTCCCTTTGAAAAATGCTTCCCCCAGAAAGCCTTTCCCAACCTGGTGCCCTCTAGTTGTTTCTCAACTACAACTCCCATCGTCCCTAACGATTAACCATGCTTGCTGGGGCTGAGGGCCATTTGAACCCAGCAACATCTAGAAAGCACCAGGTTGGGGAACACTTTTGTAGAAACACTTTCAATATTTATCAATGCCCACATTCTCCTTCAAACAATAAGCACCATTATCATCCATTAAGAAATTGAGTACTATGAGCAGAATGTGCATATCACCATTCTACTGTGCATCACAACTGATGCAACAAAGCTATTTATTAATATTATGGACGATTGGAAAGTACATATAGTATGGAATCAAATAATAAACTGCTTTTTTCTTACTTCATTGGCTTCAGCAAGCTTGTTCTCCTTCTCCTGCAACTTCTTATTCAGAGACTCTGTGTGCTTCTGACAGGATTTGTTAATCTCAATTTGTTCTTGAAGCTTATTTTCGGTCTCAGTTTCTCTTTCCTGACATTGCTTAATACGCTTGAGGAGCTCTTTGTTATGGTCAGCCTCCCGCTAGAAAAAAAGAAAAAACAGAAAGAAACTTCAAAGAACCTTGCATCAAATAGCTACAGTAATATACTGCTGGCATCTGCACCAAGCAAAGTCTTCCCAAGTCTTTTCATCCATTTCACTAGTGAAACAGAACCTTTGTGAACTTAGTGGACAGTTTCCATGCAACCTACCGGGAATTTCTATTCTGCAGCCACTGAACAAGTCTGACAGTTTACAGATTTGCTCCCCTCCCGAATTATAGCATTGGCACAGGACACAGTTGAAATTTTAGAGTTTGATTAATGTTGGATATAACCCCTGGTTTTGGTTTTAAAAATTATTGCTTTTTATCCATCCTGGTCATCATCACCATCATCATCATTTTTAATTTGTATACCGCCTTTCTATCTTACAATACTCAAGGCAGTTTACAAGCTGAAGAAATAAAAAATGTACATCTTTTAACAATCTAATGAAATACAAAAATGTGATAATAGAACATAACTTTAAAATAGGCAACCTACATTAAAAAGTAACATTCAACTATCATTAGAATAGTATTAAATAATAATAACATAAAATGTCTAGTACATCACAGAAGTAATCTTGGGGCATGGTTGCACCATATGTTTTCCACAGATGTTGTATAAAGATGTTTACAATAAATTGGAGCCAAATGGGATATTCACATATTGTCAGACTTGATGACAGCATGGCTTGCACTGCTCAAACACACAGTGCTCACAAACGCATCAGCCTGAACAGGGTTTTGGTTTATAGTACAAGCTTCAATGCTAGGATGACATGAACCAGATAAACATCTCACTTAGAAACTCATCTCCTGCATTTGGTTTACTCCAAATGGAAATGGTTTGCGTACTGATTTCCAGTGTTTTTCCTACCATCACTACCACATTTTCTAGTTACTTGTCACAGCAACATTCATGACAGTTACAAATCTGCTCCTATAGATCTGCCCATTTACTTAATGCAGCCACAGCAACACACTCAGCAGCCAAATGAAGGAACAATAAAAAGCAGGCAAAAAGTGATTCAGAATTTGCCCCTTGTATGGTGACTAGCCATCACTGAATGACTCTCAATTGATATAATTGAGAAATGATCAAATTCCCAAATTCCCACATCACCATATAAAAATCAAGCCTGGAAAGTATTTGGACATGCCAACATCTTTTTAGCAACCAGCAAAGAACATTTTATTTCACCAAGGTTTTTAGTCTTTTCAGTTTGTGTTATTAGTATTGTTATTTTATGGTCTTCTGCATTTTATGTAAAACATCCTGGGAATTTCATTGCCCTGTGCCAATGCTATAATTTGAGAACGGGACTCTCATGCACTGGTATACAGCATTGCTGTGGCACACCTTGCACCACTGCAGAAACTGTCATAGGTGCTTGTCCACTTCAACGGACCATATAATGAAGACCCTGTATGGAAATATTTTAGAGACATTCGAGGAAACCATGAAAAATATATATGCAGTGCGACAAACAGAGGCAAAGTCTGGCTGTAAACCAAGGAACAAATGGGATCAAAACACAGCATTTCCTCCTTGGACCTAGCTCCCCATCAGCAATTAGGGTTTTAGCTAAGTCTAAATACCACATTCGGGGGTTGGGGAGGAGCTAGAGAGTGATGGGTTAACAACTCTCCCCTTCCAATGTGCTGCTCACCACCCACCCAAATTGTCTACCATGTAGCAATTAGACTTTGGAAGGGGGAAGAAACAAGAGACTGAGAGGAGTGAGGAGGGGGAATCACTGCCCGCTTTGGCTCCACACTTCCTGATATACACCACCAGCACCACCCAAGATAAAAAGGTTCCAGTTCCTGGTATAAATAATACTTCTGCTTAGTTGTAAATTAACATGGTTTAGTGGTCTGATTTGCATCTCTGTTTAGAAAATGTATGAAGTTTATGAAATATATGAAGTAATAGCTACAGCAAATTTGACTTAAATTGACCTTTTTCCTTGTTGATTTAAATCACGCTACTCTGTGGCCAAAATATTTCACTGGCAAAGTATAAAATAGCACAATACACACTGCTGTATTGAATTTCCCCTGCCCAATTCTCCTCCATTCCTTCTCTTCCTTTTTTCTGAATGCTCAAAGCATTTCCAGTCCAGTTTCCATTTGCTTCCAACTCAAATTAATTCACTCTTATTGGAAAACGTGTAGCAAATTGCTCTGCTAATCAAAGCAAAACAAGCTACGGATTTACATACTAAGCAAGGATTATGCAAAGCAGTATGAGGTTCCTAAACCCTTTACCCACATCACTTCCGAAACGCAGAATCTGAGCAAGGTAATTACCACACTGTTGGATTAGTGCTGCTCCCTTTACGTTTCAGGGTTTTAAGTGTTTCTGCGACTGACTCAGCTAGATTTTGGGGTTGAAGTGACACCGGAATAATCCACAAAATCACTTGACTTGAGGTGGAACTAGGAACTTCCTCAGCTACTCATTTTTTCTGAGTTACAATAGAGATCCATCTCCTGCGTATGTTGTTATGTGAAGATTTAATAAAAGCCTCTGAATTCTTGAAGTGCTTTACAGGATAAAGTGCATCCTCCTTGTGACATAAACCTAGAAGGCAGAGGTAGCCACATAGCACAGCATAGTTTCCGTTTCACATGCTAGATTTATCAATCTTGTATCCTGAATTTCATCCATTGAGCTCAAAATGGAACACATGAGATTATCCCATTCTGTCCTAACAAGCTTTGTGAGGCAAACAAGGCTAAGAGCTTACCCAGTGAATTTATGGCTAAACAGGGATTTGAATCCAGTTTCCCCAATTCACTTCACTATCTTCTACATTAGCTTTCACCAACCTAATACCCTCCAGATGTTTTGGACTAAAATTCTCAATTCACCCCAACCAGCATGGTCATGCTGTGTGGAACTAATGGGAGTTGTAGTCCAAAATATCTCAAAGGCACCAGGTTGGCAAAGGCAACATTTTCTTATGTTTAAAACTGGTGCACAGGGCTTTGAAGACCCAACTATCAGCTGTGAGGGCAAAACGTCATTGTAATGCCATGGTATTTAACATGTGAGCAGAATGCAAGAGGTGGGAAAGGAAAGTATTCAGCCTGCCCACAAGATCCAGTTACCCACCCCCATTTTAAATGCTTCTAAAAGAAGCCACACAAACTCTCTCCTGTGCATTAACAACATGATCACCAGATCCTAGAAATTTACCATCAAACCAAGTCAATCATGAGGTGGTCTAAAAGAGGCTCTGGTTGATGTCTCTACTAATCAACGGTGTTTTACTAGCAAACTAACCTCAAAATTTCTTGCATTTGCATTAGCCTCCTTCTCAAGTTCAATTCGAGCCCTTTTGTGACTCAGTTCCATTTGCATTTTCTCCCGCTCCATTTGCAAAAGCTGTGCCTCTGAACGTATTTGCCCAGCCTGATCTTCACGCTGATGTGATAACATGAGGAAAGAAAAAAGAAACATAAGCAGCAGCACAAAGCGTTCTACTGAAGGCACTCAAAGCATTTTAGGAACTCTGCATGTTTTGTTACTCCCCTGTGCCCCCTAACTTCTGCCTGAAGGAAGAGCCCAGTATAACAAACAAGAAGCAAAGAATGTGTGGACATGATTACACCTTTGGATGGGAGGTCAAAGAAAGCCCTTTTTTAAAACTTGAAACATTTTATCCAAAAGAAACAAAATAGTTCTTACAACCATCTTATACATGAAAAAGCTGTGGCAAAGGGTTAGGGGTGCAATTCCAACCACATCCCATCAGAATACAGTGGTACCTCGGGTTACGTACCTGATCCGTTCCAGGGTGCTGTTCACACCCCAAAAAGTCTGTAACCGTGAGCGGCAATATCACTCTTCTGCGCATGCGCAGACCGCACAGAGCGCTTCTGCGCGTGCAGCAACACCCGGAAGTAAACACTTCCGGATTTGCCACGTTCGTAACCCGCGACATTCGCAACCCGCAGCGAAGGCAACACGAGGTACGACTGTAGGGATTTCCACTTGTGCAACAGGACTTCCCATCCACCCATGCTCTTGCGTACACTGTCCACAAACGTGCAACAGATTCAGGAACAACCTTGTACAAGCAGAAATCCCTGCACTGGTGGAACAATTGCCTTAGCACTATGCTGAATTCCACATAAACAACTTTTTAAACATCCAAACCTAAGCACGTGAGAGACTGGAAAGAAAAGAGTAAGATTTCTCGTTCCTTCCTCCCAAAGCTCCCTATTAACATTGGAAAGGTGCCTTCACTATGATATCTTAGACACATGCTTAAAACTTTATTTCAGAAAATGCATTCCAGACACATAATTTAGTTATATATACTTGTTTTTAATATTTCCTGATTTTATCTATTATTGACAATTATTCTACATTGTTTTATTTCTGCCCTCTAAATAAAGAAACAAAAATGTTTCTTCATACCAACTAGAAAATTATTCTTCAAATGTACAAGTGGGCTCAAGTAAGAACTCTCCACAGTGCAGAGATAGCATACCAACTTCACAGAAACCTTTGGTTTCTATCCAAGTCATCCTCTTAATATGCATTATCATGAATAATAAGACCTATATCAAATACTTATGATTTGCACATAAAAGAAAAACTACCTCCACTAAAAAAATGTAGTAAAAACAGTTCAAAAGAGAGGGGCACAGTATTTTCCAAATAGCATCTGGCAGAAAAGATACTGGAAGGCAAAATGCTCTTTAAAAAGAACATGTAGCAATAGCAGCAAACTGTGAAGAGTTATCATCTACATTTTTAAAAAAGCTTATTTGCATCATTTTTTTTTTTTGCAATATTCACCATGAGCTGCTTTATATTTCTATGATAAAAAGTAGGGCAAAAATATAAGTAAATAAAATAAATTCACGGATCTATGTTGTGATGTAGTCTCAAACACCTTTGACTGCATGACGGGATTTCTTTTTATTATCTTATTAAAAAAATAATAATAAATTGGTAACCAAAAAAAAAAAAAAAAACCTCAGTTAACTGAGCCTTATATTCTATAACAGTAAACTACCTGAACCTTTCTCTGCTTCTGTGTGGTGACTGGTTCTGAGAGCAACTTCCACTGTTTGGGTATCTCACCTGAGATTCTAAACAGAGACCATATACACTGTCCAACACACAACTTGGAGGAAAGACAGGATAACAATTAATGAAAAAATTCAAATGCAATGGTCTCTGTTCCCCCTCCCCCTCCATGTTTTAACTTAGTCATGAATGAAATTTCCATTTTTCTAGGAAATCCTGATGTTCTTGCTAATTTAAGCATTGTGGCACATGCCTTCATTTAAGATTAGCCTTACTCAGCCTGGTGCCGTCCAGACATTTTGATCAAACTTCCCATCTGCGTTGGCCAACACCTGGAGGCCATCAGGTCAGGGGAAAGCTGATTTATTATACTACTCCGATCAGGCTCTGACAGTGAAGGTGACTGCTTTGCGTGCTCATTGTAACTACAGAAGAACAAATGAACTAAGGAAGTCTTACCTTCATCATCTGCTCATACTGCATCTGCAGAGAACCTTGAGCCACTTGTGTGGTAGCCAATTCAGATTTATCTTCCCTAGGATTTGACAAGTAGTTGCTGAATGATTTTAGAACAGAGAAGACCATTGTATTTCCATCCTCCTCATCCATGAGAATCTGACCTCTGCAAACATAAGATCATAGACAAATCTCAATGTGCAACTAGTTATATCCAAACTTCCACTACCCAATAAATGAACCACTTCCCAGATAACAAAGTAAATGAGAGCTGGTGTGGTGCAGAATGTCTCAAACTATGGTCCATGAGCTCCATTCATGTGATCCATGGAAAAGTTGCGGAAAAATCAAGAATAACGGTACCTGATCCTGCACTCCAATTATTTTTTTCTGACAACAAAGCTTGAGGCCATTTTGACCAGGGCTGATTATTAAACAGGCTAATATGTGGTAGCATAAAGCATTTGATAATATTAAACAATTGCCTAGGGCTCATGATTGTTCACAGTTTTGATTTTGACTATTATACTGGTACTGGAGAAAGAAGTTGTTAAAATACAAGTTAGATGTTTTGACTTACACAATAAATAAGTAATTACGTGGTCCACCAATAGCCCTGCCGATTTTGAAATGGACAACAAGGGAGAAAGTCTGAGAACAATTGGGGTAGTGCTTAAGAGTAGATCTGGGGAGGCACATGTTTGAAACCCTGCACAATTAAGAAGATCTCAGATTCACCTTGGGACAGTCACTGTCTTTCTCAGTCCACCATTGCTTGCAGAGCTTTTGTGAGGTTAAAATGGGGAGACAGGAACAATTTATAACACCACTAATTCCTTGAAGGAAGGGATGTAATAACTACATAACACAGAGGTGAATAGTTAAAGTCCAGCCTTTCCCATTGACACTGCAGCACTATTAAAACTCTAACAAAATGTCCTTGCAGTATGAACTTTTGCAGCAGCTAAACACAGGCCATCAAAAATGTTAAGGATGCACATTTCCCCTTGTATCTTTTCCAACAGCACTACAGGTCAAATTCTGGAAAATACATGATCCCCATAATATGTGAAGCGGATGTAAGGAAGAGGGTGTGAATCATTTGAGCCGAACACAGATATCATGTTTTAGGAAACCCTGGGATTCCTCAATGAAAAGATCAATAACTCTTAAATGTGCTTGTTGTTTTCTGTCCTGGGCTCCTTTGAGAGGAAGAGTGGGATATATATTTGATAGAGATGTAAAAGCACCATGCAAAGCAAAAAAAAAAAAATGCCCTTGGAGACAGTGATGCACCATAAGGCATTTCTTGCCTCTGTTAGAGCAGCACATATGTGAAAGACCTTCCCACTTCCATAGTCCTCTTCACATACCAGAAGCTTCTTTCATTTCCCACAGGGCATCTGCAGAAGGAGTGCAAGTCTCTAAACTACTTCTGTACTCTGCAAAGCCAGGAAGAAAAAGATCACCAGCCCCCAATCACCAGGTCCTTCCTCAATGAAGTGGACAGGGTCAGCAGTAATTTTAAGTACTGGCTGGCTAATCAGTCAAGCCAAGGTTTGTGGACTACACAAGAGTGGCAAGCAAACTGATGTAGAGTGCTCCCCAAAGGCAAATACTGAAAAACAGTGGAATAGAAGTAAGTGGTTTTGTTGCAAATGTGCTTCAGTGTTTTAAACAACTGTCCTATGCAAGGTAGTTCAGAAGATCATAAGATGAGGAGGGAGCCAAAGGAGATATCTAAGATCAGCCTTGTAAATCAGTCTACAAAAGTTACTCATCTGTGTTGCATGATTGCTTCAGAGGAATAGCAGTCCCTGCTGTGTAGTCAACATAAAGGTGGATTATAGTAAATAAATACATTTTTAAAAGTTTGTACCAAGTTTGTATCTGAAGAAGTGTGCATGCACACGAAAGCTCATACCAAGAACAAACTCAGTTGGTCTCTAAGGTGCTACTGGAAATAATTTCCTATTTTGTTTCGACTATGGCAGACCAACACGGCTACCCACCTGTAATTAAAAGTTTGTATTACACAAAGTGGTGTCAGCCAGATTTATTTCCATGCTGGTTATGAATGAAAGGGCTCTTTCCCCACCTTTGCTAGCACAAAAACCTGTCCCTCCTCTACCAACCTGCTCATTCTGCATTGAATTCCTGGCCATCTATGCCTATCAGGTGAATACTGTACAAGAGGGCTGCATAAAACTAAATAAGCAAGTAAGAATTTTTGCTCGCACTTAAGAATCTTATTCAGTCATAAATAGAGCTGCTACCAACAAAGTTGATGTGTGTATGTAATAATTTGAATACAGCATCTAGAAAGTTGAAAACATAATTTTTTCAGCCTCCTCTTAAAAACAAAACCTATCCTCTCTCCTACAACTTGAACCATCTTCCAATCTATTTGCAGCAGTTGCTGAAGTTTCTTACAAAGATTTAGCATCAATGTGGGTGTCTGCTATAACCCTTCTAACCAGACTAAAGACTTGGATGATGCCTTCCTAGAGCAGATTACAAAATATTCAAAAAGGAGAGATCTAGTAGTCACAGGAGACTTCAGCTTCCCTGATATCTGTTGGAACTCCAACTCTGCCAAGAATGTAAGATCCAACAAATTCCTCAATTGCCTCACTGACAATTTCATGAAGAAGAAGCAACAAGGAGATCATCTACCGGTAATCTTGGACCTGGTCTTAACCAACAAGGAGCAACTAATCAATGAAGTGGAAGTACTGGGAAATTTGGGAGGAAACAACAATGGCCTCTTGGGTTTCATGAGACAAGGGAAAGCTGAGTGTAATCAGAAATGCACTCTGGACTTTAAGGCTGATTTCAAAAAGCTCAAGAAACAACTGAGTGAGATCCTATGGTCAGAAATACTTAAAAGAGAAGGGAGTTCAAGATGGATAGGAGTTTACGGATGTACGTAATCTCAGAGCCTGTCTATAATCTTTGAGAATTCTTGGAGAACAGGTGAGGTCCTTGCAGACTGGAAGTGGCAAATGTCCCCATCCTCCAAAAGTGGGGAGGGGAGACTCAGGTACACCAACCAGTCAGCTTGATGTCAGTACCAGGAAAGGTCATAGAACCAATAATTAAATAAGTCAGTCTGTGAGCAGTTAGAAAATGTTGTGTTTACTAAGACCCAGCATGGGTTTCTCAAAAACAAGTAATGCCAGACAAATCTCAATTCCTTTACTTACAAGCTTGCTGGATAAGATGAATGCTGTGGATGTAGCGTATCTAGATTTCAGTAAAGCTTTTAACAAAGTCCACATGATATTCTTCTGGAAAAGCTGATAAAATATAGGCTGGATAAGGTAAACTGTTAGGTGGATTTGCAGCTGGTTAACTGACCAAACCCAAAGTGTGCTCACTAATGGTTCCTCATCATCCTGGAAAAAAGTGGTAAGTGGGATGCCACAGGGTTCTGTCCTGGTCCCGTTGTTGTTCAACATCTTTGTAAACAACTTGGATGAAGGAATGGAGGGGTGCGCAACAATTTTGCAGAACACACCAAAATGGGAGCAGTAGCTATTGCCACAGAAAACAGAATCAGGATTGAATATGACCTAAACAGACTGGAGAACTGGGCCAACTTTTTTTTAAAAAATGAATTTCAATAGGGACAAATGTTAAGGTTCTACACTTAGCAGGAAGAGCCAGCTGCACAAATAAAAAATGGGGGATGCCTGGATTGCCAGTAGTACATGTAAAAGGATCTAGGGGTCTTAGTAGGCCACAAGCTTAACATGAGTCAATAGTGTGATGCAGCAGCAAAAAAAATTATTGCTATTCTAGGCTGTATCAACATAAGTATAGTGTCCAGATCATAGTAGCACTCTATTCTGCCTTGGTCAGACCATATCTGGAGTACAGTAGGATACTGACAAGCTGAAACGTGCACAGAGGAGTGCAACCATAAGTATCTGTTGCAGGAGAGCGACTGTGGGCAACATCATGGGAAGGAAGGTTTCCAGGACCAAGGTGAAACTGTCAAGCTCCCTTGTCAGGAGTTTTCCAATGTTGTTAATGTAATCTTGTTATATCTACAGAATTGAAATGTTGTTTTAGTATGGTCTTATGAAATTATTTTTGTCATAGTTGATTTGCTATGTATTCCTGCCTTCTTTGTCGTAAGTTGTTTTTAAACATGATCTGTATACAGTGGTACCTCTGGTTACGTACTTAATTTGTTCCGGAGGTCCGTTCTTAACCTGAAATCGTTCTTAACCTGAAGCACCACTTTAGCTAATGGGGCCTCCCGCTGCTGCCGCACCGCCGCTGCCCAATTTCTGTTCTCATCCTGAAGCAAAGTTCTTAACCTGAGGTACTATTTCTGGGTTAGCGGAGTCTGTAACCTGAACCGTCTGTAACCCGAGGTACCACTGTATAGCAAAGTGGCATACAAATAAAATTAAGAATATGTTAATTTTTAATGTGATAAACAGCCCACAGCTCAGGTAATAGGTTGATGAGAAAGAAGCATCAGTACCAGGGAGCCATTCCACTCAAAAATGACAATTTATCCTTGGCCTGGTATAAAGCACCTTCCTATATTTTTTGTTATTGTTACAGCTGGACACTACACATGCCATAAACATCTGTTGCCAATGTGCTTTATCCCCGTCTTATCTTTGTTTCCACTCTGTAACCAAATCCCCAAAGATTATGTTAAGGATTGTGGTGGTGGGGATGAGTCCTACACCCAACCCTCACTCTGAGGAGAGGAAAAATCTCCCCAGAAACAGGTGCCTTTAATAAGGGCATGTGGTCAATAAAGGTCAGTCAGTATGTACAGAGTTGTAAATGAGTCAGCAATTGAGTCTCAGAGCCTGATGGCTAGAGAAGGAATTAAGTTGTTTTATTTGACCTGTGTAATTTTTTGTAAATATTTTTTTGTAAATAATAAAGATTTTCTGTAAAAATAAACTTTGCTGCAAACCATGCAAATAATACAACCCAAGAGCAGTTGCTCCTTATCAGCCTACTGCATTGCATGAGGACAAAAGAGGTCCTTTGAACAGCTGAGGAGGGACGGAAGCAGCACTCAAGACATGCTCATGAGCCGTGTACTTGGAAATTTTCTGGAGATGCCGTGGAGAGATACCTAATTCAACATTGCTTATTTTACTTGTATTTAGTGAACTTTTTAAAGCATATGTTGATTTTTGTCCCAATACACCGCAAGCATTTATTTATGATATATTACTTGCATTCATCTCCTGCCCACCTAGCAGTTTGAAAGCACATCAAAGTTAAAGTAGATAAATAGGTAGCGCACCTGCGGGAAAGTGAACAGCGTTTCCATGCGCTGCTCTGGTTCGCCAGAAGCGGCTTAGTCATGCTGGCCACATGACCCGGAAAAAACTGTCTGCGGACAAACGTCAGCTCCCTCAGCCAGTAAAGTGAGATGAGCGCCGCAACCCCAGAGTCATACGTGACTGGACTTAACTGTCAGGGGTCGCTTTACCTTTACTTGCATTCGCCACCTTTTTCTCAAAGGAGCTCAAACTGGTGTGCATGGCTACCCCCACCCTCATCATTTAATCCCCACAACAACCCTGTGAGGTAGGTTAGGCTGAGAGGCAGCGACTGGCCCTCCAAGGTCACACCAAGTGAGCTTCAAGGCTGAGTGGGGGAGGATTCGAACCCAGGCCTCTCCAAGGTCCTATTCCAGCACTCCAACCTCTACGGGGACACGGGCTCTGACACCCCACGCTTATAAACATTTGACCTGAAATATGACCACTTTCGAGATGGAAAGTTCTCCGTGAGGGAGCGGGTGGGGAAGCGGAGGGGCGCGCGGGGGTGTCCACCTCACGGGCACCCTAGATGAGGCGAAGCGCACTCTGAACATGCCCAGAAGCAATCTCGATTTTACCTCAGGAACCAAGTCTGGGGGGGAGGGGCTGAAGTTTCTGGACAGCAACTCATTCCCGTGATAAGTCGAGGCTCGAGAAAACTCTAGCTCTCGAGAAGTGCACTCTGAACATGCCCGGGAACACTCTCTCTCCAATTCCAGATTGACCTCGGAAGCGTCGCGCGAGAGTTACTGACAGGCACGAACCGCCCCCCGCCTGAACCTCGCCTCGTAGGAAGAAGGCGCGTCTCTTCCCTCACACAAGGGCGGCCGGAGAGGGAAGCGGCAGCGGTCCGTCGCCAGGGGCGAGTTTTGCCTCAGGGGGACCCTCCACGCCCGCGGCCAGAGAGGCGCTCCGGGGCCAACTGATCGGGCCAGGGGCCCTCGGCCTCGCCTACTCACCCTTCTCCCCAGCCGGCCATGTCCCCCGCCCGCGCGCTCGCCGACGCCAACCGGCCGCCGCTCTCGACTCTCTTCCCCGCTTGGATCTCCCTCCTCAGCCCAGGCGCCGAGATATTGCGAGAGTTCCCCGCGAAGCTCCCGCGAGATTATCGCGCGCGCGTGCCCAGCTCGCGCTCGCTCTCCCCTCCGGTCCTTCGCTTTCGCTCCGCCTCCTACCGTAATGCAGCGAGTATTAACCCCCATGCTTCTCTTTCAGCCGTCATGTCGGGAATGTGCGCGCATCCCCGCTGCCCGCTCGCCCGCCTAGTTTGATGTAAGCGCGCAGCGGCCGCAGTGCCGGATTTACGTATAAGCTAAACAAGCTGTAGATTAGGGCCCCAGGGCCCCCCCAAAAAAATATACAGTAATTCTTAATTGTATTTCACTATTAATATACTTCTTAATTGTATTTCAGTTCAACATTTCAATTACTTTGATAAAATACGTATTTTGTTATGTGCAAATGGCTTTAGATACCTATGAGGTCCCTAAATTACCATATAGCATATATTCAACACAAAAAACAATGACACTTTGTTGATGACGAAGGACAGCTGGACATATAAAGGGCCCCATTACCTTCTGTAGCTTAGGGCCTCATCAAACCTAAATCTGGCCCTGGCTACAGCTTCGCCTCCCGTCAAGTAAACGCTGTCAAGCTGTGATGAGAACATGAGAATAATATAGCGCGTTCTGCTGGATCAGGCCCATGAAGAGGGCTCCTCTGGTTCAGCATCCTGTCTTCACAGTGGCCGACCAGGTGTCTCTTCTAGGGAGTAGGACCAGAGTCCCGCTCCCCTCCTCTGGTCTCCAGCTACTGGTACCCAGAAGCATTTACTGCCTCCCAACTATGGAGGTGAAATCCTAGAATAGTAGAGTTGGAAGGAACACCGAGGGTCATCTAGTCCAACCCCCCCCCCCAACAATGCAGGAACCTTTTTGCCCCACATACCCTGAGATAGAGTCTCATGCTCTACCAACTGAGCTATCTGCAAACACACAACACAGCATCTGAACACAGCCACCATGGCAACTAATGGCTTATCAGAGGTCCAGAGGGGAGGAACACAAGAACAGGCCATTTCTGCGGTGGCTGCCCATTTGTGGAATGCTCTTCCCAGGGAGGTTTATCTGGCACCTTCATTACATATATTTATGCACCAGGCAAAAATGTTCCTCTTCAACCAGGCCTTGGGCTGATTAAACATTCTATGGCCTTTTAAATGTGTCTGTGGGAAGGGAACAAAAAAAAAAAATCCTTCCAGCAGCTCCTTAGAGACCAACTAAGTTTGTTCTTGGTATGAGCTTTTGTGTGCAGGCTTTTGAACACAAAAGCTCATACCAAGAACAAACTTGGTCGCTAAAGTGCTACTGGAAGGAAATTTTTTTTGGGGGGGGGGGACTATGGCAGACCAACATGGCTACCTACCTGTATGTGGGAGGTGAGTTTTTGGTTTGTTTTTGTTCTTGCTCTTATTATGTATCTTGTGTTCTCATCCTGTATTTTTGTGTTGTGAAATGCCCTGTGATTTTCGAATGAAGGGTGGTATATGATTACCATATTTCTTCATGAATTTGTCCACTAGTCTTGAAAGTGTCCAAGTTGGTGGCTATCACTGCTTCCTGTGGGAGCAAGGTTCACAGATTACGTGCTGTGTTAGGAAGGGCTTTATTTTTAAAATTATGTGTGGCATGTAGAAAGAGTCAAAACAAAATAAAAAATAAATTCCTTCCAGTAGCACCTTAGAGACCAACTAAGTTTGTTCTTGGTATGAGCTTTTGTGTCCATGCACACTTCTGAGGAAAAGGTTCTCTCCCTCTCTTGTAACACTAGAATTTTCAGATATTCAATGAAGCCGAATGCTGGAAGAATCAGAGCAAATAAAAGGACTTAATTCACTCTGCCAAAGAATAAACCATGGGACTCGCTCCCACAGTGAGCAAGCCATGCCTACCAACTTGGATGGCATTAAGAGGATTAGACAGATTCATGGAGAAGGCTGTCAATGGCTGCAAGCCATGATGGCTATGCTCTGCCTCCACTGCCAGAGGCAGTAAATGCTGGCAGATAACAGTTGCTGGAAACCACAGGAGGGGAGAGAGCTCTTGAACTCGGGTCCTGCTTGCAGGCTTCCCATTGGGGCATCTGGTTTGGCCACTGTGAGAACAGGATGCCGGACTAAATGGGCCACTGGCCTGATCCAGCAGGCTCGTCTTCTGTTATTAATTAAGCTGAAATTAATTAATTAATTAATTGTAAGTAGAAAGAATGGTAAGAAGCAAGGAAGTGAGATGGGTGGGTAGAGGGGCATTAAGTACTGTAAGATGGCTTTGGAGGCGATAGAAGAATACAGACAACTCGGCACACTGAAGAAATCCATAAATTTTAATAAAGGTTATCACAGGCAAGACATTCTGAACATTCAACAGAGGGACAGATGTTGCTGGTCTATCCTCTCGCCCTCTACCTGGTCCTTTTAACTGGAGCTTCATGACAGGAAGAAGTCCCTCCATGACTTAGTACCAGCGGAGCAAAATTGTTGTTTTCCTGCGCTCATGTCAGGACAAGAACACACAGGGTTTTGGCAGATCACTTTCTTCTCACTACCCATATCCAAGCAACCAAAATTGATTAGTGGTCACCCCATGCAATGCCAGCACAGTATTGCTGCTTTCCCATCATCTGTAGCAACTAGCAACCATTGGACCAACTCCAACCTTGATGGCCAGCCTTCTCCCCTCTCCTCCAAACCAGAAGATGAAAGACAATTGTGTGGAAAGAAGGAGCATTGGTCACAAGCCTGAAAAAGTTTCCCCCTCTTGGGGTAGAGGCTGCAAATTAGGGCCCTCTCTGCCCCAGCAGCCTCCCAGTCAGACTTGTTGGGAGGCAGGATTACAATTCTTTTTCCTCTTAAAAGATCTGTGAACCACCACATTTCAACATGCGTTTGCCAAACCTCTAGTGCTCCTCCCCAAATAAGTTCCTCAATGTGTCCTCTGAACATCCCCATCTGAAGGAAAGGGAAGCAGGATGAGAACAAGCAGCTGATGGGCTGGACATGACACAAGTTCTATCTCGGCATGGAAGTTTTTTTTAAAAAAAAAAAATTGTTAAAAGTTGCATAACTGTACAGTGCAGGCATCATTGCATCGATAAGCGTTACACTTTGTACATAAAGCAGTTAAGAAAAAAAGTTATTTCAGAAGAAACATCTGTCAACTGATATGTCTCCATGTTCTAAATTTAAATGAGTAAGCGGGGAAGGGGCACAGTCCAGAGGCAGAACAGTTGCTTTGAATGCAGAAGGTCTCAGGTGTCTTCAGGTAGGGCTGGAAAGCACTCTTGCCTGAAACCTTGGTTTTATACCACCCTTCAATCATATTTCCTGGTTATTTCAAAGGGAAGAAGATCTGTTGCAATAGCTGGCAAATGAGGTCCACATCCCTCCAAAGATACTCATTGTTTCACAAAAACTCTGGACTTAAAGCCCTCTGCCAACTAAAACCAACTCTGCAGCTTTCATCAAATGTACCACACAAAGCACGCACACAGTGACTCATGTTTCTGATGCCGTGCGGGCTGCTCGTTTGTATGATTTCGCCAGATAATATCTCTCGGCAGATTCCTTCCTACTGGCTTGGAGTTTTAGGGTCTTCACCTCCTGGAAGTCTTGCATCAGTCTCTTTTGCAGGAGATGGCTCTCCCCTCCATCCCAGTACTTACAGAGCATGGTTCCTCCAGGTTCCAAAATGTGCTGAGCCAGATCCAAAAGAGACAAGCAGAGATGGATCAACTTATGATGATCTAGTTGCCGGATACCAGTAGCATTGGGTGCCATGTCACTCAGGATAACATCCACCATCCCTTTAGGGAGCACTTCCTGGATTTTCTTTTGGGTCATTGGATCTGTGATGTCAGCGTGAGGTAAGAGGACTGCTCCTTCCAGAGGAAAAACATGAAGGAGGTCAACTCCAAGAACAAAGCCGATTGGGGCATCTGGATCTAGAAAACAGAAGTGTCAAACGAAGAAGGCAGTCTTTAAATGTGCAATCTATCCAGTGGGGTGTAATGGCTGAAGCGATTACACTAGGACTTGGGAGAGACCAGGGATCAAATACCTCCTTCTCAACTTGCCTTAGGAAGTTTCATCGCATTCACTATCCACAACCTTCCTACACAGATGCTGACTAAGTACTGTCAGCCTCACCCGCGCCCGGCACAAGAATCCATTCCAGCCCATAAACGTTATTTTTAGCAAGCCTCCCCATAACTAGCTATTTGAGAAGCAGCCCTTTCTGTAATGATCAATATTTCAGAAATCATCCTCATGTATCACTGTCTCGTATTGTCGTCAAGCCACTCAAGAGTCAGCCAGCAACAACATTTTCCGCTATCAGAGCACTTTTACTGACATTAATGAATTAAACCAAGTTCCTCCAAGACAACCCTCGCCTTCGTTTTCCAGAGGGAGAACCCATGATAGTAAATGAATTCTCTGGCAAGGATGGAAACAGCATTTATAAAAGACAAGGGGGAGAAGGGGGAGCGTTCCCAGCCAAGTATCATGTGTCGCATTGTTTATTTATTTAGCTAAAGACAGATGGCTATAAATAGACAAAACAGTTGTAGGACCATCATGACATCTTATGGGGAGCTTTCACAAGCACAAAACCAGACAAACAGAAAGACAGGTCCCTACTCCTACAGAGCTGACAGGCTAAAATAAACTATGGGAAAAGGATAATAATAATAATAATAATAATAATAATAATAATAATAATAATAATAATTTATTTGTAACCCGCCCATCTGGCTGGGTCTCCCCAGCCACTCTGGGCGGCTTCCATCAAACATTAAAATACATTTAAAATATCACAGTTTAAAAACTTCCCTAAACAGGGCTGCCTTCAGGTTTTTTCTGAATTTCAGGTAGTTGTTTATTCCCTTGACTTCTGATGGGAGGGCGTTCCACAGGGCGGGCACCACTACCGAGAAGGCCCTCTGCCTGGTTCCCTGTAGTTTTGCTTCTCGCAGTGAGGGAACCGACAGAAGGCCCTCGGCACTGGATCTCAGTGTCCGGGCAGAATGATGGGGGTGGAGACGCTCCTTCAGGTATACAGGACAACTAGAAACTAGGGTGGTGGAGGAAACAAGTAATGAATATATATTCATTTCATTTATAGCCCGCCTCTCTTCCAACATGGGACTTTAGGGGATTTCCATGCATTGACCAGGTCAGCAACATAAGGAGGGCCACAGGTCCTGAATTAGACAAAACAAGTCCTACAACCTATAACTAAATGTGGAAATGAGTCACAGATTACAAGGCAGGTCAGCAGTGGCTCTGACCACCTATAATTTTAATTCAGGAATGGGAAATGTCCAGTCTTTCAGGTGCTGCTCAACCCCAGACAGCATCACAGTGATCAGAAGTCATGGACATTGTAGTTCAGCAACCTCTGTGGAGCCACATGTGCTCTGCTCCTGTTCTAAATGCACTCACTCACCAGAACCCGTAGCATTGACTCTCTGGACTGCAACCTGAGCCCAAGCACCAGGGGCCGTGCCACAGTCTATCACACGTAGCCCAGGGCAAAGGATGCGGTATTTGTCATCTACTTCCAGCAGTTTGTAGACACTCCGGCATCGATAGTGCTCCTTCTTGGCCTTCTTCACATAAGGGTCACTGAAATGCCGCTCCAGCCAACGATGCTCTGCTCCAGTCTTGCTTTTCAGTAGTTGTACAGCAGTGTGGATCCTCTGGTGCTGAAGCAACAGATTTGGCAATTTCCAGTATCTATCGGGGAGAGAAAGGCAAATTACTCTACTGCTCAATGGGCACAACTCGTCTGAAGATTATGGACCCAAATCTAGAATTTGGCACCTGATTGCCTGGATTATCAACACCCTTCCTAATTTCTGTTTCTAAAATAAATGCACTTCTGTAATCCAAACCCCCAATCTGTCATGCTGGAAGGGGTCTGGTATGAGGATGAGGTGTCCTTCTGCTCATGCCTGGCTGGATCTACTGGCCTCTGCCAGTAAGGAGCATCTTAGTGGCATAGGTGCCATCTATGCAGGGGTGGTGGGGCCCAGGACTCCCCAAATTTTCAATGAAGGGGTCTCCCCCCAAAAAAAAAAATTCTGCATGGTGGCATGCGCATGCCGTGGAGCATCCACACAACACGTCAGTATGCCCCTGTGACATGCGTTGAGTGACACAGGGGGGAAGGCAGTGCACCTGCCAGTGAGCCCATCCAAAAAGGTGGGCAGAAGGTACTAGAGGAAGACTAGAAAATGGGATGCTTTGGTGGGAGGGAGGGAGTGGAGCTGGGCTGGCATAGGACCTACTGAATTTTAACCCACTTCTCACCACCCTTCTACCTTGGCTGGTGCAAGTAACAGGACTATAGATGTGGCAATGGCTATGCCACCCCACAGTCTACCAGGGTGACTAGATTGTCCCCTAACTCTGCATAGGATCAGGATGCAAGATTGCAATCTTAATTTGCAAAGTGTTGTACTTTTAATGTACACCCCCCCCCCCAAACAACATGGCACTATTTCTTCCCAATTTACAGAAGAGAAATGCAACTGACACAGACTTGTCCAGGTCTGCTCAACATTGTGGTGACACAATGAACCCATAGCAGAGGAAGGACCAGAAGCTAGGCTTCCTAGATTAAAGTCTGGCTCTTTCTGCTCTGCCTCACACTGGTAGCATTATCACTGATCATTTTAAGTGGAGTCCCAACACACACACACACACACACACACCGTGTATAAACTTCCTCATTACTACTGTTATATCAGGCTAACTTTTTTAGGTCAACATTCTGATAGTGTGGCGAGACGGAGTGTGTAATCCTTTATGCACAGGCGGTCCCATAACTTTAGAAGCTGCACAATAGGGCTGCCATACGTCTGGAATTTCTCAGACATAGCTGGAATACTACAGTCCCAACCCTACACAACAAGCAGTTGAAGCTACTCCCAGCAAGTAGGTACAGGGATGGAGAAAGCTTTGGTTGTTGCCTTTTTGGAAGTTAAGCTGGTCTTAAAGGTGCAGAAGCTTGTCAATTTGATAATAAGGCAGCTATAATTTCAGATGGGGGGTAGAATCCCCACCTTTTAACTCACATGATTCCTTTTAACAACACCAGTCTGAGGGGGCACATTCCCTCAATCTTCCAGGGGCCACCTACTAAAGGTGGATCGCTGGGGCTGATGGGAGTTGTAGTTCAAAACATTTGGAGGGCACCAGGCTGGCGAAGTTTGGTTTAAATACTTATGGAAACTGCAGACAGCACCTCAGAGGAGAGAGGCGTGGGGGTGGGGAGAGCCGATTTGACGCCTTTTCCCAAAACGGTCCCTTCTGCAACACAAACAAGCGGTATCCCCAAAAGCAAAGCTCGGTCGCTAGAGCATGAGGCTCCTAATCTCAAGGTCGTGGGTTAGAACAAAAGATTCCTGCATCGCAGGGGGTTGGGCTAGATGACCTCGGGGGGATCCCTTCCAACTCCCACAATCCTATGATCCTACGATTCACCGGGCGAATGTTTTTCACTCCGCCACGTGCAAACGCAAGCAGCAACTCAACTTCCCACACAAGCGGCCGACTAAGGCTTCTTTAGCCGCGTGAAGCTCCGGTGCAGAGAAAGGGAAGGCGGCGGGAGGAAGCGGGCGCTGAGGCGGGTCGCCGCCTGGAAAACCCTTCGCCCGGCCGGCCGCCCTGAGCGGGTTCTCAGGATGCCGCTCCCCGGTCCCGAACCGGAAGAGAGCCGCTCGCTCCTCTCGGGAGTCCGGCCCCGCTTCCCGCTGCTCACCGGCTCATGACTTCTCCCTCCGCGAGGGCCGCTTCTTAGAGAGGGGGACGCATTTGGGTGTTGCACCAACCTGGGACGCTCCCTCAAGCGTCCGTCCCCCCCGGGAACGGCGCCTCGTGCGCTGGGTTCCGCCGCACATTGGCACCTGGGCTGAAAGAGCGTGTGAGAGAGAGAAACAAAGTAAAAAAAATAAAAATAAAAATCCTTCCAGTAGCACCTTAGAGACCAACTAAGTTTGTTCTTGGTATGAGCTTTCGTGCGCACGCACACTTCTTCAGATACACTGAAACAGAAGTGTGTGTGAGAGAGAAATATATCCTTCCTTTTCCTTCTTCCGAGCAGGCTGTTCCTCTTCCTCCTTAGCAAGCACCGCCTCGGGAAGGTCCCCGCCTGCCCGCTGGGTTGCATTTTCCCGCCTTGCTGGAGAAGTTGCCACGGGGATCTTTGGTCTGGTAGGAAAGGCTATGTTTTAAAGGCTGCTGCAACGGCTTCTTTAGGGTAGCCAATACGTTCTTCGAAGTAGCTTCATATTATTTGGTGGTTGAGGGGAGCATTATTTTGCTTATTGTTTCGTTTACTGTTTGTGCACCGCTAATGTTTTTTATTACTGATGGGGAAGGCTGGGGGCGGGGGCTTGTTTCTCCAATACTGTATGTTGCATGGCATCAGGGGTGCCAACTTGAATAAAATATACTGTATTGGGGGGAGGTAAGCCCCACCCCCACAAATTGATCACGTGACAGGGCCTTCTCGATAGTGGCACCCGCCCTGTGGAATGCCCTCCCACCAGATGTCAAAGAGAAAAATAACTACTAGGTGGGTGGACATAGCAGACGGCACAGTGATTCTCCAAGCAGCTCTGTTTATTCTTAGGCTGGAACAGAAACTGAACCGAATCGCTCAGCAGCCTGCTTATATAAAACTCAGCTACAAGCAACGGTAACAACTTTCTGTAGTTACCCAATCCCTGAATGTCACTTTTAAATCCCTCATTTGCATGTGCGGACCTGAGTGAGAACTGCAGCAGAATGAACCATATACACACACCCCTAGTGGCCTAGGGTGAGAACTTCAATACATAACAAATGTTATATTTCAATGTACTGTACATGTTTTGGAGACTTTTTGGCTGGCAAGCAGCTAATAAGTTTAACAAATAAAAATGATGATTTTGTGATATATTGATTGGCCTGGTGAATAAATTGGCTCTAAGAAAGATTTTGTGGTTTTTCTAATGGGCCAATAAGCCTGCATTTATTTCCCACAACCACCCTGTGGGGTAGGTTAGGCTGAGAAACTGACCAAAGGTCAGAGCTGGGTGGGGATCTGAACCCTAATCCCCCAGCCCAGCACTTTGACAAGCATACCACATTGGCTTTATGTGGGCTTCTGAAGAGCGGTGGCTCCCGTAAGTCCCACTGCACCTTCCACACCTGTTGTTAAATCTGCCAGCTGTTGTAGTCTGCTAAGCTTCATTGGTTCTGAGCACACATTATCTGCTTCTGGTCTCCTTGCCTTTGTAGAGCTTAAAGCATGCTGACAACAAAAGTATTCACTCTGGTCCTGGTGGTACAACCACAGCGAGTCTTGCTGGGCATGAAAAAACGTGGATTTGGGGCTGGGCTCTGGAACGGATTTGGAGGGAAGGTGCAGACTGGCGAGACAGTTGAGCAGGCAGCAAAAAGGTAAGACTGAAATGACACCAGGCCAACACAGGTCTTCCTAGTGCCTGTAATAGATTGTTTATTCATTACAGGCTTGTTTTAAATATTATTTACAGAAAATACAGACATTCACTTATATAAACAATAACATTTAAAAGTATACATTTCAATGTATAAAACAAACATTTATAGTTATGTATTAAAATTCCTTCCTTCAGAGATAGCCTGAGAAACTGAGGCAGGTAATGGTGATGATGAGAGATGAATTTCTAGGCCTTATAGACAAAATAAAAACTGACAAATTGCTGGGTCCAGCTGGCATCAACCCAAGAATTTTCAAAGAATTCAAATGTGGGATTGCTGAGCTTCTAACAAAAATATGCTACTTGTCGATAAGATCAGCCTCCATACCTGGGGACTGGGAAGTAGCCAGTGTAACAGCAACTTTCAAAGGGGGATCTGGGTGGATCCTGGAAGTTACAGGCTAGTTTAATATCTGTCCTGGGAAAATGGTGATAAGGATTGTTAAGGATAAAATAACCAAGCATATAGAGCAGGCATGTCCAATGTAGAACGTGATCTACCAGTAGATCACTGGACGTCTGTGGTAGATCACTGGACATTTGTGGTAGATTGCAGTAGATCTCTCTACCCCCCCCCAAAAAAAAAGCTTTGGCTCCTCCAAAAAAAATCTCAACAACTTTGCCTGTCAATAACAATGGTAGATCACAGCCAGTATTTTTATAATGTGAGTAGATCACAGTCTCTTGGGAGTTGCAGTTACAGGTAGGTAGCCGTGTTGGTCTGCCATAGTCAAAACAAAAAAATAAATAAATAAAAATCATTCCACTAGCACCTTAGAGACCAACTAAGTTTTTTCTTGGTATGAGCTTTTGTGTGCATGCACACGTCTTCAGATACGAAGCCTTAAAACTTGCCGCGCCGCCGCCACACGGTCGGAAGGGGTGCCGGCCCCTTGTGCCTGCCATCTTGGGTGGACTGCGCATGTCCACCCAAGGTGGCGGGTGCGAGCAGCCGGCACCCCTTCCGTGCGGCGGCATGGCAAGTTTTAAGACTGCAGCGCGCGAACAGCAGCACAGACCTTAAAAGTTGCCGTGTGCCGGCAGCACCGATCACGGGGGCAGGCCGTCGCCTCGAGTTCCACCCCCCCCCCCCAGGGCAGTACCCGCCCCCTTGCTCCGCCCCTGCCTGAAGTGCAAACAGTGCCACTGTATATCATGTCAGATCCACTACCCACCTTCCAAGGAAACCTATAGCACTTGCCTAACTTGGACTAAATGACTGTATGTTGCATTTGGGAAAGGGGAAAATTCCCTGCCTCAACACAATTTATTGCTGCTCATCTACTGGAGATAATAGCTCCATGTTCCCCTTCACTCATGTGCTGTGCTTTGTAAACTTATCTTTCATCGGTTCCCATTTTAATGTAGGCTCCTTTTCTTAGTTGTGCAGGCCACATACAGTTCAAAGTGAGCTCTGCTGACACCGTTGTAGCAGCAAACTCAGCCACAATGGTGTAGTGCAGGCATTCCTCCAGATGTTTTTGCCTACAACTCCCATGATCCCTAGCTAGCAGGACAGGTGGTCAGGGATGATGGGAATTGTAGTCTCAAAACTTCTGGCAGGCTGAGGTTGAGGAAGCCTGGTGTAGTGGTTAAGAGCGGTGGACTCGTAATCTGGTGAACTAGGTTCGTGTCTCCGCTCCTCCACATGCAGCTGCTGGGTGACCTTGGGCTAGTCACACTTCTCTGAAGTCTCTCAGCCCCACTCACCCCACAGAGTGTTTGTTGTGGGGGAGGAAGGGAAAGGAGATTGTTAGCCGCCTTGAGAATCGTTAAGGGGAGTGAAAGGCGGGATATCAAGTCCAAACTCCTTCTCCTCTTCTACTTCTGCCTAATTGCTGCAGTGTACATGGCAAAGCTTTCGCTCCATTGTGAGGGGAATGCCTTCTTTTAGAGTCTGCCACCACGTTCCAGGAAGGTTTTCACAAACTAGCCAAAACATTAAATCAAAGGGATAATTCTGAAAAATGGAAGCTATCGGAGAGGTGCCAGACTGAGGCTGAAAACCCTGCCCAGTGTTCCCATTATCCTTGATGGGGAGTGACGGCCAGAAATATCCAACAACACACATTACTCATAGCTAAAGACACGTCTAATTAACAGCATCGCTAAACATCCACAGGCTTTCAGAGTATTAGCAATTCTCTCTCAGTTGGAAGAATAACAGGGGAGCTGAGAAACAACCATCTGCCAGCATCAGGTACAAAGTGAACAGTTTAAACTGCAATTAATCCCTGCTTCCAAAGTATGGGAAACACAGTGATAGATACCACTGGCATGGGCCGAAGGCATGAGCACATGATTCTAAAGCTCACACCAGGCTTTCCCATATAATGCCAAATGGCATCTGAACCAAGTCTTAAGTATGCTTACAGTAGCTGGCTTTGTTGTACTGTATTGGCGTTTCCATGCGCTGCTCTGGTTCGCCAGAAGCGGCTTAGTCATGCTGGCCACATGACCCGGAAGCTGTACGCCGGCTCCCTCAGCCAGTAAAGCGAGATGAGCACCGCAACCCCAGTCAAGGGTACCTTTACCTTTATTGGCCTGAATATAAGCCACACTTTTTCACAAATTCTGACAGGGAAAAGTTAAAGTGTGGCTTATATTCTCCCCCCCCCCCCGGAAGCAGCCTGGGAACGCAGGGCAATGGTGTGCCGCTCCCATGCCTCCCTCGAGCCGTCGGGGGGAGGCCACCAGCAAAGCTGCATGGCCACCTCCCGGCACTACCTCCCCAAGCCTCAGGGCAGTAGTGGCAGGAGTCGGGCGCACAGCACGCTCAAAACCAGGCGCCGGCACCAACTTGGGGAGCGGGGCGCCAAACGCTGGCCACCCCTCATCCCCTGGCACTACCACCCTGGGTAGGGGGTGGCCAGGGCTGGCTTGGGGAGGTAGTGCCGGGAGGCGGGCTGCACCCGCAAACAAGCCTTTACAATTCAAGGTGCGGCTTATTTGCAGGTGTGGCTTATATTTGGGGCAATATTGGAGGTGGTATAATCGGGTAAAGTCAAGTGCAAGAAGCCAGGCCAAATGCCCCACTGTTTTGCAATGAGATCTGTGTCATTATTGTTGGGGAAGTCTCTTTTTTTCTGGAAAACAGAAGCATCAATTAGCCCATGCACTCTTACTGCAAAAGTAACCTTGCTCATTATATTCAGGGAGCTACAGGAAGAGAGTGGACTGATGGTGGACACCTTGCAGAAGATGGGACAGATAACTTTTGAGTTTGTGGGCAACACTGAGCTGATGGAAGTCCATATTTTCCGCACCGACAGTTTTCAAGGAGACCCCACGGAAAGCGATGGTAGGAATGTGGTTGGGAGTGGAAGAGTCGATAGGAATACTTTCCCTTTTTATTCCTTTCTACTGTCCCCCAATCTTACAAGAATGAAGTGCTGGATCTTTCAGATAAAGAATTCCACCCACCCACCGCCAGGATTACTGGGGACACGGGGTGGTTTCATCTTTCCATCACCCAACCAAGCTCACGTAATTATTAGGCTAGAACTTGAGAGGAGTAAGGCTGCATCGCGCGTTAAATGAGCACACCTTTAACTGCTCAGAAAAGTTGTCCAGTTATTGCAGACTGTGTAGTGTGGGAGGAGTGGCTACAAACCATCATAACTGTGTTCTGTCTCCACTGTCAGAGGCAGTAAATGCTTCTGAATGCCAGTTGGTGGAAACCACAGAAGGGAAAGGGGGGGGCCTTTCTAGAGGCCAACCAACTTGAACACCAGGATCTGCTATTTTGTAGAAAGTGGTTTGAGAGAGATATAGCATGTCCCCTGGTATGTGCATACAATTTTCCTTTGTTTCGTCTTTGTTTCTGGTGAAACAATTTTTTTAATGAATCCACAAACTTAGCAGACATGGGGTGAGTGCTGAGACCAAAAATA
Organism: Lacerta agilis; assembly: GCF_009819535.1. Lineage (NCBI taxonomy): Eukaryota > Metazoa > Chordata > Lepidosauria > Squamata > Lacertidae > Lacerta > Lacerta agilis. The sequence goes on from NC_046324.1 coordinate 48,955,225, forward strand.
ATTTAAAGAAGATCTGTTTTGGTCCTTAATCATTCTTCCCTTGTGTGCATGTTCCCACTTCCCTGCAGAAATGCTTCCACAATGGTTTGACCTGGACCAGGTGCCTTTCAAGAACATGTGGCCAGATGATATCTACTGGTTTCCTCTTCTGCTCCAGAAGAAGAAGTTCCTTGGCTACTTTAAGTTCCAGGGGCAGGACACTATCTTAGAATACACCCTGAAAGAAGTGGAGAAGATATAAGAGGAGACCAAGGACGTTAAGCACTTCAAGGCCGAGATTTGAACCACTGGCAATATTGGCCGAGAACCAAGCAGTTAAGAACTTGACACAAATGACCCTTTCCATCAGCCCCACGGCGAAGGAAACAACTCTCTCCCGCAAGTGTGAGGCTAGCAACAAAGCAGGGCAGCTGCTCTCTTGCAGGAGACAAAGGGCAACACTTCTTAGGCATGCACAACTGCCTAACTGCCAACTGTTCCTATTTCATCACATATTGTTGTTGTTCAGTCGTGTCCGACTCTTCGTGACCCCATGGACCAGAGCACGCCAGGCATGCCTATCCTTCACTGCCTCTTCTTCTTCTTCACTGCTTCAACACATAGGCCAACAATTTCACTTTGCAGCAAAAGCCGGGTTAGTGCCTTCTTTAAATAGTGTTGTCTTTCTGTATCGTGTTCAGGGTCCAGCTCCTCCGTTCTTGAGTAGATGTTAAACTGGTTGCATGTTAGTGGCTTGGCTTTCTTCTCCTTCCTGGTAGTAGTTACAGACAGAAGCTGCACCTCCCAAAGGCAGCCACTTCTATGCAGAAGTATTACTGACAGTAATGGCAAGCAGGAGAGAGACCAGTGAGTCGCTTCAGGGCATGAGGCATCGTTTCCAGGTGTAGTTTGTGTTAAAAATAAAAGTCCCAACCTACTGTTTTTCTCAAATGTGGTCAACTGGAGGATTCCTAAACACCTACTAGCAGTGCATAAAAGACACCCAGCCTTCTCCTGCTCTTAGCGACTAGTATTCACTAGCATCTTGCCTCTGAACATGCAGGGATGTATACATTCTAGTAGCAATCCCAGTTCTACAGTCGTACCTCGTGTTACGAAGGCTGTGTGTTGCGTTCGTCACGGGTTACGAACGAACCGAACCTGAAAGTACCGGAACGGGTTACTTCCGGGTTCAGCAATTCGTGCATGCGCAGACGCGCAAAATGACATCATGCGCCGAAGCGCGTTGTGTACATGTGCAGACGCGGCACTTCAGGTTGCAGACCTTTCAGGTTACGAACGGGGCTCCAGAACGGATCCCATTCGTAACCAGAGGCACCACTGTATATGGTAATCTGCATAGAACCAAAATGGTGCCATCCACATGCGAAGAGGAAGCTATTTGCAGGCTTGGGGTTCTCCCAGCGTTTGTAGAAGAACAGGCTTTAGGAAAGAAAATCTAAGAGGGCAAACAGCCCAAGGCAGATCCCTCTTATCATAACTAAAAGCCAGTGAGAATACTTCAGTCTTAAAGTGCCCTTTTATTTCTTCTGTTTTTAATGTCTGAACATTTAATTTCCTCAGTTTGAGTGTTCATTGTTCCACATGCAGCCAAGAAATAACCTGTCACACATCAAGAGGCTTGAGTAACCAAGCACTAGTCTGACACCATCTCAAAGACGAGTAATAAATTTGCAACTGAAATAAACTTTTAATTTTTTTATACAAGTTTCATACATCATGAACACACAATTTTCATAACATTTGATAGATTTTTTTTTTTTTTGGATAGTCATAAAATCTGTAAACATTTTTTTTTTAGTTTATCAGCTGTAGTAAGACGTTCTCCAATTCCTGCAGTTGGATAAAGTGCTTTATTTATTTATTTAAAAAACAAAAAAACAAAAAACACTATGCAAAATGAGAAGGAGACATGAAGTTTGCAAATTTCAAAAATACTGGGAAGAAAAGCACCCCTTATCAGCTGGTGGTTTCTAAAGGGGAGGGGAGAGGTTAAAGAGTTGAGAGTTTGCCAGTTGTTCCACCTGGCATTCAGAGTTTTGCCGTTGAAATATAACTTCCCTTTAAGGCTTAAGACATGGACACACTGCAGAGCTATTCTCATTTCTTACATGGATGTGGCTTCCTCAAAAGAGTGAACACATAAAAAACTGCTCTCCAAGTAGAGACTAGATTTTCTGTCCCAACAAGAGCAACCTCTTGGGACTAGCGGTTTTATACAGCTGTCCTTTGACTAGGCAAAGCTGGAGGAAAATGAAAACCACATTAAAGGTGTTTGTCTCAGTCACCCATTAATGCCATAAAGGTATGTGCACATGAATGAGTAAACCTCACTGATTTTGGTGGGGTTTACTTCAGAGTAAACATGTACGTTCAGAGCCATGTACTCCTGTGCTCACTGGGAAGCAAGTCCCACGAAGTCCAAAAGGGACTTGTGTATAAAATGGAATACAAGAAGAAGCTGGCTTTGCGGATGCTGCAAAAACATCCGTTTCATGTGGCGCATGCGCAATTAAGCCAGTTTGGTCCTCCTGAAGAAGGCGAAGCCCCCTAGTGTAAGGCACAATTAGCAGCTTATGCCTGCCCTCTTTTGTTATCAACAAACAAAACCTTGCTGGCTGCTCAAGCTTGAAGAAATAAGATTAATACTTTTAATTTGCATTATAAACTCTTTCAAAAACATACTACTGCATATACTCGAGTATAAGCCGACCTGAATATAAGCCAAGGCACCTAATTTTACTGCAAAAAACCGGGAAAGCTTATTGACTCGAGTATAAGCCGGGTCTGCGTTTGATGGCGGCGGCAGAGGAGGAAGGAGCAGCTGGAAAGGGCTCCTTTCGACTGCCCCCACCGCTCGCAAAAGCAGGGATCATAGCCGCGGTTGGGAGGGGTGCAACGCAGTGCCTCTCACGACCGCGGCTCCAATCCCTGTTGTTGCGAGAGGCAGGCGGTGGCAGGAGCAGCAGCCCAAAAGGGGTCCTTTCTCACCGCTGCCACCCACCTCACTCGAGTATAAGCCGAGGGCAGCTTTTTCAGCACAAAAAATGTGCTGAAAAACTCTGCTTATACTCAAGTCTATACGGTATTCTAATATATAAAAGAAAAGGCAGGTCAGTTTTTCTGCAAAAAGTAGAAATGTGCACTTCACAGGCCTCCAGGCTGGTTTGCAGCCCAAGTTCCCCCTAGGCAGCGTGCTTAAACCAGGCATGGCCAACCTGGTGCCCTTTGGATGTTTTGGAGAACAGCTCCTGCCAGCCCCAGCCAGCAAAAGTAGCCCTTAACTAATAGGCAAGGGGAATGTCCCAAGGCCTACCTGAGCCATCGGTTTGGTCCTAAGGCAGGTGAAATATGATATATGATGAGGTCCTTGTGCTGGTCAGAGCTATTCCCTGCATCAGGGAGAGGCCTGCAGCTTCTGATATTTAAAGGAGGAGAAACCAGGAGGTTGCCCCCGGGGGGGGGGGGACAAGGCAAGGAAAGGAGGGAAGTCTGGAGAAAAGGCTCCTAATCCCTCCAGGCATAAAGGGCAAAGCATGCGCTTCAAAAGCTAACAGACCTATATTTACATTGAGGCAAGTGTACTGTTAAGGCACATGTAGATTTGTGTTAAAATATGGTCCCAAGAACGCAAAGAAGCCTGTGGAGAGGGAGCCAGGACCTCCCTCCTTTTATATCTTTTATCTATCAAACACACACATCCCTCAACGAAGGCAGATCTAACACAAAAAGTCACGACAGAATGCCCACCTGCAGTATGAAACTGATTCTGCAATTTGCAAGATTACAGACAAGTCAATCCAAACATGTTTCATGCACTAGTTTAATCCCCCGCCCCAATGCTACAGTGAGGCTGCCTGCTTTTTAGTCTTGTAATTTAAAAAAAAAACCAGCACAATACCAGTAACCTGGCTACGTGCTTATCCTTTGCCTTCCCTCACCTGCTATGCACTGTGTGGATTAAGGGGTAGTTATCCTGGTGATGTCATAGACACCATTCCTGCTGCAAACTTGTGGGGGGCAGTGGTTGTTTTCCAGAGCCTGACCCTGGAGAGGAGGAGGTCCCTTTGAATGCCAAAGTTAAGATCCATCTTTCCCAGTAATTGAAACAAACCGCCATTGCATCAAGTGGAAGGAGAGCTGGGTCAGGAATTCTAATAGAGGGTTTCATTGCATTCTATACTGGCGTCTATTGAGAAGGATACAGCCTCCTGCCAATGTATTTGACAGCAAGGGACAAACATTACATTCTTCTCCTCCTCAACCACACGTATCTTCTAAAGGGAAGAATGAAGCAAACGCTTCACACACCTTTTGAAGCTGGAAATAATGTCATGCTTCTGAAAAATGGTTGATGGCTGCATACTTCCATACTGCAGTGCGCATATGTAGAGACTTTTTTTTAAAGCACCAAAAATGTGGGAGACAAAACACAACCAAACAGATAAAATATATGAAATGCATACCAGTGAAAAATATAAACCGCAAGATAGCTGAATTAACAGACCATATCAGAAAGCAGTTCAGAACGTATTAAAATGTATTTATGATATCTCTAAATCAGACTAAGTCTCCCAGACAGTAAAATAGCAAACACTAAAGTGTGTGAAGTTAATATATTTGCTTGCTCAATTCATTGTTGATCTTCTCTTTAATTCATCCTTAAGGCATTATACTTGGTTGAGTTGTATTTGGTACTATCTCAGTTTAGCAACTTTGAAATCTGTGCTTCATTCCTTTGTGGAATCCTAAATTCTTTTTTGAATTCATTAGTCCCATTTGGAAAAAAAGTGTGTAATGTATTTGATATACAAATTATTCTTATATTCTGCATGGCTTTCTAAAGACGGCCTTTAATGTAGATATTCTACAGTACATCTTCCTGTCTTGGTTTTCACCATTTGCATTTGATATATTTTGGAGAGGATGTTTACTCAGAAAAGGATACAGATTCCTTGCGTGTGTACATCACTGCAAGCACAACACGCTGGAACAGAAGCGTATACAAAAGACGTTTTCTGCTAGAAAATGTCTAATTTGAACTGTCCCCTTGGTCCCCGGCCAGCAGTTGGTTTTGCTGGAGAGCCACTTTTAAGAAGTGGGAGGTGGCAAAGGTATCAACTGCCACACGCAACATGAACTGCTGGTATGCACTAATGCCACAGACACAGCTCCCTTTCTGCACATTGTGACTGTGTATATGATACCGGCTGAAAATACAACTCAATTGTCCTTTTCTCAATTCAAATTGAAGCCGGTTTGGAGGGAAATGCATCAAACTGCAGTACTCTATAAGGAATGTATGGATCATGGAATTGTAGAGTTGGAAGGGAACCCCAAGGGTCCTCTAGAAGAAGAAGAGTTTGGATTTGATACCCCGCTTTATCACTACCCGAAGGAGTCTCAAAGCGGCTCACATTCTCCTTTCCCTTCCTCCCCCACAACAAACACTCTGTGAGGTGAGTGGGGCTGAGAGACTTCAGAGAAGTGTGACTAGCCCAAGGTCACCCAGCAGCTGCATGTGGAGCAGCGGAGACGCGAACCCAGTTCTCCAGATTACAAGTCTACCGCTCTTAACCACTACACCACACTGGCTCTCCTAGTCCAACCCCCTGCAATGCAGGAATCTCAACTAAAGCATCCATGGCAGATGGCTGTAGATACGGTTTGTGGCTAACGTCGCATGCTCACCACTTCCCACGCTGTAGGAGCACACTTGATGCAGAGTAAATGGGAGTGTGTACACAGCCTTTGTGTCTTCGGGCAGGCGATTGGGCAGCAACCCACTTGGGGACAGATTTGGCCCATGGCACTCTGCCACCTGCATTCTCAGGAACATATAAAGCAAGGCACATAGGAAGCTGCCTTATGCCAGATCAGACTATTGCCCATCTAGCCCAGCCGTGTCTTGTCTGGCAGACAGTGGCCCCTCTAGAGCCTCAGGCAGAAAAGGACCCTCCCCAACCTTCGCTTGCTGCATGAGCCTTCTAATAAGAGATGGCAAGCATTGAATCTGGGAGCTGTGACCACTGAGTGCTGATCCCCCCCCTTAATAAAATAAAATAAAACTCACAAGAATCCTTTGAGGATAGTTACTTTGCAAAAGAGTTGCTTTCCTAGAGACAATCAATAAACTCCAAAAATATCCAAACTGAAGAGTATATCAGCAACAGAAGGCTCCCAGCAGAGAATAAAACCAGAGCTTTTGGAGCAAAGAAATTCATCGTCACCCCAGAGTCCTTCAAAAATAATATAAAAGGCGAGAGACTGGCGCTCAGCTCTCTGCTTAATACCAAGATCTGAATAAGCCTTTTGGCTGAAGAAACAGCCTCGTTGTGCCTCCTTCCACTTGAGCAAGTCACAAAGTCTTCCATTAATGTGATTTTCTCATTTCACCCAAATTGGCAAACTACGGTATGGTCAACAGCTTCAGAGCAGGCCAGTACATTAAGCCAACATTACAACACCATGGTTTACTATTGTGGCTTATTCCAAAACTGCTAACCACAGCTTCCTGGTTCGGATGAATGGGAAACAAGTGAGTGAAAGATTCACTGCTGTGTTTGATCAGTCGCACAGAGGGGCTGTGCACACAACCAAAACTGATTAAGCGGAGATAACAACCGTTTGAACTTGCTCGTTCTCGCCCTACGCACTGTCACATTTCCCGGCAGCCCATGACATCATGGAGCAGCTCAAAGCAGCAAAACGAAACAACAAGGACTAATACAGCCAATGGGAGGAGACTTCTCGACATTCGTATGCGCAGGAGAACAAGCTCCTCCCTTTCGCTCCCTGCCACGCCCCCCAGTCCAAAAGCATTAACTAGGAAAGAAGTTGACTTCCTGGGAGGACAAGGGTAGAGTTGACAAGTTGCTTGATCCGGAGAAAAGGCAGCTCAGCTTCGGCTTCAGTTCATTCCAGACTTTGCTCATCTAAAGGGAGAAGAGGAGAGAAGAGCAAAATTTGGCATTCAGGCCAAATTTGGCATTCAGTGAGGGGCTGCACCCAAGGCAGCGTTGTGGGGCAGAGGGGAGCAAGCCTCAAGAGTAAGCCAAACTTTTAGTCTCATCGTTCAGCCCAGACACTGAGATCCAGCGCCAAGGGCTTTCTGGCAGTTCCCTCACTGCGAGAAGCAAATCTACAAGGAACCAGGCAGAGGGCCTTCTCGGTAGTGGCGCCCGCCCTGTGGAACGTCCTCCCATCAGAGGTCAAGGAGATAAACAACTACCTGACATTCAGAAAATACCTGAAGGCAGCCCTGTTTAGGGAAGTTTTTAATCTGTGATATTTTAATGTATTTTAATATTTTTTGGAAGCCGCCCAGAGTGGCCGGGGAGACCCAGCCAGATGGGCGGGGTACAAATAATGAATTATTATTATTTACAGAAGCATTACACAGAAGACTGAACCCCTGACTCGTTTCAAGCCTTGTACTGCTTCAAAGCAGCCCACTTGTTGCCATTGGTAAATTGCTCTTTTGGAAACAGCAATATGGAGAGAGATATGGAAAATGTTGTGGAGGGGGTGGGAATGGAGTATCCTGGCTGACTTGCACAAACCCAGAACAAGGAACTTTCCACTCTGCAAAACTGGGTTGCAGGTGCCATTTATTCATTAATAAGGTAAAGGTAAAGAACACTTGGACACTTAGGTCCAGTCAAAGGTGACTATGGGGTTGTGGTGCTCATCTCGTTTTCAGGCCAAGGGAGCCGGCGTTTGTCCACAGACAGCTTTCCAGGTCATGTGGCCAGCAGGACTAAACTGGTGCAATGGAACACTGTGACGGAAACCAGAGCACATGGAAACGCCGTTTACCTTCCCACCGCAGCGGTACCTATTTATCTACTTGCACTGGTGTGATTCCAAAGTGCTAGATTGGCAGGAGCTGGGACAGAACAACAGGAGCTGACCCCGCTGTGGGGATTCAAACTGCCAACCTTCTGATCAGCAAGCCCAAGAGGCTCAGTGGTTTAGACACATTGGCTTGGAGGGAATTCTGCCTTCACCAAGCCCAAAAAGAACTGGGAAATCTCATCGGGGGGGGGGCACTTAAAAAAACTAAACTGGCAGAAGCTGAAAGGAATGATTACCCATAAATTATCTATTTATATTTCACAGATAGACTGCAAATATTTTTTAAAAAATTGTGCTGTTTTGTTGTTTTCCACTCTGGGCTCATATGAGAAACAACTGAATAAATAATACAATCGTACCTTGGAAGTCAAACGGAATCTGCTCTGGAAGTCTGCTTGACTTCTAAAACATTTGGAAACAAAAGCGTGGCTCCTGATTGGCTGCTGGAAGCCATGGAAGCCTGGCCAGACGTTGGGGTTCCAAAGAACGTTCGCAAACCAGAACACTCACTTCCGGGTTTGCAGCGTTCGGGAGCCAAAACATCCGAGTACGAAGGCATTCAGGATCCAAGGTACGACTGTAACAGCAATTACTATATTTTAAAAGGCGCTCACCTCCTTGTGACCTTGGATCTGCGAATTGACAAAAGCCCCCAAGATGTGAGACGTTAGAGGAAGGTAAATGTGGATCAGTTGGGTCTCTTGGTGCAGACAGTACAGAGAGAAGTAATTCCGCAGCTCCATAGTCAGAATAGCGTTCTCTTGCTGTAAAAGGAAGAGGAGAGATCGGTGGGATGCTCCTGGAAGCAGGCACAGAGGGCAGGTTGCAATATACGTGACCCAACAGTTGTCTCTCATGCTAGAATGGGGTGATTTAAGCTCCCCTGTTTCTGGCGCTTGAGCACCACAACAGCAAGAGCCCCAGAGATTTGTAAGCGACCACAAAGATGAGGCAGCAAGCCGTTATTGACAAGGGGAGGCTGCTTACCCAACCCGTCACATATACTCACATATACAGCAGGATACAAACACAACTGAGAGTGGAGGGGGCAGCAAGGGGGGGAAAGCAGATGGCTTTTTTTCTTGACCAGGTCAGGCCATACAAAGCCTATTATCCCCTTCCTTTTTCCACTGGAGCAGCTTCCTGTACTTCCCAGGCTCCCCAGATCTAGACTGTAGGAGCGCCTAATCCCCCATGAGACTCTCTATGTCTTTTAGGGGACAAAGCTCCATGTCTCGTCTTTTACAAAGTGCTTTCTCTTTGGTGGTGCTCTGTCAACAGGAGCCTGCTTGTTGTTGTTTAGTTAATTAGTCATGTCCGCCTCTTTGTTACCCCATGGACCAGAGCCCGCCAGGCACCCCTATCCTCCACTGCCTCTCACAGTTTGGCCAAACTCATGCCAGTCGCTTCGAGAACACTGTCCAACCATCTCATCCTCTGCCGTCCCCTTCTCCTCCATCTTTCCCAACATCAGGGTCTTTTCTAGGGAGTCTTCACTTCTCATGAGATGAGAAGTGACATGGCATGAGGAGAGGAGCCTGCTTAGCCCCATCTTTTCTGGCTTTCCACCAAGCCACAACCTCGCCTTGTGAGCAGATGCATGCTGCCGATTGTCAGATCTGGTTTACTTTTTGGTTTTACCTGTTTGGCTTCTGTTAACCTGGAAATGTCTGATTCCTGGACGTTCTTAGCAGGAGTTTTAGATGGTTTTACCATTTTCCTTTTTTAATGTGTCGCATGTACAGGTGAAACTTGAAAAATTAGAATATTGTGGAAAAGTCCATGTATGTAAGCAATCGTTTTCATTAGCTACTGGAGTTTAATATATGAGATAGACTCATGACATGCAAAGTGAGATATGTCAAGCCTTTGTTTGTTATAATTGTGATGATTATGGCGTACAGCTGATGAGCACTCCAAAGTTGAAATTGTTAATTTGGAGTTCTCATCAGCTGTACGCCATAATCATCACAATTATAACAAGCAAAGGCTTGACATATCTCACTTTGCATGTCATGAGTCTCTTATATTAGTTTCACCTTTTAAGTTGAATTACTGAAAGAAATGAACCTTTCCACGATACTCTAATTTTTCGAGTTTCACCTGTATACCACTCTGGGTATTGTTATGGTCAGAACACATGATCCACAACTAAATCAAAGAGGTAACTGTACACTACTCGGAGTGTGTCTTTGTTTTCACCCAGCCCAGCAGTATTTCCCTATTTTCCAAAGACACTGAAGGTGACTAAACCCCAAAACCACTTTGAACCATTGGAAATCTTGACTAGCAGGCGTTTCGCAAGGCACTGCCCACAGCCAGGTGGGCTAGACACTTGTCTGTGGTGGGATGTGTCTGTGTATGTGTGTATATATATTGAAAGCTCAAGATTCTCAGAATACGGCATATGTCCAGCAATACCAATCCGACATGTTCCTTGGTTTGGATAGAATGCACAAAGCCCTGAATGCTTAGAAAGTACATACAATGGGAGAAGAAGCAGGAGATTGTACCTCCACTATTCGGGATTCCAGCTGCTCCACCGACTCTGGCTCTTTGTTCTGCACTGTGGCGCTCATCATCTGCCTCTTCATCGTGCTATATTTATGCAAGGCTCTCTGGTGCTTGGGCAGAACTCCCTTCTCAAGCCTCTCGCAAAGATCCTACATCACAGAGAGAGAGAAGTCAGGTCACCCTATAAAACAGGATGCTTTCTATACAGCTCGGATCCACCTAACACTGGTATAAAGAGGTGTGGGATATAGCTATTAACAGAGCTGTCAACTTTTCCCTTTACTTTAAGGGAAATTCCCTTATTCCGAATAGGATTCCACGCAAGGAAAGGGAAAAGTTGACACCTATGGCTATTAATGATAAATTAACATGTGCCATTAAGGTAAGATGGGGAATGTGCAGGAGAAATGATTTTGAGGAGCTATACAGTGGTACCTCTGATTATGAACAGGATCCGTTCCGGAGCCCCGTTCGTAACCCGTGACATGCATAACCTGAAGCACCGCGTCTGCGCATGTGCGCGACACGATTCGGTGCTTCTGCGCATGACGTCATTTGACGCATCTGCGCATGCGCGAACCGCCGATCCCGGAAGTAACGCGTTCTGTTATTTCCGGGTTCGGCACGTTCGTAACCCGTGTTGTACGCATCCTGAAGCATTTGTAACGAGGTACGGCTGTAGAAGATGTTTTTAGAATTTGTACTGTTAAAGCAGAAACGGGTCAAACCATCGCAAGAGGTGTTGAAATTTTGGGAGGTTGGATAGTTACAATGGAATGGTCTCGGTGGTGGGGTGCAAATTTTTGATTATTACTTTGTCAAAATAAAAATAAAAAAAATAGGGGGGGAAAGAACCACAGAACATGTGGGAAGATAAGACAGGGGAACTGATTAAAAAACTATTTAGAAATAAAGGGTTCTGCAATGCTAGTATAAGCCAACCTATATATTAAAGGATTCAGAAGACCTCTTCCATCCCAAACCCTTGTTTGGTTGTAACAATGGAGAGGGCTGTTTCTGTGAATGCACCCAGAGATGCCATCTTTCAGGGTGGCCTCCCTCCACAGCAGCATACAGACCTCCCTGTTTCCAAAAGGCTTTTGGTCTGTAGAAATTGAGCTTTACCACCACTTGGCTTTTACTGTTTGACTCTCCAGTTTGCATTTTAAATGCACTGCAGGAAACTGTTCACTGCCAGCAGAGTGTGTGTGTGTTTCTTTCGTATTTTATGCTCTCTGTTTCGTGCCATATATCTAAAATGCTTAATAAAAAGATTTGCAAAAAAAGGGCATCTTGGCCCATCTTGCTCCAAGAAAAAATAATTATTTTTATGCTGCAGTCAATTTCAAAGAGGTTAAAAAGAATTACCATCTTTTTTTAAAAAAAAAAAAGGTTTGTTAAATAGCAGGTAGCATTTGGAGACACAGGAGGTTGTCAAGGGCAATAATAATGAGTACACTTGGGGGTAAATAATGAGCACAGCAGAGTTTCTTCTCTGCCAGCACATTCTGAATGTTTACCTGCATCACTTCCCAATATCAGAATGAAACAGATCTCTTGAGCTGGGAAGCTTTTCATTCAGATCTCGTTTTTGGCACAATTTCACTATGTGGGCCTTAAGCAGCCCACCTTTTCTCAGCCTCTATCCCCCCATCTGTAATAGGGGGGACGTGAGTGGCGCTGTGGGTTAAACCACAGAGCCTAGGGCTTGCCGATCAGAAGGTTGGCAGTTCGAATCCCCGCGACGGGGTGAGCTCCCGTTGCTCGATCCCTGCTCCTGCCCACCTAGCAGTTCGAAAGCACGTCAAAGTGCAAGTAGATAAATAGGTACCGCTCCAGCGGGAAGGTAAATGGCGTTTCCATGTGCTGCTCTGGTTTGCCAGAAGCAGCTTAGTCATGCTGGCCACATGACCCGGAAGCTGTCTGTGGACAAACGGCGGCTCCCTCAGCCTATAGAGTGAGATGAGCGCCACAACCCCATAGTCATCCGCAACTGGACCTAACGATCAGGGGTCCCTTTACCTTTACCTTTTACTACATTCATACCCCACTTATCAGACATAATTGGCTCCCATAGTGAATCAAAACGCCACAGGAAGTTAAAATACATCATACAAATGCAATACAAATCTTAGGGATACATGGATGTGAGTAGGATAAGGGGCTGGTTCGCATGTTACACCAAACCACAGCTTTGCAATACACAGACAAGCCTCCAACCCAGAGCAAAGCAGAGATTACTTTCAGCTTCAAAGAACCGCAGTTTAATCCTGCATTCAGACCAGGAACCCTTGTTTAAAACAGACAACTGTTAGTTAAAACAAGACATTGTCATAATTTATGGTGTGAAGTTGGCTTGTTTAGCAACTAACCATAGTTTGTGTAAACCAGGATTCCTGGTTTTGAACGTAACACTAAACTGAGATGATCTGAAACTGAAAATAACCTTGGCTGTATTTCCTATCCTGCTCCACCTCCCAGGGCCAGCACACAGCCCCCCAAAAGACCCAACTGGCCACCAGACCCTCCCAAATGTCTAGTTTGGCCTCCCATCTCATTCCTTGGGTAGTTTTGCATTAAGCCTTGTGTAACACCCTCAAGCAAGCACGCACAGCTGTTTCTGGGCCATTTACTCACACACTGGCAGGGAGAAAGCAGGGCTTACTTTATAGGACTGGAGCAAGTCCAGGAAAAGGTTCAACTTCTCCACCACATCATTCTCTTCCTGTTTACCCTAGAAAGCAGAATGGCAAATGAGTGAACGAAACAGGGTGGACTTGGGCTGCAGTCCATCCAGGCACAGAACACGGGGAAAGACACTTCCAAGTCTCTTGCCCCAACATCTCTAGTCTCAAGGAGCTACCGTGGGAATGCCCTGGACTAGCAGGCCTAGATGCCAAGGCTGTCGATCTAAGCAGGGCCTGAGAAAGGGAAGTGATGAGCCAGGAGGCTCTGACTGGGAATCTGGAAACAGGGTTCAATGCTTTGCTCTTTAAGCCACCGCGGCTGCAAAGAGGATTACCTGGCAGATCACTGCCGCTCTGCAGCGCCACACCAATAATGACTGAACACTGTTGTGCAGTTAGCTCACCAGCCAGGCAGAATCGGATGGTTTGAGGAGCCATCAGAGGCACACCCGGCCTTTATATAATAACCACACCCTCAGACTGCAATCCCCACTCTAAGGCATTTCTCAGCCAGGCTGGCTGCTCTACAGGGACTTCAGATGGCTGTCAAAACAAACAGATGACTGTTCACAGCAGAAAGAGAGAGGAGCGAAGTGTCTCCAAGATCAGAGAGGAAAAGGAGTGATTGAGAAAGAGAGAGCGTGTGTGTGTGCCAAGAACACTCTTCAATTAATCAGCGTCTTCCCCCTTAAACATATTCATGCACATGCACCAAGCCAGCACAGTGCTGCAAACTCAGCAAGGCATGGAGAATTTAGGTCGGGTTCCTTCCAGTGATGTATGAGCCGCAGGAGGGCACAGATCCTCCTCCTTTTACCAAGGAGATGGAGAAGTGTCAGGTATGGGTGGGTGTGGAGCTCAAGTTATGACTCCTGTGCCTCATCTTCCTTTCTCTGGGCCACTGGCCTTTCAGAACCTTCCTGCCCTGGGCTGTGCTACTTTCTTCTGACCCCTCCAAACGATAACCTGTAACCCTACGAACAAGAAACATGGCTGTTTGCAGGTCTGATCCTGCAGGGCCCTGAATTTTGATTTTTTTTGGGGGGGGAGTGCTATGGGGAAAGAGAGGCACAACTACAAAGCCCGTTTTCTTCGAGGAAGAAGCAGCAGGAGCTCACCTGTTGAACAGCTTTGTCAGCCAGCAGTGCAAATTCGACAGAAAGGCCTTTCAGGGCCTGTTTGAGGTTTCCCCAAGCACTATTGTTCAAAGAAGCCCAGGAAGGGAGTGGGGTTGTGTCGGAGCCCAGAGCACTACAGGAAGAAAAGAAGCATGCAAGAGGGTCTAGGGAGAGATTTCCACAAAGCCCACAGGCTGCCCAAGGGTTCCCTGTCCCAAATTACAGCTCTGTTTTCTTCTTTAACTAGACCCTCATTATGGTTTGCAATTCAAGCCCCTCCCCCCACCCCCAGTGCACACCCTGTTCTTCCGCAGATGACAGCTACAGAGGATAAAGTCATCCGTGATCACTGTCGGAGTTGTATGTGATCTGGATCAAAAATGGAAACCAAAATATTGCAATAAAGTAAACAGGATCCTGCCACTAGCACACATTTTGCAAACTGGGCAAAATGTGTATATATTGATTTGTTTACACACTTCCAAGCCCATCACTGCAACCCCCCAAAGGTGCTAGAAACTTGCTTTTCACAAAATGAAAGCAGATTCCAAATTCTGCACCCACCATCAAATCATGTGCTTGGACAGTGCTATCACAGAATCACAATGTTTACACAGCCTTGGTCACTGTACCCAGAGGTGGAGCTAGCTGCTCCGGCACCCGGAGCGGCACACATGCTGTGCACCTGGGGGGTGCCACGAGCTGCAAGCACCCAAGGGGGGGGGGGTTGCCGTGAGCGTCCCAGGGGGTTGCTGCCCACAGCCCGCGATGAGCATCCCGGGGGGCGCCGATGTCACCCCCCATCAGGGATGATACCCGGGGCGGACCGCACCCACCGCACTCCCTTCCTCCGCCAGTGATTGTGCCCATCTGCAAAATTAAGGCTTGTTCAGAACTAATATAGGGCAACACATAGCAGCCAGCCAAAGGATAGGCTTAAATCAGTTGGTACAGGGAGTGCACCATGTGGCCACACTGACGGCAGCCACTCATTGGGATTTCACTCTCCAATCTTCCCTGGTAGCTCGGAGTATACTAGACTCAAGCTGACCTCAAGCCTTTTTAGGGAGCATGCAATGATCAGGAAACACACCTTTCTTCAGATTATTCATGTTCCATCAGAAAAGGTGGAGTCTATCTCCAAAGATCCCCATGGAACAGGAATGTGAGCTCATACAGACACACAGTTCTTGCAAAAAGGTATCGCGCCTCTGCCACTAAGGATCAAACCACATGAGATAAAGGTCACCTGTTGTTGCATTTCTTCAAATGCTGGTAAACAGAAGCAGTGGGGCACTTGATGTGGATCAGGGCAGCAGCACAGAGGAAGGAAAGAAACACCACCTCTCTCTGCAGGATTTCCCCAAGTTTCCATTACTCCAGTCCCACCCTCTAAAGAAGCTGCTATTTGCCCCATTTGGGGAAACATTCATGCACACAGGGAACACTTTTGTGTGCAGAGCTTAAGGGGATGAACAGGTTTTGGGTGAGGGTGATGGGGAGATGCGATTTGTTTCAGAAAAACGGTGCAAAGCGGAATAGTTTCTCTCCCACCCCACAGCACCACAGTCCCAAAACAGATCAGGGCCCCTCGACAGCTGCAATTTGTCATCATGTAAAAAGTGACCGGACAGGTCTCCATCATCTCATCTAGCTTGTCCTGCGTCTGAGGCTGCAAAAGAGATAGTTCAGCCGAATCCAGTTCACCTTAGTTCCTTCCCAAACAAAAGGAGGTCTGAGGCATTGTCAACTGCTCGGGAAGCTATCCTCTCCGTTCGATCCCGCAGTTTGTAAAAGCTGTTGTAGATGTTTCGGATCAGCTCCCTGCTGGCAGCGAACTGCACCTGGATGTCAGGTGGCAGGAAATCCTAGAGTGGAATACAAATTAGGTCACAACCGGTCCTACGAAAGAGCTTCACAGAGAGAGAGAAAAGTTGCCTACAAACTCAGACAGCATGTATGTCAATTAGGAATCTCTTTACAACTCTGCACGACCCACTTTTCCAATAAGCAGGAAATTCCAAGCACACGCTCACACACCCAGCTACCAGTGTCGCAAACGTAGGGAGGTGTGGAAAGTTAAGCTTGGGCTCTGTCGATACATGGATCACAAAAGGGTGAAAAAGCACCCACCTTTTTTCCCCAAGAAGGTGGAGTAATTGGTGGAGCAGGAATAAAAAAAAATGGGCGGGTGTGTTGCTCAAGTGATGATTTCTTACAAAATATTCCAGGGTTGCAATAGAGCTGAGGATCGTGAAGCCAGACATCCAAACAAGGCAAGGTGGGAGATCTGCAACTGGCTTTCCCATCTTCTTAAAAGCAAGCAGCAAGGGACCTAATTTGTATCAAGAATGCAGAACTGGGGGTGGCAAGGTTAATGCTCCCTACCCCGTGCCATTTTCCTGATGCAAATTGAACTTCTCAAACTCCTGTAAGAACATAAGAATAGGCTGCTGGATCAGGCCAATGGTCCACCTAGCCCAGCATCCTGTTCTCACAGGGCCGACCAGGTGCCTATGGGAAGCCCAAAAGCAGGGCCTGGGCACAGCAGCACACCTGGTGGCTTCCAGCAACTGGTATTCAGAAACATTCCTGCCTCTGACTGTGGAGTCAGAGCACAGCCACCGTGGCTAGTAGCCTATTAGGTACCCCACTGCAGAAAACACACAGGTCCATATATGCGGTAACATACGTGAACCTGTATGTTATCCCTAAGAGGGCAAAGTACCCTCAGGTACATAATAAAAAGGGCAGTAAAAAATTGTCCTTTGGGAAAGTGCTGCAGTCATGAGGAATAAGCACCCCCTCTCTTGTGCTATAATAGCCCTAATGCAATCTGTTCCCCATCTCTCCAAACACACCTCCTTCTAAAATGCATTTAAAGAGAGGAGATCCAACCAAACACATTCCATATTTGTAGCTTGGCCCTAAATGTTAACTCATGGGTAGGCAAACTAAGGCCCGGGGCCCAGATCCAGCCCAATCGCCTTCTAAACATAGCTGTCAACTTTCCCTTTTTTGCGGGAAATTCCCTTATTCCAGCAACGTTTCCCATTGGAAAAAAGAGAAAGTTGACAGCTATGGCCATTTCCCAATGCAAAAAAAGGAAGGTTGACAGCTCTGCTTCTAAATCTGGCCCACGGACGGTCTGGGAATCAGTGTGTTTTTACAAGAGTAGAATGTGCCCTTTTATTTAAAATGCATCTCTGGGTTATTTGTGAGGCCAGCCTGGTGTTTTTACAAGAGTAGAATGTGGGCTTTGATTTAAAATGCATCTCTGGGTTATTTGTTCCACCCCACCCCCCAAAAAAATATAGTCCAGCTCCACACAAGGTCTGAGGGACAGTGGACCGGCCCTCTGCTGAAAAACTTTGCTGACCCCTAACTGGGAAAAGTGGGACACGGGTGGCGCTGTGGGTTAAACCACAGAACCTAGGGCTTGCCAATCAGAAGGTCGGCAGTTCGAATCCCCGCGACGGGGTGAGCTCCCGTTGCTCGGTCCCAGCTCCTGGCCACCTAGCAGTTCGAAAGCACGTCAAAGTGCAAGTAGATAAATAGGTACCGCTCCAGCGGGAAGGTAAACGGCATTTCCATGCACTGCTCTGGTTTGCCAGAAGCGGCTTAGTCATGCTGGCCACATGACCCAGAAGTTGTACGCCGGCTCCCTCGGCCAATAAAGCGAGATGAGCGCCACAACCCCAGAATTGTCTGCGACTGGACCGAATGGCCAGGGGTCCCTTTACCTTTAACTGGAAAAAGTAGTCCAACCTGTAGTGATCGATCTGATCCAGCAGATGGCACCATTACAGACACACACCCCCTTTACAAAGACAATCAGCTAATTATCTCTAGCTGCCAGAAAGTGCACTTTAGATTGCAAAACTGCAAGCAGAGTCTGTTGTTAATATATTCTTGTACACTGTGTAAGTGTAGGTACTATATAGTTAATAAATATTGTTGGACCACCATGTTCCTCCTCCCCTTTCACCCAATCGGAGCCAGGAGTCAGCTGCAAACAGTGGGTGTGAGCTCCTGAAATGCCAAAGTCAGTGGGATCAAAGCAGCCTAAATGAGCGTCATTGCAACCAGCGCGTCTCTTCGCTGTTACAAAAGAAGCCTTTGGGAGCTTCCTGTTCAAATAATACCGCTGCTGTTTTCCAAGCAGGTAGGAGACTTTCCAGCTGCATGAGAGAGACAGAATACCTTGGCCTGAGTTGCTAGCTTGCAAGTCATGAATTCGTCTCCCACACCCTGGACCAATTCCCTCAGCTTGTTCTGCACATCCTGGAAAAGCAATGGAAACAGATTTTGTTTTAGAGGGAGGGAGGGAGGGAGAGTTTGTGTTATCAGGTGACTTACCCTCAGCCCATGTCTTGTGACTGCACAACCTTATTGAAGACGCTGGTGTGTTTTGCTTCTCTAGGCTAAGCAAACATGTGTCTCAACCATTAATTGCCTCTTGTGGGGGAGGGGGTCAAGCTGACACACCAAAAGCAAGGCTGCCAAGCAAGGCCAGCTCCGAGACTGTTATGGGAAGGAAACCTGCAGCGCTTCCCTCCTCCCTCCACCACCGTGAGAGACAGGCAGAAGTCCAATCTTGCCAAGTATTGGCACTGGCTATGCTTGCAAAACACCCTCTTCCCAAATCAACTATTTCTCCAGATTCCTGCTGAACGCCACAGCACTGTATCTTAGAGCACTCCATTTCCAGTCTGCCTTCTTCAAGAGTGAATCTTCTATGCTGTGGCACAACAATACATTTGAATATCCAAGAACGGGAAAGGCCTAGTTAATGTGGGACATTGGAGTCAAACACAACTATTTATAACTGCTAGTTAGTGCATGAAAGGGTTAAGATCAGAGAGTTCTCATGCTACACTTTGAAGGAGAATGATATGAAAATGACGCATCATTGGTATTTAACTCCTAGTAAATTAGGTAAAAGGTATAAATCAAAATCTAAAACATGCTGGAAATGTAAAGAGAAAGAGGGTATTTTTTTATCACATGTGGTGGTCATGTAAGATGATAAAAGACTTCTGGGAAATGATATATAATGAATTGGGTAGCCAGTGTGGTGTAGTGGTTAAGAGTGGTAGACTTGTAATCTGGTGAACCGGGTTCGCGTCTTCACTCCTCCACATGCAGCTGCTGGGTGACCTTGGGCTAGTCACACTTCTCTGAAGTCTCTCAGCCCCACTCACCTCACAGAGTGTTTGTTGTGGGGGAGGAAGGGAAAGGAGAATGTTAGCCGCTTTGAGACTCCTTTGGGTAGTGAAAAGCGGGATATCAAATCCAAACTCTTCTTCTTCTTCTTCTTCTTGGGTAGGGGGGGTGTTGAAAATAACTTAAGAAACCAGAAGACTTTTTTTAGGCATTACAAGACCAGAGATCCCAAAGGACCAAATGAAACTATTCATGTACGTGACCACAGCTGCGCAAATTCTGTCAGCCAAGAAATGGAAAGGCTGTACAACTCCGACCAAAGGAGAGTGGCAGATAAAATGGATGAACTATGCCGATATGGCAAAATTTACAGGAAGAATTAGAAACCAGGAAGAGGAGGTCTTTAATAAAGAATGGGGAAAGTTTATAATCTATTTGAAAAACTATTGTAAACAATTACACACATTGGTAGGATTGACAGAAAACTTGTAGCAAAAATTTGAACTATGGAATGATAAAGGATTTATAAGAATAGAGTTATGAAAGAGATGCAGAAGGAAAAAATCATTATATTAAGATCCACAATGGAGGGGGGGAGTCAAAGGGGATTATTTGTTTATGTTTTTATTTTGCTTGTTTAGGGAGGAAGTGAAGCTGCTTCTCTGCCTTTTAATCTTACTCTCTCCATGCCTTGTAACTGACCAGGATGGACATGTCTGAACATGCTCAAACTTCAGACCACATGTTTGAAACTATATTTTGTATTTTGCACCCAAGAGTAAACTACCTGTGTTCTCCTTGCTGCTGCACAGAACAATGCATGAATCAGACCTTTGGATTTAGTAAGTAAAACTTTTAAAGTTACTTAACAATGTGTGGTCTGTTCATTGCTAGAGGGGTAGAGAGAATGGGCAAGCATTTTAAGGCAGGCTGAATGGGATACACAAAAGGGTTTTTAGAAATCATTCCAAACAACTATCAGAGGATACTAAGAACTGTCAACTTTAAAACTATGAGACCCACTGAAAGGTATTTTAATGAAGCTCAAAAGGGTTCTATCCAGTATTAGTCCCATTCAGTATTGACCCACTGAATTTAGTGCTCATGGTTATCTTAGGATCTGTAATTTTAATGGATCTACTCTTGGCAGGACTTAGTTCGATACACTCCAAAGTGATCAATGCAAGAGACACGCCATCCAGAGTGCCTCTATTTCACATAAGCCATGGCTTTTGCTGCAAAGCTGACCTTGTGGACAATCTTAGCTCCCCTTTAAAAGCATTTTTTCCAGCCCTCCAGGTTGCCAAAACAGAAATCTGGAAATGTGCAACAGCATCTCCACTCTGTTGTTCTGGAATCTTTGGAATGTCTTGGATAGAACCATTATTAAAAATAAAAAAATGCATTCCTCATGGAACCCATAGGCAAGATTCCACCACAGTCCTCAGGGCCCCTCTGTCCTAGTTTCCAGGAACCCGGTGCTCTCCAGCTAAGGCTGATGTGAGTCGCAGTGCAAAATATCTGGACAGCACCAGGCTGGCAAAGACTCCTCTGTCCCCTGCACTCATCCTTTCCTTGCCACTTAACCATCTCTGCCATTTTCAAAGTCATTTTAATTCTGCCACAACGCTGGCTGACTCCTTTAGGGAATGTGCACACCACCAACTTTTAACACACAACCCTCCGAAACAAAGCACAAGCCTCCATTTTGCACTTTGTGAAACATGATGAATGGCTAGATAAGACTGGCAATGTTTGCTTGTGCACACTTCCTGGGAATTTGCTTTTTAAATGCATGTGCACATTTCCAGAATGGAAAAGGTAGTTTGGGCGAGTGGCGGAGACACACAGTCCAGATATATCCCATCAAACTCTGCCCACTGGTGTGGACAGCAAGCGGCAGATTAGCAATGAAAATTTTGATTAAAAGGTGCAGAAGCTAACATGCGAAACGCACATGCCGGGGAAAAAATATCAGATATGAATGACCATATAAATGGTCCACATCCAGAAGCACCTTTGCTACAAGGAAGATTCTTCTATATTCCCCTTGGTTAGCAATATTATACCGTATTGGCCTGAATATAAGCTGCACTTCCTCCCCCCCCCCCAATTCTGACCGTGAAAAGTTAAAGTGCAGCTTATATTACAAAAACTGGCTTTTACAATATTGCTGCTGAAACAGACATACGGTAAAACAGAACGGGTGTGAGTGTCTGCAGAATTTTAAGGGAGCGGCTTATATTCAGGTATTGTCTTTTTTTTTTTCTCCCCCCACCCCGAATTTTAAAGGTACGGCTTATATTTGGGGGCGGCTTATATTCAGGCCAATACGGTACTTGCAATTAGACAAGGGTTAGTCAGAGGAGCTTCCTGGTCCATACAGAACAGATGCATCCAACAAACACTGTAATGCACTACTCAGGAGTAAGAGCATAAGAAGTGCCTGCTGGATCAGGCCAGTATGGCCCACACAGTCTAGCATCCTGTTCTCACAGCGGCCAGCCAGATGCTTGTTAGGAAACCTGCAAGCGGGAACCGAGCACAAGAGCAGTCTCCCACAATTTTTGGTTTTCAACAAATGGTATCCAGAAGCATTAGTGCCTCTGACCATAGAGGAAGAGCATGGCCATCCTGGCTAATAGCCATCAACAGCCCTCTCCTCCATGACTTTGTCTGGTCCTTTGAAAACCCATCCAAGTTGGTGGCCACCACTGCCTCCTGCGGGAGAGAGTTCCATAGTTTAACCCTGAATCTTTCCATGTTCAGCTTCATTGTACTCACCGACCCGCTGAAGGAGAGGAAGAGCTTCAAAAGCACATCTTCTGAGAACGGAGGATGCCGAGCCACCAGGTTAATGAAGCGCTTCAATGCACGCCGCCTTGTCTCGATAAATTCTCGGTCGGCTTTGAGAAGGAACACAGTGCAGGAAAAATAAATAAATCTCCAACTCTGAGAACCTCCTCTATCACCTCTGTTTAGACATGGAACCAATTTGATTAAGGTCGCTGGGAACTGTAACTTTATGAGGATTAAACTACAGGGCCCAGAATACTTTGAGGGAGAAAATATCCTTCAAAAGTGCTTTGAAGGTATACAGTAGAACCCCGGGTTATGCACACAATCCGTTCCAGGTTGCCGTGCGTAACGCGGGCGTGCATAACTCGACCGCACGTAAAAAAACCTGAAAACCCGGAAGTCGCGCGATTTGAGCGCTTCTGCGCATGTGCGAAGTGAGCAGAAGCATTCTGCGCATCCGATGGTTCCGCGCGCTCCGGAAAACACTTCCGGGGTGCGGGAGTGCCTATCCCGAAAGTACGCAACATGGAGCGTACGCAACATGAGGTATGACTGTAGTGTGTACACAGTTAGAGGCTCCAAAACGGAGGATGGAGACCTTCCTTGCTCTTCATAGAAGTTCTCAAGCATACAGCATTCTTATCAAAACAGTAAGAAGTTGGGGGCAGAAAATCATGTAAAACACAAACTCTGGGTTCGGAAAAATCGTGCAAATTGAGTATTCTTAAGAATGTGTTATTCATGCGCATAAGTGACTGTTAAAACTGGAGCTCTCTCAATATAGGATTTCCTAGACATTTTCTTCTCCTCAAATCCGGAGAATATAGCTCAGATGGAGCTAACACGTAGTTCAGCAAAATCTGACATGCCACAACTCCCATCAGCACCAGCCACCATGGCTACTGATCAGAGATGATGGGATCTGTAGTACAGAAACATCTGAGTCACCCCTGAGGCAAAAGATGCTTTTGAACTTGGACAAAATTAGCATTGTGTTTCCCTGCCAGTTGCTGGTCTCTACTGCTGGCTTAGCTTCCCCTCCATACATGATGGCTGAATTCACAAATAATGCCAAACCATGGTTGGGCTTTCCACCTGAAGTTATCCTCACAAACAGTTTGCATACTAGAGATTCTGGTTTGCTATTACTGTATATTCTGGCGTATAAGACTACTTATTAATCCAGGAAAATATTCTCAAAAGTCGGGGGTCGTCTTATACACCGGGTGGAGAATCTGCAGTCGAGTATATCTAAAACTCTATATTTTAACTGGAAAAGGTGGGGGTCGTCTTATACGCCCAGTCATCTTATACGCCGGAAAATACGGTACATCTGAATTCACAAACCACTGACAAACCACAGATATGTCCTTTTATAAAAAATCTGAAGAGGCTGGCTTGCACCATGGAGGCAGGAATGAATTTATTAAGAGAAGTGCCGAACAGATGGGAAAGGAAATCCCACAACCGGCTCCAAACCATGGTTTGCCTGATATACATCTGGAAACTCAAGCTATTGTATAGGTTCTTAGCTTTGGTTACCACAAACTACCCTTTGATGTGATGTCTGAATAGAATTGAATTGGAATAATGTTGTTGCTGCAGAGCCTCTGAACCTCTGCTACTCTGACCATCCCTCCTCAAGCGCATCTCATCTCAGCAGCCCAAGACGTACCTCCTATCATTCTTTTTGGGGGAAGAGCAGGAACCATACGGTAGGGGAACTTCTGAAGAAGCATCTCATGGAAGACCACAAAGTCATTGTACCGCCTGTACACCGAGCACCTGAAACGCTGTAGGAGAAAAAGAGGGAGGGAACCCTTTCAGTGCTTCAGCAGGCCCAATAAATTTCTTCATGAGAAGAACCCAGGCCAAAAGTTCATCTAGCCCGGCATTCTATTTCCAGAAATGTCAAGCCAGGTGCCTGCAAGAAATGCAGAGCTCAAAGGAAATAACTGTTCCTTACTGTTGGCTCCCCAACAGCTAGTGCTCCAAGATATACAACATTCAAACATTCAATTCCCTTTTAGCAAGAGCCCCTGACGGATTAGACCAGGGGTCAGCAAACGTTTTCAGCAGGGGGCCGGTCCACTGTCCCTGAGACCTTGTGGGGGGCCGGGCTATATTTTTTTTGGGGGGGGGGGAATGAACAAATTCCTATGCCCCACAAATAACCCAGAGATGCATTTTAAATAACAGCACACATTCTGCTCACATAAAAACACCAGGCAGGCCCCACAAATAACCCAGAAATGCATTTTAAATAAAAGGACACATTCTACTCATTTAAAAACACGCTGATTCCCGGACCATCCGCGGGCCGGATTTAGAAGGCGATTGGGCCACATCCGGCCCCCGGCCCTTAGTTTGGGGACCCCTGGATTAGACCAAAGGACCAAGCAGGCCAGCAAACTTATGGCCAACCAGACACCTCTGGGCATTGACAAGCAAGGCGTGAATGAAATATCTTTGAATATTCTTCGTCACCTCAACTCTTCTCATAGACAGGAGGGAATTCCTCTTTCAGAATGGTCCCAGCTACATTGGCGCATTATCTCAAAACAAAGGAAGCAGTCACCCCCACCCTTTGGAATGACAGGTTCCACCTCCCATGACTTTTCAAGCAGGTGACAGCCCAACACAGAAACTAATGCAGGGGAAGGATTCCCCACTCTTCCTTCTTCGGTTCACCAGCGAGTGGCATTACCTTACTGGAAACTTCGTACTCCACATGCTTCAGGAAGAGACCCTTTTTCTCAGGAATCAGCTCCACTTGCACCGTGTCCTTGCTCAACAGCTCTGGGAGCGTGTGGGGAAGCACCAGCGGGTTCCCCTGGGGGGTCTGCATCAGAGACTCTTCCGGCTCCTTCAGGTCACTTGGAGGCTTCGCAGAGTCTAGCTAGCAGAAAGAGGAGAATCAAAAGAGGAAAACGCCAGAGGAAAAACGCTGCGAGAGCAACAGCCGGGGCTTCCGATTTCTTCCTCTGCCCCCAACCAGAAGCCAAGAACACCCTTCAGGACGCTCTTTCCCAAAGCAGCTGGGCAGGCAGGGGAGACTCGGCAAACTCTTCCCTACAACACTCCAGGAGATCCCTAATCTCACACCTAAGCAAGACGCCCGGCTGCTCTTCTTGGACACTTGCCAAAAACTCTGATGCTGCAAGCTAGCCAAGAGGCCGGTATTTCCTGCCTGGTTTGCTCCCGCTAAGACAAGAATCTGAGTGAGTCGGCATTCTGGGATCCTGCTAATGACAACAAGCTTGTGGAAGGAAAGGCATCGCTATTTGAACTCTGGGCTGTGAATGAGCCTCCTAAAACAGTCCCCCAAAGCACAGGAAGGCACTTCATTTCATGCAGCTTGGAAAGGCAGGGGTGGCGGACGGTGGGAGAGCCAGACCCTTAGTTTTAGCCCAAGGTAAGAGGTTTTCCTCTGCCCTGGTTTGACTAGAGGCAGGTTTATCCATATCATTCATTTATATGTGGCTAGGGAAACCCAGCCAGATGGGTGGGGTATAATTAAATAATTGATTATTAACGCTTGGGCCAGCTTTCAATCCAAAATTCTCAAGGCAAGATGCAGCAGCTAAAATCACAAAGTAAGGTGACAAGAGGCAGAAAAACCCAACAACGGCCAATAAAAAGGTTCAATAAAATGAAAGCAGGTTGTCTAAGGAGAGATGCCTTTACAAGCGACCTGGCTCCCAACTCTGGTGTGTCTGAGAAGGCAGGTGTTTCCGTGCCTCAGGGGCCACCACAGTGAACGCACTTGATTCTGCTGTGGAGTGTTGCTTGTTTCAACCTCCTTTTTAAAAGGGTCTTCTTATTGCAGAAGAATCCCTTGAATGCAAGTTCTCCCTTCAGGAACCATGCGTCAGTGGAGCACAGCAGATGTTTTGCCTTTCAGACAGAGCTCAGGCTTATTCCCGATTATGAAGTCCCTGTATCCAGCAATACAGACCAGGAGAGCAACTCGCAAGCTACTGGCCAGATTGCCTTCCAATGTCAAACCCAGAGACAAAAGATGGGTATATGGGCAAACAGCATCTGCGCAGTGAATCTGAGCCACGATACACGAGAGGGGGTAAGGAGACCTTGCCAGACTGGGATCCTACTGTATTATAAGCTGTTAAGTGGAATTTGCTGCCAAGGAATGTGGTGGAATCTCCTTCTTTGGAGGTCTTTAAGCAGAGGCTTGACAGCCATCTGTCAGGAATGCTTTGATGGTGTTTCCTGCTTGGCAGAGAGTTGGACTGGATGGCCCTTGTGGCCTCTTCCAACTCTAGGATTCTATGATTCTATGAATTCTGGCTTTTGTCCTTCTCACTCTGCAAGTCAAGGGAGGGCGCCATCCATTTGCCATCTGGCACAGTGCTCCCTTTCCTTTGTTATCTTAATGGCCCATCACCCAGGCAGGTGGAAGCTAGCCTGGCTTGATTAGATGTTAACACTTGCTGGATCCATGGACCAGAGGAGTCCGGCACCCATGAACTGATAGCAATATATCTAACCTGGAGGCTTTGAGGCATTTGAAACACCTGTATGTAAAAGATGCACTTGCAATGCACCTTTCCTTTAGAAAAATCCCAAGCAACAACTCTTCGTGCCTCCCCAACGTTAAAACCTTAATTCCCCGTCAGCTTCAAACATGCCTAAGAAACACAAGCTTACGCTTCCTTAGATACTTGTGGTTTTGTCTTCTTCCACAACCCTGAGCTTTTCTGCTCCACCCAAATGCTTCTCCTCATCACACCCAATCTGCTTCTCCTGCTCCTGGCCCTCAGGCAATCTTCTCCAGCATCCCATCAGACTCATCCACTGATGATGCAAAAACCACTCAGCTATGAGAAGTTCTCACGTGAACAGGTACTGGACGCCTTGGTCTATTAACACTCTCGCACCTAGAATCACGGTGGATTTGATTATAATGAAATCGATTTAAATCACAATTTAAATCACTAGCCAGTAAGATTTGATTTAAATCATTTTTTTTACAGAAAGACTCATTCTTGCTGGTATACTCTTAATATTTACAACCAGATGAAGTTTTCATTTTTGGAATAACAAATTTTCAGAGTAGTTCATATCAAAAATTACTAATTTGGTCACACTATTAGAAATACATGGAAATTATGAAATTATTGTGAGGTTTAATAAGTTAACTGTTTATATTCGGACAACTTTTCTGCTGTACTTTATTGGAAGGAGAAAAATAATCATTTCCTTAGTAACAATTTAAACAATTTATTTAACTGAAACAATAACATTATAGCATATGTAGCCATGTTTGTTAACTGATGTGGTTGAACAATTAAAAAAAACCCCTTAAGGGCTTTAGCACACATGAAAAATTTAAAACAAATCCTTATTTCCTGATGAATAGCCTTTGGACTATAATGTAACTTAAATAGAAAACTATCTTTGGAAAGATTTTTCCTCCAAAAGC
This sequence comes from Lacerta agilis, assembly GCF_009819535.1. Taxonomy (NCBI): domain Eukaryota; kingdom Metazoa; phylum Chordata; class Lepidosauria; order Squamata; family Lacertidae; genus Lacerta; species Lacerta agilis. The sequence goes on from NC_046324.1 coordinate 48,982,809, forward strand.
AATTTATTTTAAAAATCCAATTGAAATTGAAAAAAATCTGATTTTTAAAAAACTGTTGATTTTTAACCACCCTGCCTTGAAGCTGAAGACGGCATTGTATGTAAAGAAAGAGAATGTGCTTCAATCTATCAACAACATCTATTACGGTACTTACAGCACCAGAGGAAGCTGCCATATACAGAGGCAAACCACCAGTTCATCTAACTGTCTTTGCATGGACTGGCAGCTGCTGTCCAGGGTTTCAGACAGGGGCATTCGCAGGCCACCTAGTGAGATGCCATGTGCTTTGCACACAAACCAAATGCCTTACCCCCTGGGACATGGCTCGACAAAGCCAAGATTGATGCGCACCCTCACCAAATATGACTGTTCCGACATATTGCCACAAGAGGAACAAAAGCAACAGATGCTTTTGTTCATAGAAATGTTGCATCCCCTCTACTTTTGCCAAAGTATTATCAGGTGTTGATAATGCACATATCAATTAATTTGTTGAAGCAGATTTGTCACCAGTTAAACAAATGTTAATCAAATAATTTTTGGACTGATTTTTATTTTTATTTTGGACTGTGAATTAATCAACAGAACAATTCAATGTGTAGTCAGACCCAAGTCCCACCATGTTCGGTGGGGCTTGCTCCCACAGAGGTGCACGCAGGATTGCAACCCAAAGAACTGCACAAATTTGCTCACAAGAAAAACAAAAGCCGTGAGGAAGAAAAAAGCCAACCTTTGTTTTTAGATAAAGCACAGCAGTTTTTACAGTAACTATGCTTTTAAAAACAGCATTTCCATTCTCTCTCTCTCTCTCTCTCAGAAGAGCTCTTAAGATGGGACTTCACACCTGCAATTTTTGTAAGCATTTTTTAAAGTATATTTTTAAAGTGCATTTTTTAAAACAGGGATTTTCCCTTTGCAAAAAGCTGCAACAGGGCTTTTAGAGGAGGAAAACCAGAAAAAAAAATTTTTCTTGCTTCCTCCTCTAAAAACGAGGTGCGCCCTATGATCCGGTGCGCCCTATGGAGCGAAAAATACGATATGTTCTACTGACCTATTAATTGGAAGCAGCTTCTGATTCAAAATATATGTTTTTAATCAATTAAAATAACTGATTTAGGTTGCAGCCCTATAACCACTGAAGAAAATAGGATGTGCTTTTGAATAATCAAATACCGGTAGTAGTAGTAGTAGTAGTAGTAGTAGTAGTAGTAGTAATTTAATTCTACCCCGCCCATCTGGCTAGGTTTCCCCAGCCACTCTGGGTGGCTCCCAACAGAATATTAAAAACATGATAAAACATCAAACATTAAAAACTTCCCTAAACAAGGCTGCCTTCAGATGTCTTTTATAAGTAAGATACAGTAGTTGTTTATTTCCTTGGCATCTGATGGGAGGGCGTTCCACAGGGAGGGTGCCACTACCGAGAAGGCCCTCTGCCTGGTTCCCTGTAACCTCACTTCTCGCAGTGAGGGAACCGCCAGAAGGCCCTCGGCGCTGAACCTCAGTGTCCGGGCAGAATGATGGGGGTGTAGACGCTCCTTCAGGTATACTGGACCGAGGCCGTTTAGGGCTTTAAAGGTCAGCACCAACACCAAGTATGGGTTTTCATGTCAACTCAACATTGCATTCCTAGCTAAAAGGCAGGGAAATCACCAGCTCAACGGTCAGGTGAAGGAAGCCCACACCAGTGCATTTCTGCTTTGAACTTCTTTTAACACTTTCTGCCATTTACCAAAAAAAAAAAAAAAACCCTGACACCCTATTTTCACCTTTCAGTATTTTTCTGGCACAGGTATATCACCTAAATACACATCCATCCATCCTTGTTTGTCCAAAGCTAGATAAGAAGTGAATCCAACTGGAAGCCGTTCAAAGAAATAATGTAGTTTTATCTACTACTTGGGCAGCTTTCTTCCACTCCACTGTGAGCCTCATCAGCATTAGATAGCTAATAAACAACGGAATGGTTGTTAAAGATTAGATACGCCTGCGAAAGAAAGAGAGAGAGTCCTGTCCCGCTGGCTCTAGAATACAGAAAATGCTGAGATAATGAAGCGTAATACAAGCTCCAGGCTGATCATATGACTCTAAGCGGTCTTTCCTTTTGAATGCTCATGTCCAGAACTGTTATCTGTACTTAGGAGTCTCCAAAATGCTTTCTAATATCAAGGCCAAGTTTACACAGGCCACAACGGGGGGACGGGACAAAAACAGAAATAAATAAACAAGTGGCCTCTTCATTATTACACCAAATATTTACTATATCCGGCAGTACAGTTCCTAGTACAAAGTCATTGAGCATGAAGTTCAGGCTTTGATGCCAAGACTAATCCCTTTGCCAAGTAACACAACTCACAAAGCAGCCCCTCAAGGGACTCAACTGACGTGTTGTGGAATAACATCAAGAGAAGTCCACTGCCAGGGAATGAATGGCAAGTCTGGAGGACAATGTCCTCCGAAGCTCTTCAGAAGCACATCTATCATCCGGCTGGCAAAGATCAGTGGCGAACAGACCCAGGATCACCAGCCAAGAAGACCAGGATGGACAGTGCTCTCAGTCCATTGGTATGAACTGTTGTTTCCAAAACCAGGCAAAGTTATTTATTTAAGTTGCAAATACTTCATTGAAGTGGATGACATACAACTGCTTCCTTCTAAGGAGTACTATCTCCATGTGAGCACATCGCGGGCTGCATGTACTTTGACTGGCTCAATGGCAGGCCCCTTTCATTTTTGGAGACCTTGGACAACACCGCCGTTATGCTGAAACACAAAGCTACTCAGCACCTCCTATGGTCAAAGGAATCATCGCACAATAGATGTCACACAATAATCAAACAATTCAATCAACTGTAATGCAAATATATACACACTGGTGAAACTGTGGCTTGCCTTTTCCATTTCATACAATTATAAATAAATACAGTTGTGAATGGTTCTTATGGAGCTACAAATGGAATTCACGACTGAAGCCAAGAGAGGAAGCGAGTGAAATCAAGACAATCCTAGTCAGAGCACGTTCTTGTTCCAACACTACGTTTTATACTTATCTTCTAAATATACAAGCACAAATATCTTGTGAGAGCTACTCTGGAAGCTTCAAAGGTCAGGCCTATGTCTGATTTTTTTTCTGAGAGTTTTATACTTGTTTCTGTGCACATGCCTTCCTAGTTATTTATTTGTAAGAGTATTTCCAAACCGCCAGCTCAGTCAAACAGTGTCATGGTAGTAGACAATAAAGTAAAAATAGGCAAATACAAAACATCACACCCCAAACAGCCCTACGTTTCCTGCTGTCTATCTTTGTATTGCACAACTCTGAGAGGAGAAACACCAATGCCATACTCAAGAGGTCAGGTTTCAAGAAATCTTTACAATCCTGAGCCCTCCTCCAAACCCAAACACCACCTTACCTTGAAGCTCATCCAAAGATTGCAGAAAACTAGGTTAACAACTGTCATCTGCTGCCTATCAGATAAAACTGGCCTACAGCACTACTGCTGGTGCAGACTTTAAAACCAACACAAGACGTGAATAGCACCAGCTCCTACTATCCCTGCTGCCGCCAACACCGCTCCTTTGATGCAATAATACAGGCATAGGCAAACTCGGCCCTCCAGATGTTTTTGGGACTACAATTCCTATCATCCCTGACCACTGGTCCTGTTAGCTAGGGGTGGTGGGAGTTGTAGTCCCAAAACATCTGGAGGGCCGAGCTTGCCTATGCCTGCAATAATACATGGTGCAACATAAACTGCTGATAGATCAATTTGGGAACACTGGGATCCCTTTGTGTGAGACACCCCAGCATGAAAAACAAACAAGAAAGTTGAGCAAGCATTTTCTTCCCCGATACCAAACCTCTTCAGGAACCCATTCATCCAAATTGACTATGATATCAGTGCAATGACATTGTGCATAGACAACTACCTCGTCTACATGGTTTCCTAGTCAACGGCTTCTTTTTCCTCCAAGATGTCACTGTGATACATCCTAGCTCACAAGGCTTTTTGCCTCCACCCCAAACTTGTGATCAACACCCCACCCCACTTATGGCGCTACCAGGCCAGCTTCTTAAGCTCCTCAGTCCCAAATAGGTTTTAGATCAATGCTGACCCAGAACGTTTTCCTCTCCCCGCTTTTCTACCTCTATAACATCATGCAAAGCTTGGGAAGAGTGTGCAACTTTTGCTGATTAATTCCAAAGGCGGCTAACACAAAAATTTAAAAGAATCCTAAGGAGAACCCATTTATATTTATTCTGCTCTCAAGTGCTTAGCCAGAGTCATAAAGTTGGTTGGCATCCGTCTGTCTCGGGAGACAATGGAGGAGTGAACCTTCAGGGGTGAAGTCAAACAGTTGAAGAGTTGTAGCGCCTGCTGTGGTTTTAGAGACCAATACGGGAGAGACATGTTTTGTTGCAGCTGGGGCAGAGCAAAGTGTCCAGTTGTGTTGAAGCAGGGGTACTATGGCATTTCTTCTTTCTCCTCCCAGTGGTCATTTCTCCTCTAGTCACTGCTGTGGATACACAACCTGACTGACTGTCTCCGGGCAGAGGTCGTCTGCAAGGGATTCCCACACTGCAAGGTTAATGCTGCCAGCCTTCATGTCACAATCTTCGAAACACAGAGTTGGTCTGCCGACGGGCCTAGTACCAACAACCAGCTTCACATAGAGCACGTTTTTGGGGATCCTGCCATCTTCCGTTCTATGAACATGACCAAGGCAGCATAGACCAGTGTTTTTCAACCTTTTTTGGGCAAAGGCACACTTGTTTCATGAAAAAAATCACGAGGCACACCACCATTAGAAAATGTTAAAAAAGTTAACTCTGTGCCTATATTGACTATATATAAAGTAATTTTTCAATTTTTCCCACGGCACACCAGGCAACATCTCGCGGCACACTAGTGTGCCGCGGAACAGTGGTTGAAAAACACTGGCATAGACATCGCTGAGACAGGAGTGTGAATATGCTTGGATTGTGGGCTTGGGAAACATCTTTGTTTGAGATTCTGTCCTGCCATGTGATGCCCAAAATCTTCCTGACACAGCGCAGGTGGAAGGCAAGGAGTCACAAAGTATTACAGTAAGAAATGGAGCCACTCAAAATATGATTAAAACAAACTGACAGCATAATCCACTGCCATACACATTATATGTTCAAAATATTTTACAATAATACAATTGAAATCTATAGCAAGTTACTGGAAAGGTAAGATTCCCCCCCATTTATGATTCAGCTCAACAATTTAACAGAATGAATGAATGAATGTTTATATAAACAAGGACCAAATTACACAGAAGCACAATTGTAAAAGCACACCATCATCACAAGCCTGAGTCAACCAACACTTCTCAAAACTGCCCCATCTTGACAAAATGGTGATGGAGCCAAGTACACCCACCACGGAGGGAATTCTAATGCCATGGTGTCACAACCGAGAAGGCCCCGTCTTTCAGAGCTACCCACCAAGGCTCAACGAACAGGAGGGTCAACAAATTTAGCCGTTGATCATCATTCTGAGATAATTCATCGCTGTCGCATGCACGCCCCACAACAGTACACTGCTAGGCTGCATCAGTTTTATGTTGTTGTTCAGTCGTTCAGTCGTGTCCGACTCTTCGTGACCCCATGGACCAGAGCACGCCAGGCACGCCTATCCTTCACTGCCTCTCGCAGTTTGGCCAAACTCATGTTAGTAGCTTCGAGAACACTGTCCAACCATCTCATCCTCTGTCGTCCCCTTCTCCTTGTGCCCTCCATCTTTCCCAACATCAGGGTCTTTTCTAGGGATTCTTCTCTTCTCATGAGGTGGCCAAAGTACTGGAGCCTCAACTTCAGGATCTGTCCTTCTAGTGAGTACTCAGGGCTGATTTCTTTTTATACACAATAGTAAAATGAAAAACTAATTTTAGTTATAAGGAAAAGCTAGTTTGGGTCATGATGATGCATTTGAGCGGCGTCCCTCTGTTTTCCAGCCACCTGGCACAGAGCCTGACAGAACTTACGCAAGCATAAAAGTCTACAGAACACATAATTATCTTAGGGTCCGGGGTCCGGACAAAACTGGTTGTCTAAACAACTGCTGCTGCATTTGCCAAACACTTTCCAAGATGCTAATATTCAAGGGAACCGTAAAATAGAAAATGGGCATCATAACAGCAACCTCAGCAAATCGACAATCCCAAAGAGCATGGGAAGGGGGGGGGGAATTCCTCAGGAAGCAATGTGACCAGTCCACCAGGAAGAACAGACAAGGTTTCATCCTCACTATCTCAAGCCGTGACCTGTGGGGGGTGGGGACTCCGGGTCCAAATAATGCAGGGAGCCCAGATTTCCCCTTAGCAAAACCAGATGTTTCCCTGCCATTATGGAGCCAAGCATCTGAACATAATAATGAAGGGTCATTCATCAGCCTTTCCTTTCCTTCTTCTTCCCTATCTTATTCTAGAGAGATTTCGAGCTCGTGACTTTCTATCTATTGACAGAGGCTATAATCAGGATTACATGGTGGTGAGCTCCAAAGAAATCAGCACAGTTTACTCTCAATTAAGTATTAACCAGATTATTATTTTTTAAATCCTGCTTCCTTAAAAAAAAAAAAAAAAAGCTCTCAAAGCAATTTACAACCAGATGTAAACAATCCCGTACGAAGATTTACAACTGTCCATCAATAGCTTCCTCCTATGAAGGGGTTAGGGGGTTTTGTGTGTAGTGGGGGGTGGTTTCCCCCCACCCCGGAAACCCCCAACCACATCAGCATTGCTAGAATTCACCAGAAGGCAAAACTACCGCCTACAAGTTTACACGGGAGTTTCACTAAGTGACACATACTGTCTCACTTCTGCAATTCTTCGCTTTCCCTCACGCCAGGAAAATCACACACTCCCTCTCCCAAAAACAACCTTCAATATGAAACAGCTGGATTATTCGGAATATTCTGTTTGGCCAAGCCAAGCCATTTTTAATAGCCAGTGTAAAATCAAGACTAGGAAGACCTTGGTCCAATCTCATGACAGCCATAAATTAACTGGGTGGCCTTAAGCAACTCTCCTTCGCTTCAATTTTCCACTTACAAATTTGCATCGTAAGTTTGAACAGAGAGAATTGCTGCCAAGGATTCAGCATACAGATTGTGGAAGCAGTTTAAGAAATTATAGCCAGTATGGCATAGTGCAGGCATAGGCAACCTCGGCCCTCCAGATGATGGGAATTGTAGTCCCAAAACATCTGGAGGGCTGAGGTTGCCTATGCCTGGCATAGTGCATAGAGTGCCGTATTAGGACTTGGAAGGAAGACTTGGGTTCAAATCCCTGCTGAAGTGAAGCTCACGCAGTCACATGCTAACCTCCTCCCACAGGCCTGTTGTCAGAATGAGAGGAGTATGAGCAGACTCCTTGGAAGAAGAAGGGTGGAATGACACAGTAACTTTACTAACTTCAATGTAATAATGTATGAAAAGGATGCAAATCCTTCCTTTAAGACAAGGGTCAGCAAACTTTTTCAGCAGGGGGCCGGTCCACTGTCCCCCAGACCTTGTGGGGGGGGGCGGACTATATTGGGGGAGGGGGAATGAACGAATTCCTATGCCCCACATATAACCCAAAGATGCATTTTAAATAAAAGGACACATTCTACTCATGTAAAAAACATGCTGATTCCCGGACTGTCTGTGGGCCGAATTTAGAAGGCGATTGGGCCAGATCCAGCCCCGGGCCTTAGTTTTGCCTACCCATGCTTTAAGAAATGGTCTTACATACCGGTACTTACTAAGAAGTAAAACCCGCTGAACTCATTATGACTTTCTTTTGAGTAAGCAAGTATGCTTGGATTGCTCTGTCAGCATAGGATTGTGCCTGCATGATACAAGACACTGGAAGCTGATTCATAGAGAGTCAGGAGGTACCAACTTATCAAGAAAAGACATGGATTTCAGCATACACAAGCAGAATATTATCTTCTGGTGCTGCGTGTATGGACATTAAAGGCCATTAAACAGGAAGAGGGATGAATCCGTTTTCCACACAAAAGGCAGGCAGAGCAATCAGTAAATCGCATCTGAACATTTTGAGTCACTTGGGCTTGCATGCTGTTGAGCGCACTTTCAGCGCAAGTTGCTTCATCCTCCTGGAACTTTCATATATTTTCCTCAAATGTATTTGCTAATGCTATTCTAGGCTGCATCAACCGAAGTATAGTGTCCAGATCAAGGGAAGTAACAGTACCACTATATTCTGCCTTGGTCAGATGACACCTGGAATACTGTATCCAATTCTGGGTACCACGATTTAAGAGGGATGTGGAGAAGCTGGAAGGTATGCAGAGGAGAGCAACCAAGATGATCAAGGAAGCCTTGAAACCAAGCCTTATGAGGAACAGTTGAGGGAGCTGGGTATGTTTAGCCTGGAAAAGAGGTGAATGAGAAGAGATACGATAGCCATCTTCAAATATCTCAAGGGATGCCACATGGAAGAGGGAACAAGCTTGTTTTCTCCTGCTCTGGAGGGCAGGACTTGAACCCATGGCTTCAAGTTGCAAGAAAGGAGATTCCGACTAAACATCAGGGGAAACTTTCTGACAGTAAGAGCTGTTTGACAGTGGAACAGACTCCCTCAAGAGGTGGTGGACTCTCCTTCCTTGGAGGTTTGTAAGCAGAGGTTGGATGGTCATCTGTCATGGATGCTTTAGCTGAGATTCCTGCATTGCAGGGGGTTGGACTAGATGACCCAACTCTACAATTCTATGATTTCCAGCCATTGACCAAACAATTTTAGGGAACAAACATAGGATGCTGTCAGACCAAACTGGTCCATCTAATTGAATATTTATTGTCTATATTCAGTGCCATTCTTCTAGAATGAGAGGTGCCTGAACTCACTACGAATGTCTCCCTTGTACTCTTATAATGGCAATGGCACCCACTTCCAGTAATAATAATAATAATAATAATAATAATAATAATTTATTTATACCCCGCCCATCTGGCTGGGTCTCCCCGGCCACTCTGGGTGGCCTCTAACAAATACTAAAATACAATACAAATTCCAATACAATACAATACAATACAAGTTCCAGCTGGGGGGAAAGCCCCATCTGTATTGACTGGCAGAGGCTTTCCAGCATGTCAAACAGTGAAATGTCCCACCCCTATCTGGAGATGCCAGGAACTGAACCTGGGACTTTCTGCATGCAAAGCAAATGCTCTGCTAACAAGCTACACACCTTCCTCCTCCAACAATGGCATTCATTTTCCTCAGCATATAAAGATCTCAGTTATCCGACCTATGTGGCTGCAAAAGCATATTGCTAAGTAGGCTCCTAAGGCACATTTCATCACTTTGGTGCTATCAGAATGATATGTGCAACAGAAGACATGGCCATCAGCTTAATATACCTAGGCATTATTCAAACAAGTAAACATTAAGCATTGTCAGGCGGCCTATAGAAACTGCATTGTTAAATGTTTATCTCAATACCTGCTTGGGTTTTAACAGGCCTTTTTCACGAATGAAGCAGATTACAAAGACTTCCACATTTGCTAGAAATACTACTTCAACAGAAGCAGCGTCAGATTCTACTTCCACATTAAGCAGAAGAACTATTTCAGAGGAACTATTGCCGATTCCCACAGTAGCTATAGAAATACTACTAATTCAAAGGGAATAATAATAAATAACATGACCTAAGCTATTTCAAAACAACTATTTCCCATGCCATACTATAGAAATACTACAAAGTAGCTTGTGGTACCTGCCAGAGAATTTATTACCGAACTAAGGCTAATTTGCTAGCCTTTAAGGTTAACACACAACTTGTTTTGCTACAGCAAACTAATGTACACTTGCAGTTACAGGGAGGTAGCCGTGTTGGTCCGCCATAGTCAAAACAAAATAAAAAATAAAAAAATCCTTCCAGTAGCACCTTAGAGACCAACTAAGTTTGTTCTTGGTATGAGCATGCACACTTCAGGCACACGAAAGCTCATACCAAGAACAAACTTTGTTGCTCTCTAAGGTGCTACTGGAAGGATTTTTTTATTTTTTATAATGTACACTTGCATAGTGGTAAACCCCATTGAACTCAGTGGGCCTGAGTAACCCTAGGAAGGATTGTTAGGATTGGAAGTTAAAGAAATAATATTGCAAATATTATTGCAAATATAGCCACCTAGAAATAAAGTGACATATATAAATCCTTCTATCTAGAGTAATAACCACAACTATTTCAAGTAAACTATTCATGAACGACTATTTCCCACAGAGCACTAAAATGTGAAACTGCTGCATGACAATACATCAAGGGGCTGAACCAAGGCAAAATATTTTTAGCACGGGTGTTCCTTGTCTTCCCAAGGCCACCAAGAACAGTTTTATGAATTGCCACTGTTCCTTACGTAATTCTCACTAATAAATAATGATGATGATGATGATGATGATGATGATGTATGCAGTCTCCCCCCTCCTGTAGTTTCCAGCAACTGGTCATTTTCAGAAGCATCGCTGCCTCCAACTGTGCAGGCGCGGCAATGCCACCCTGGCCAGTAGCCCACCCATCGCCCTCTCCCCTAGTCCCCTTTGAAAGGAACCCAAATTGGGTGGCAGCCGCTGTCCCATGCGGGAGCGAGTTCCACAGATTAACAAGGCGCTGAGCGAAAGAAGAAAGGTTTCCTTTTCCCCCTCTTCTCCCGAATCCGCCAACTATATAATCTGTGTATCTATGTAATGCAAAGACTGCTGCTGTACTTTCGAAGAGCGCGCGGCCATCGGCGGCGAAGCGCGGCGCGGAAAAGCTGCCTTCCTGCAAACAACCCTCACGGAGACGAGCGCGCCCAGGGGTGGGGGGCTTGTGGGCGCCCTGGGGGGTGGGGAAATAGGTGCCGGGGCGGGCGGGCGCCCTCGCAAGGTCCTCCAGGTGCCTCAGCCCAGCGCCGCCCCTTCCCCGGCAAGAGGTGCAGCAGCGGCTCCCCGCCACCGCCAACCCAATAATACCTCAGCGGTGCAGAAAAACAGGAAAGAGCTAACGGCCCGTGCTTGCCCCTCGCGCGGCCCTGGGCTCCCCTCAGCGCAACCCGCACCTGAGGCCCCTCCGGCTGCCCCCGTTCCCGCGGCGGGCGGCTCCTCGTCCATGGCTCGCCTCTCTCTTTCCCTCTCGGCAGTCATGTGAGGAGGAGGAGGCGGCGGCGGCGTCCTCGGGACCCTTCGTGGCGCCCTCCCCTTCCTCCCCGGCTCCCGCCCGCCTGCCTTCGCTCCCCCTCGGCCGGAGAGGCGGCGCCGGGGCGGGCGAGAGGCTCGCTGGCTGCTGCCCGGGACGAGGCGAAGAGGAGCGCGCTGGGGAGACACGAGAGAGGTTGCCGGGGTTGGTTGCTGCTGGAGCCGAGCCCCGCCGCACCTGTTTCGCTTTTTCCGAGCCGCCGTTCAGACGTGCAGTTGGTCAGACGCGCGTCCAGTGGACTCTGAAAACGGGAGCTGGGGGGGGGGGCTCGGTCTACTGCGGCGCGCGGGACTCCCCGGGAGACAGTCGAGCGGCCGGAGAAAGAAGCAGGAGCAGCTTCCTGTCCTGCACACGTGTCGCACGTCCGAGGACAGCAGAGCATACTTTATTTATTGGGTTGTTTTATTCGGGGCTATTCTAGAAAAAGAGGTGCCAGAACTCACCATGAACGCTTCCCTTGTTCTCTAAGAATGGCAATGGCGCCCACCTGAGAGGTGCTGGAAAGGAGTTCTGGCTGGGAAAAAATGCCTTATAGTAATTTATTTTATTTATTAATTAATTACTTAATTATACCCCAACCATCTGGATGGGTTTCCTCAGCCACTCTGGGCGGCTTCCAACAGAATATTACAATAGTCTATTAAACATTAAAAGCTTCCCTAAACAGGGCTGCCTTCGGGTATTTTCTGAATGTCAAGGTAGTTGTTTATCTCCTTGACCTCTGAAGGGAGGGTGTTCCACAGGGCGGGTGCCACTACCGAGAAGGCCTTTTTCTCTTTGACATCTGGTTTATTAAATCTACAGGGAACCAGGCAGAGGTCAAGGAGATAAACAACTACCTTGACATTCAGAAAATACCTGAAGGCAGCCCTGTTTAGGGAAGCTTTTAATGTTTAATAGACTATTGTAATATTCTGTTGGAAGCCGCCCAGAGTGGCTGGGGGGACCCGGCCAGATGGGTGAGGTACAAATAATAAATATATTATTATTATTATTATTATTATTATTATTATTATTATTATTATTATTATTATTATTATTATTAGTGTAATAATAATAATAATAATAATAATAATCCCAATGAATCCTAAAGCAGCTTACAAGGTTGCAGGGTTTTTAGCTGGGGCAATCAGAATAAGATCCACTATTTGACTATTCATTCAAAACCCTAAAATGTATTTTATATGATTGACTTTTTATTTCTCTTCTTTGTATATCATATTGTTTTATTGCTATGGCCGATAGCTGACACAAAGAAAGATTCATTCATTCATTCTCTCATTCTCTCTCAGCTCACAAGGCAATAAGCAACAACAGCATGATAGCACGTCATAGAACTGTAAAGTTGGGAGGTGACACCCCCGGTCATCTAGTCCAACCCCCTGCAATGCAGGAATCTTTTGCCCAATATGGGCCTCAAACGTAGGACCCTGAGGTTAAGAGCCTCTACCGACTGAGCTGTTCATCCAGCAGTGTAATACAGTATAAATTATGTAGACTGATTAAAAAATCGTTAGCGAAGCAATTACAAAGCAATCTCTAAAACACCGTTAACAAAGCACCAACTGGAAAAGAAGCTGAAGTTACCATTAAAGCAAAAGTCATGTTATCTGATTAAGAAATCAGTACAGTGTTCATAATCTATAAAATATTAGCAACATTAACAAAACAGCTGCCAAAAAACAATATGAATTGAGCATTGTTGAATTCATGCACACTCCCCACATCCCCATGACTCATAATCTCTCCGTTTAGCTCATTAAAATGCACATAATTCCCTTGGCAGCAGCTCTCTTCTGAAGGTTCCTCTGGCTGGAGGTGGGGCAGCGCAGGTGGGAAAAGCCATTACCTGTTGGGCAACACCGAGTCTCTCAGCCCTCACCCTTGCAGTGCGTGGCTTGGTGCTGAAAATGTGAAGCGATGATCTCTCCTCGGGTGCAGCCATGGCCTGCTGAAGGGCACATCTCTCCCAATGAGAGTAACAGGGATGAGGGGAAACAACTCAAGTTCAAAGTCGCACAGTTCTTGATCTTTTCACTCTGCACATGTGTCATGGCACTTTACAAGCCGTCTCGTGATGGGGCTTAAAAATTGCAGCCCCACCAAGTCAGAATGTTACCACCTGCCAGTGCCTAAATACATATTGTTGTTGTTGTTGTTGTTGAATTTATAAAAGTACAAAATATAGAGCTGAAGAATAAAAGAAAAAATGAAAGAAAAAATAGATACATTACATGGATTCTTAATTCTATTCCGACGACTTCCCATCTATCCTTCCATGGCTCCCTAAAGTTTCCCATTCCTGCTGCATATTCTATTTTTTTCTAACTATTTAAATGTTCAAATTCTTCTCATTATAAACTATAACTGCCGAGCTTACTCACTAAAGTCCTAACATTTTAACAACGGTTTTTTAGGTAGTCTACAAATGGCTTCCATTCCTCTTCAAAACTTTTCTCTTCTCCCTCTCTAATTTTGCTGCTGGTTAAGCTTGCTATTTCTGCGTATTCCATTAATTTCATCTGCCTGTCTTCCTTTGTAGGTACTATCTGCTCTCCATCTGTGTGCATATAGGATTCTTGCTGCTGTAGTGGCTCACACAAATAAATTTATTTGTTTACTTATTACCTTGGACCTCATTATCCCTAACAGAAAGGCCTCTAGCCTCTTCGGAAAGCTCTTCCGAAATAATTTTTTTAATTCGTTATATATCATTTACCATTATTCTTTAACTACCACATACAGCAAAAAGTTCAATCTGTAGCTTTACGCTTACATTTACCTGATTGTGACTTACACATTTTCCCTAATTTATTTGACATCAAGTACCATCTGTAAGTGGATGTGGGTGGCGCTGTGGGTTAAACCACAGAGCCTAGGGCTCGCTGATCAGAAGGTCGGTGGTTCAAATCCCCGCAACGGAGTGAGCTCCTGTTGCTTGGTCCCAGCTCCTGCCCACCTAGCAGTCAAAAGTGCAAGTAGATAAATAGGTACCGCTCCGGCGGGAAGGTAAACGGCGTTTCTATGTGCTGCTCTGGTTCGCCAGAAGCAGCTTTGTCATGCTGGCCACATGACCCGGAAGCTGGACACCAGCTCCCTTGGCCAGTAAAGCGAGATGAGCGCCACAACCCCAGAGTCGGACACGTCTGGACCTAATGGTCAGGGGTCCCTTTACCTTTACCATCTGTAAATCATTTGCCAATAATTTTCCTTAAGAGAATAGCTTTTCCCACAAATCTAACTCTATATTGTGGCCCACAACTCTAGCCCAATTGCTGTTTTCACCATTCCATCCTTTGTCTCCCATTCTAATAATAACTTATACATTTTTAGAAATTAACTTCTCATTATTATCTATCAGCTTTCTCTCAAATTCTGAGGTCTGTTCTATAAAACCACATTGTTTATCAACTTTAAATATTTAATTCAATTGACGGTATTGCAACCAGTCTGTCACCTGGTTACCAACTTTTCCCATCTTCTTCAGGCTTACAATTGTGTCTGTAAAGTCCAGTAGTTCTCTATATGTTCTCTATATGTTGCCCATCCTGTTTCCATATTCAATTTTTTCAGTTCTTCCTTGGGAGTAAGTTCTGCTAAACTCCCAGCAGCCCCCAAGAAGTTGGTCTACCTGTAAGATGGCACAGGTAATTTTCTGACTCTGGATTCACAGGCCTTCTCTGGGAGTGGGAATATGATAACAGTTCTTGGGGTCCTGATTAATATAGCAGTGTATATCATTCCATGTACTTAAAATGGTCTTACAGGGACCCCTCATTTAGTTGTCAGTGTGTATTACTTTAGTAACTTAAAAATATGGTAAGCCAGCCCTATGGGAGGGGGGCCTCCTGCTGAGAGGGGCCTTGGACCTCTGCCTCAAAGTCCTGCCCTGACAATGCCCGCTGAGTGCACCCTGCGATCTGCATTGGCATAAGCTGCCGGAGTGCAGAAAACAATACCCAAGAGAGCTCATTAAGTGTTCATTATCTCCTCCTTTGTTTTGTAACTGTGAAATGTTTAATACAAATACTGATTTTAAGTAATAACAACCCCACTCAAATTCTCGTACACTGGAGACTTCAAGGCTCACAGAGCAGGACTTCCGGATAACTTTTCATGGGATTTAAGTATTGGAACCAAGAAACCAAAAGAAACGATCCAGACTGAAGCCTCCCTAAAGAATGCACAGAGCGCTTTTAACTCCAGGGTAACCACAAGCTTTGGCCACCTCGTGAGAAGAAAAGACTCCCTGGAAAAGACCCTGATGTTGGGAAAGATGGAGGGCACAAGGAGAAGGGGACGACAGAGGATGAGATGGTTGGACAGTGTTCTCGAAGCGACTGGCATGAGTCTGGCCCAACTGCGGGAGGCAGTGAAAGATAGGCGTGCCTGGCGTGCTCTGGTCCATGCGGTCACGAAGAGTCGGACACGACTGAACGACTGAACAACAACAACAAGCCACAACACTTTACAGTTGCATACTATTATTAATCATTATTGTTATTGTTATATTCCACAATTACGTGCTTTTAACAGCTTCAAGGTGAGCACAACAGGATTTTGATAAGAGTTTGGACCAAACGTGATCCACCTGGAGGAGGAACTGGCAACCCACTCCAGTATCCCTGCCAAGAAAACTCCATGGACAAAGACAACAGGCATATAAAAGATATGACGCTGGAAGATGAGCCCCTCAGGTCGGAAGGCGTCCAACATGCTACTGGGGAAGAGCGGAGGACAAGTACAAGTAGATCCAGAGCTGATGAAGCGGCTGGGCCAAAGCCGAAAGGACGCTCAGTTGCTGATATGCCTGGAAGCGAAAGGAAAGTCCAATGCTGTAAAGAAAAGTATTGCATAGGAACCTGGAATGTAAGAACCATGAACCTTGGAAAGCTGGATGTGGTAAAAAATGAGATGGCAAGAATAAACATTGACATCCTAGGCATCAGTGAACTAAAATGGACAGGAATGGGCGAATTCAGTTCGGATGACTATCATATCTACTACTGTGGGCAGGAATCGCGTAAAAGAAATGGAGTGGCCCTCATAGTCAACAAAAGAGTGGCGAAAGCTGTACTGGGATGCAATTTCAAAAATGATAGAATGATCTCGATACGAATCCAAGGCAGACCTTTTAACATCACAGTAATCCAAATTTATGCACCAACTACCAGTGCTGAAGAAACTGAAATTGATCAATTCTATGAAGACTTACAACACCTTATAGAAATGACACCAAAGAAGGATGTTCTTCTCATTATAGGGGATTGGAATGCTAAAGTAGGGAGTCAAGAGATAAAAGGAACAACTGGCAAGTTTGGCCTTGGAGTTCAAAATGAAGCAGGGCAAAGGCTAATAGAGTTCTGTCAAGAGAACAAGCTGGTCATCACAAACACTCTTTTCCAACAACACAAGAGACGACTCTACACATGGACATCACCAGATGGGCAACATCGAAATCAGATTGATTATATTCTCTGCAGCCAAAGATGGAGAAGCTCTATACACTCAGCAAAAACAAGACCTGGAGCTGACTGTGGCTCAGATCATCAGCTTCTTATAGCAAAATTCCAGCTTAAACTGAAGAAAGTAGGAAAAACCACTGGGCCAGTAAGATTCAATCTAAATCAAATTCCTTATGAATACACAGTTGAAGTGAAGAACAGGTTCAAGGATTTAGATTTGGTGGATAGAGTGCCTGAAGAACTGTGGATGGAGGCTCGTAACATTATACAGGAGACAGCAACGAAAACCATCCCAATGAAAAAGAAATGCAAGAAAGCAAAGTGGCTGTCCAATGAGGCCTTACAAATAGCGGGGGAGAGAAGACAAGCAAAATGCGAGGGAGATCGTGAAAGATACAGGAAATTGAATGCAGATTTCCAAAGAATAGCAAGGAGAGACAAGAGGGCCTTTCTAAACGAGCAATGCAAAGAAATAGAGGAAAATAACAGAATGGGGAAAACCAGAGATTTGTTCAAGAAAATTGGAGATATGAAAGGAAGATTTCGTACAAAGATTACCACAATTAAGGACAAAAGTGGAAAGGACCTAACAGAAGCAGAAGACATCAAGAAGAGGTGGCAAGAATACACAGAGGAATTATACCAAAAAGATACGGAGGTGTCATACACCCCAGGTAATGTGGTTGCTGACCTTGAGCCAGACATCCTGGAGAGTGAAGTCAAATGGGCCTTAGAAAGCCTCGCTAACAACAAGGCCAGTGGAAGTGATGATATTCCAGCTGAACTATTAAAAATTTTAAAAGATGATGCTGTTAAGGTGCTACACTCAATATGCCAGCAAATTTGGAAAACTCAGCAGTGGCCAGAGGATTGGAGAAGATCAGTCTACATCCCAATCCCAAAGAAGGGCAGTGCCAAAGAATGCTCCAACTACCGCACAATCGCACTCATTTCACACGCTAGCAAGGTTATGCTTAAAATTCTACAAGGCAGGCTTAAGCAGTATGTGGACCGAGAACTCCCAGAAGTGCAAGCTGGATTTCGAAGGGGCAGAGGAACCAGAGACCAAATTGCAAACATGCGCTGGATTATGGAGAAAGCTAGAGAGTTCCAGAAAAACATCTACTTCTGCTTCATTGACTACGCAAAAGCATTTGACTGTGTCAACCACAACAAACTATGGCAAGTTCTTAAAGAAATGGGAGTGCCGGATCACCTCATTTGTCTCCTGAGAAATCTCTATGTGGGACAAGAAGCTGCAGTTAGAACTGGATATGGAACAACTGATTGGTTCAAAATTGGGAAAGGAGTACGACAAGGCTGTATATTGTCTCCCTGCTTATTTAACTTATATGCAGAATTCATCATGCGAAAGGCTGGACTGGATGAATCCCAAACCGGAATTAAGATTGCTGGAAAAAATATCAACAACCTCAGATATGCTGATGATACTACCTTGATGGCAGAAAGTGAGGAGGAATTAAAGAACCTTTTAATGAGGGTGAAAGAGGAGAGCGCAAAATATGGTCTGAAGCTCAACATCAAAAAAACTAAGATCATGGCCACTGGTCCCATCACCTCCTGGCAAATAGAAGGGGAAGAAATGGAGGCAGTGAGAGATTTCACTTTCTTGGGTTCCATGATCACTGCAGATGGTGACAGCAGTCACGAAATTAGAAGACGCCTGCTTTTTGGGAGAAAAGCAATGACAAACCTAGACAGCATCTTAAAAAGCAGAGACATCACCTTGCCGACAAAGGTCCGTATAGTTAAAGCTATGGTTTTCCCAGTAGTAATGTACGGAAGTGAGAGCTGGACCATCAAGAAGGCTGATCGCCGAAGAATTGATGCTTTTGAATTATGGTGCTGGAGGAGACTCTTGAGAGTCCCATGGACTGCAAGAAGATCAAACCTATCCATTCTCAAAGAAATCAGGCCTGAGTGCTCACTAGAAGGACAGATCCTGAAGTTGAGGCTCCAGTACTTTGGCCACCTCATGAGAAGAGAAGACTCCCTAGAAAAGACCCTGATGTTGGGAAAGATGGAGGGCACAAGGAGAAGGGGACGACAGAGGATGAGATGGTTGGACAGTGTTCTCGAAGCTACTAACATGAGTCTGGCCAAACTGCGAGAGGCAGTGAAGGATAGGCGTGCCTGGCGTGCTCTGGTCCATGGGGTCACGAAGAGTCGGACACGACTGAACGACTGAACAACAACAACATGAAGAAGCAGCGACAGGGAAAATTTCACTGATGTATTAACCTTATTGTGATACATAATGAGTGGAATTGGATGGAGGTGACAGTTCTATATGCTGCCAGCAACCATGGTCAGCCCAATATATGCTGTCATCTGAGGCGAACCAAAAAATGTTGCCTCCCCCACAAAGGAGGGATAAGGGAAGATCAACATCAGGAACAAGGCTTGTCTACATCATAATTGAAGTGGGAAGGCTGTTTCAGGGTAGGAAAGGGCCCCGCTCTGGATTACACCGGATGGATGCAGACCCCAGGAGGCAACCCCCACCATTTCCTCTCTAGGGGTGAGAGGAGACCAGCAGGATCTCCTATTCACCAAGAGGCCACTGTAGAGGTGGCTGCCAGCAGTTCCGGTCTCTGAGACCACTGCAGCCATGGTGTCACTGCAACAGCACATCGGGCAAAACATGTATGGGAACTGTAGTGCTGTGAGGGGAATAGGGGTATCCTAACCACAGAGCCTAGGGCTTGCTGATCAGAAGATTGGCAGTTCGAATCCCCGCGACGGGGTGAGCTCCCGTTGCTCGGTCCCAGCTCCTGCCCACCTAGCAGTTCGAAAGCATATCAAAGTGCAAGTAGATAAATAGGTACCGCTCCGGCGGAGAAGTGAACGGTGTTTCCACATGGTTTGCCACAGAAGCAGCTTAGTCATGCTGGCCACATGACCCGGAAGCTGTACGCCAGCTCCCTTGGCCAGTAACAGGAGATGAGCGCCCCAACCCCAGAGTCTGACACGACTGGGCCTAATGGTCAGGGGTCCCTTTACCTTTTTAACCACTTTCAGCACCCTGAACAAACTCATTTCCCCCCAAAATTTGGGGGACAAGCCATGCCTGTTTAAAGTGGTATCATCACTGCTTTAAATGTATGGCTTGAATCAAATGTAAGAATGTAGAATGCTCTTCCCAGGGAAGTTTGTCAGGCGCCTTCATTATACACCTTTAGGCGCCAGGCAAAAATGTTCCTTTTTAACGAGGCCCTTGGTTGATTTGATTGACATCCTATGCCCTTTTAAAATGTGGTTCTTTTGGGGGAGTGTTATTGGGTTGTTGTTTTTACTTTGATTATATATATATATAGTGGTTTTATATGTTGATTTTGTTCTGTGAACCGCCTTGAGACCTCCAGTTATAGGGCGGTATATAAATCCAATCAATCAATCAATCAATCAATCAATGCCATGCCATGCCATGCCATGCCATGCCTGTTTAAAGTGGTATCATCATTGCTTTAAATGTATGGTTAGAATGTAGCCTGCATCAAGGAAACGTCACAGAATTCACTTGCAAATAAAGCACAAATCTGGAAAGGGCCAAATTCATTGCACGTGAGAATCAATTTCCCTTTGGCATTTATTGCAGGTCCACTTCAGGAGCATTCAGGGCTGGATTTAGGTTTGATGAGGCCCTATGCTACTGAAGGTATTGGGACCCTTTATATGTCCAGCTGTCCTTTGTCAACAACAAATTGCCACTGTTTTTTGTGTTGAATATGTGCTATATGGGGCGGGAAAGCCTTATTGGGAGGAAAGCAATGACAAACCTAGACAGCAGCTTAAAAAGCAGAGACATCACCTTGCCGACAAAGGTCCATATAGTTAAAGCTATGGTTTTCCCAGTAGTGATGTATGGAAGTGAGAGCTGGACCATCAAGAAGGCTGATGGCCGAAGAATTGATGCTTTTGAGTTGTGGTGCTGGAGGAGACTCTTGAGAGTGCCATGGACTGCAAGAAGATCAGACCTATCCATTCTGAAGGAAATCAGCCCTGAGTGTTCACTGGAAGGACAGATCCTGAAGCTGAAGCTCCAATACTTTGGCCACCTCATGAGAAGAGAAGACTCCCTGGAAAAGACCCTGATGTTGAGAAAGATGGAGGGCAGGAGAAGGGGACGACAGAGGATGAGATTGTTGGACAGTGTTCTCCAAGCTACCAACATGAGTCTGACCAAACTGCGGGGGACAGTGGAAGACAGGAGTGCCTGGCGTGCTCTGGTCCATGGGGTCACGACTAAACGACAATTTATGGATTTAATAGGTATCTAAAGCCATTTGCACATAACAACATGTGTATTTTATCAAAGTAATTGTTTAACTGAAATATAATTAAAAAGTATATTAATAGTGAAATGTTTTGGAAATGTACCACCAGTTTTTTTCCCTTTCATTTTTTTGGGGGGGGGGGGCAAGAGAGTGGGGCCCTAAGCTATAGCTTGTTTATTTTATACGTAAATCCGGCACTGGAGATATCGTGCTTGGCGACAGTTAAGGGGCGGCGGAGAAGC
The DNA here is from genome assembly GCF_009819535.1 of Lacerta agilis. Classification (NCBI taxonomy): domain Eukaryota; kingdom Metazoa; phylum Chordata; class Lepidosauria; order Squamata; family Lacertidae; genus Lacerta; species Lacerta agilis. Next base: position 49,004,029 of record NC_046324.1, read on the forward strand.
TGATTGTAGCTGGTCTCGTTAAACCACAGCGCTCCTTAATAGCGAAAGAAATCAAACAATTGAAAAAAAAAAGCCGAACACAATTTAATACCTTTAACTTATAATTTACGTATATCTTTTTATTGTTATAAGGGATGTTGTCGTACTTTGCTTTGGGTTGCACTGGGAAGAAAAGCGACTAATAAGCTTAATTAATAACAATAAATTATTTAGATCACTTGCACCTCCCCATTCCTAGGCTAATGTGTCTATTTGACATGCTCAGACCGTCCCCCTTTTTGCGGAGAGACTTAGTACAGCTCACGCGCCTGGCAGGATGATGACTCGCCAGTTGGATCCATTTCGGTCGTTTTTGGAGGGGTGCTTGATTCCCCTTTGCTACTATGTCCTCCACAGTGACAGCTTACGATTAATATAGGCTGGAATTTAAAATAGGGGGATATACATATATTTCGACAATAATAACATAAGTAAAAGGACGCGATGACGATACCGCTATTCAGGACACTACTTTCACCTCCGCCCTCCCTCTGGGATGGTCCACCCGACCCCACCTAAGGGCGGGCTTTATGCGGGGGGGGGGGGGGCTCGAGCCGCCATGTTGGACTTAACCACCAGGATTGTTATAAGAGGGGGTGGGATGTGAAGCGAGCGTACCTCAAGACCGAAACGCCTAATTCCTAGGGGAAAGCATAACTGGGCGTTAACCGATCGCAAACCCTGTCCTAGCCCATTAAGATAGGAGACTAACATATACAACGCAGTAAGACACCGCTTTTGGAATCCGTTCCTTCCCCCCCTCCTCTGCCGAGTTGGTCCCTACCCCCCTCTCGCGAGACTCGCCGCCGGGTCCGCTCTCGCGCACATGGCCCGGCGAGAGGGAGCCTCCCCTGCGCGCGCGCCTGCGCTCTCTCTCCCCCCTCCCTCCTCCTTTTCGGCCCAGCGCGCCGCCTCGCCTGTTCCAGCGCCGCGCGTGTGAGGCGAGCGGGAAGGCCGCGCAGCCCCCCATGCAGGAGACCCAGGAGAGCCCGGCGGCCGCCGAGACCCCCGCCGCTCTTCCCGCCCAGGACGAGGGGCCCGGAGGAGGAGGAGAGCCCGGCGGCGGAGGAGGAGGAGGAGGAGGAGAAAGAGGCGGCGGCGGCGGCGGCGGCAGCAGCAGCGGCGACTCGGAGGCCGAGCTGCCGGACGGGCCTTCCGCGGAGGAGCCTGAGGGGAAGAAGGAGCCGAAGCCCGAAAAAGGCGCCGGCGAGAAGGAGGAGGAGGAGAAGCCGCGAAGCAGCAGCAGCAGCAGCGGCGGCGAGGAAGAGGAAGCCGCCGCTGTCGCCGTCGCGGAAGAGCGAAGGGAGCAGCCGCAACCGCCTCCGCCTCCGGCCGCTGGTCCGCCTCCGCCTCCTCAGGAGCCGCCCGAGGTTGTCGCTGTAGCCGCCGCAGAGGAGCCGCCGGAGCGGGAGAAATCCCCCGAACCCCCCGCCTCTGCCCCGGCCGAAGGGGCTTCCGAGAAGCCCGAGGGGGACCGGGAGGGATCCGAAGGCGGCGAGGCGAAGAAAGAGGAGGAGGAGGAGGAGGAGAAGGAGGAAGCCGAGGAGGAGGAGGGAAAGGCCGAGAAGCCCAGCAAGGAGGAAGAGGAGGGGGGAAGCGGCAAGGAGGAGGAAGAGGAGGACGATGGCATCTCGTTCAGCGACCCCGAGGACTTCGTGGACGACATCGACGAGGAAGGTGGGTGGGCCGAGGAGGGAGAGGCCTGGCAGCGGCCTCTTCCCCGACACATGTTTGTAAGCCGCCTTGTCGGGGGTGGGGTGGGGGGGAAGGCGGCGGGGAGAAATAAATATTGCCATTATTGTTATACGTATTTTTGTATGTAGCGTTTCCCCCCAGAGAAGGACTCGAAGAAGGTGACAGGTAATATATGGACATTTGCGGGGGTGGGGTGGAGAGAGAGCCTGTGATCCTTAGAAAAGTAATGAGGAGGATGGTAGGGGTGGCCATTTGGGAAGGGGTGGCAGAGCCTCTGCTTTGCTTGCAGAAGGTCCCAAGTTCAACCCCCTGGAAGGGCTGGTTACATCCCACTGCCTGAAATGGTGGAGATGGTGCCATGGGTCAGTTTAGGCTAGTATTCTTCAACCTGGGGGAGGGGGTCCCCAGATGTTGGGACTAAAGCTGCCATCATCCTTGACCACAGTTGGCTGAGGGTGACAGCCACCGAAGATCCTGCATTGAAGAATACCGGTGCAGAGTAGTGCCTCTCAAGCTGTGGGGTGTGGTGCTTTGGCAGTCCCCACCCCCAGTGTGCCAGGGAGCAGCACCTTCGCTGTAGTGGAGTCTGCAAAGAGCGGGACTGGTCCATGGACCACCATTTTAAGCAGCGCTGTTGTAGACAATAGTGAGCTAGATGAATTAGTGGTCTGGCCATAAGACAAGCTCCCAGCATAGTCCTTCTGAGATAGAACAGGGAAGGGGGGGGATCACTTGGCCATCTTGTTGGCCTACTCCAGCTCCCATCAAACAAAGGGTTTAGAGGGCCAGTGTGGCATAGTGGTTATAGTGTGTTGGACTGGGGCTTGGGAGATCAAGGTTTAAATCCCACCAGTCGGCCATGAAGCTTTATGCAGGTCTCAGGGCTTTGGGGGAATTAAATGAGAACTGTGTATTCCAACTCCCATCATCCCTGACTGCTGGCCCTTCTCATCGGGGCTAATGAGAGTCATAGTCCAAACATCATTTGGGGAACCAGTGTGGAAAAAGGCTGTTCTAGAAGGTCCTGGTCTATCAGACTGAAGGATATGCAAGGCACTTTAGTGGATTGGACAGCAAGGCCCACCTAGCCCAGCACCCTGTTTCTCAACTGTGTTGAGCCAGATGTATCTGGAAATCTCACAACAGGGCACTAGCCCTCTCCTGTGTCCTGTCTCCAGATTGTGGTGCTAAGATATATTGCCCTATTACATGCAGGGCTTTGTGGCAATAGGTTTCTGATCTGCTCTTCTGTGTTCAGTATGCCTCTGGATAGCAGTTCCTGGGAATCATGAGCATGAGAAGGCCATTCTGCCCCCCCCCCCCCCGGTCTTGCTTGGCTTCCTGGAAGTATCTGTTTGGCAACTGGGAACAGAATGCTGGACTAGATGGGACTTTGGAATAATCCAGCAGGGCTCTTCTGGTGTTCTTAATGATTCCTAGCAACTGTAGTTTAGTGATGCACTATCTCTGATGCAAAACAGACAGTATCTAGCCTCTGTTTACATGGAGTGCATTATCTGTTATCTCCAGGTGAAGAAGTTAAGACCCCCTAAGCCTTTAAAATTTTCTCATGTTAGAATACCATATTTGCTTGAGTCTAATGCGTCATCAAATCTAATGCACACCTCAATTTTCAGAACCTTGAAACAATTTTTTTTTTTGCTGGCGAATGTAAATGTGCCATCAAATCTAATGTACACCTTAATTTTCACAACATGATTTTGCCAAAAAGTGTGAGTGTTAGATTCGAGTAAATAAGGTATTTTGTTGGTTGTTTTGTGCATTCAGCAGTCCTGATAGTAATAAATACTGTGTTAGAGGCTAATGCTTTATAAGTGAATTTCTTTTATTGTAAAGGGAAAGATTGTGGTAGGGGCATACAAATTTATAAAACTAGAGGATGAAGACTTGCACTTGTCTTGATTTGCTGTGTGATTAGAGCAAAGGCATCTTTGAACCCATGGAAAACTTGTTAAACTGCTATAATTAAAGGGTTTGTAGCAGCTTAATAATTATAAATAAAGCCATGTTCAATGTTCAAAGCGTTTAGTTCGGAGAAAGACTGGATGTGCCAGGTTACTTTCTTAGATTTTTGTAGTGATGTGGAAGGATAGCAACCAACATTTGTAATAGCATCATTCTGCCCCAGTAGATTTTTCCCCCATCAGAAGATAGAGAGCTGAGTTTGCAAAGTCCATAAAAATGTGGACAGTGGAAGAAAAACAGCTTAGCACTGTGGTGGCTGCCTGTCCTGGTTTAGGTGGGAGACTTAAAGGAGAGAGGCAGCCACTGGGAAGAATAGGGACTGTTCTTCTAAATCTTAAGCAAATCCTTGTTATACAAAAGGCAGTGAGAATGAGCTCTTGACACAGCAAAGTAGAGAATGAAGTTTAGAAAAGCATGTAACAAATTACTTTGTTTACTCAGTATGTTTCTAGCAGCAGGATAGCTCGGTTGGTTAGAGAATGATGGTGATAATGCCCAGGTTGAAGGTTCAGTCAGCTGCATATTCCTGCATTGCAGGGAGTTGGGCTAGAAGGGGCCTCCAGGTCCCTTCCAACTCTACAATTCTGTGATCCTTATGCTAAAGGTCTATTAGTTTCTATAGTTAAAATACAGAAGACTGATTCCAATATGAAGTTTGCACTTTTTTTCTGCCTTTACCAAACACATGGCTAACCAAACCGAGAATATCCCAGTTACAGGTAGGTAGCAGTGTTGGTCTGCCATAGTCAAAACAAAATAAAATAAAAAAATTCCTTCCAGTAGCACCTTAGAGACCAACTAAGTTAGTTCTTGGTATGAGCTTTCGAAGTGTGCATGCACACAAAAGCTCATACCAAGAACTAACTTAGTTGGTCGCTAAGGTGCTACTGGAAGGAATTTTTTATTTTATTTTGTTTAGAATATCCCAGTTAGTTTACTTTTATCCTGTAGATAAATTGTGGGCTTTGCTGTCTCTCTCATTCGCATACTTCTTATCTTTTTCACAGAATTACTTGGAGATATTCTGCAAGAACGTCCACAGGAGGCAGATGGAATTGATTCAGTGATTGTGGTGGATAATGTTCCTCAAGTTGGACCAGACCGACTCGAGAAACTGAAGAACGTTATCCACAAGATTTTCTCAAAGTTTGGAAAAATTACCAATGAGTTTTACCCAGAAGCCGATGGGCAGACTAAAGGGTGAGTGGCTATCTTTTTTAGCTGTCATTGCTAGCCAGCCCAAAAACTAATTGATCAATCTTTCCCTCTCCAATGAGGTGCCCCCCACCTTTCCAGCAGGAAAGGGAAGGTAGGGAGACTACTAGCTTGGCCACTACATGGTGGATGGTGCCCTGAATGCCAGCATGGCCAGTTCTTGAAAAGCTGTGAGAAAAGGAAGGTATGCTTTCTTGGGTGTCTGGTAGGTGAGTTACACCAGGTGCTATGCTACCAAGCAGGCAAGCAACCTTTAGCCGAGGAGCCTGTGGGGATTGCTACACAATTGTTAGGACACCCATGCATACCTCAGCAGCTTTAAATTTGAAAGGAAACCTGGTTGGTCACTTTTCATACTTACCAGAGTTTATAGGTACAGTCACCACAGTGAACATGGTGGCTGAAAATGTCAGATCCTCTATGACAGGCATGTCCAACTCCCAAAGTGACTGTGATCTACTCCCCAAAAAACTGGCAGTGATCTACCCATTGTCATTGGAGGGAGGAGGAGTGTGCATGGGGTGAGTGGATTGCCCATAGTTTTTGAGCTTTTTTTAGGAGGGGAGGGCCGAGAGTTGTTGAGCTTTCTGGGAGGAGGATTGCACTGAGTTTTTTAGCTTCCCCCCCATAACGTTTTGTACACGATAAGAATCCTGCTATTTACCAGGATCAGCTGGGGATCTACTGGGGTAGATCGTGATCATCTGGTTGGACACCCCTGCTCTATGATTATGGGTTTCTGGTGAGATATGGGACTGAAGTTTCAATGAACTTGCAAGGCATTCGTCTAGCGGAAGGCTGCCCCGCAAGACGAATTTGTCTATGGGGCTGCCTCGCTAGACGAAAATTTTCCGTCTTTTTTTTCCGTCTAGTGAAAGCGCAGCAGAACGAATTATTTTTGTCTAGCGGGGCACCACTGTACATGCACACAAACCCACACAGGTGCTCCCTCTGGAGGCTTCACCTAGGGCAAACAACCCAGCTAGCGCCCCGCCCCCTGGTAGCTACGGCACTGCATTACCCATGGGCAGATAATACTTTTCAAAATTAAGCTATGGGGAGTTGCCTGATAATAGTAAGTTCTCTGTGAAATTAAACTAACATTTCGTAGAAGAATAAGTTTTATAAATTAAGTACAGTGGTACCTCGGGTTACAGATGCTTCAGGTTATAGACGCTTCAGATTATAGACTGCTAACCCAGGAATAGTACCTCGGGTTAATAACTTTGCTTCAGGATGAGAACAGAAATCGCGCGGCGGCAGCATGAGGCCCCATTAGCTAAAGTGGTACCTCAGGTTAAGAACAGTTTCAGTTTAAGAACAGACCTCCAGAACGAATTAAGTTCTTAACCCGAGGTACCACTTATCAAGTAGAGGAGGGAGGTTAAGATTAGCCAGAGGTTTCACCCCTCTAAATGAACCACTAGCAGGTACAAAACCTGCCTGTTACCAGTCGCCAGATCAAGAGCAACAGAGAGCTTAGCTTGCTTCCTTTTTCTTCTCATATACAGTGCATTGAAATGCCTGGTTTTCAGAATCTTCTACCAGCCTTTTCCCCCTCATTCATTTTCCCTTCTGTGTCTCCCCTCTTGCCAGATGGCATTTTATATGCTAATGTGGCAAACATATGGAGCCATAGCTCTGTTTTTCAGCTGTTGTCATTGTTCTCTGAGATAATGCAAATTGGAAAAAGTGCACCTTGATCCTGCCCTTAAAATGGTGTATGCCACACATGAGGGATTATTACACAGAGGTAATTCTGAGGGCAGCAGCTGCAGGCCCAGCTTTCACTCATTGCACAGTGTCACATAGCATTTGGCACAGTTACATAAACAATGACTTTGGGGAAACAGTTGGTGTTGAATTCCGTTGACTTGAAGTGTGGCTGATGTCACTGTTGAGGTTTGGCTGAATCCCGAGCTTTGGGCCATTCATTTCATGTATCACCTCTATGGGCAATTTCAAATTAAGTTGTCAGCAATAACTAGATGTTTCACTGCAGGTATATTTTCCTGGAATACATGTCTCCAACTCATGCTTCAGATGCCATTAAAAATGCAGATGGCTACAAGCTAGACAAGCAGCACACTTTCAGGGTGAACCTTTTCACTGACTTTGACAAGTGAGTATCATCATTTCTTAAAAGCAGAAAAAGATTGACTGTTTGAAATACAAAGATGTATAACTGACTGAATCACATTTTCAGATACATGACAATCAGTGATGAGTGGGAAATTCCAGAAAAGCAGCCGTTTAAAGACCTGGTGAGTTTTCAGATGCATGTATAGACTTTAAAGATCACTGTGTCCATCAAGAGGCAATACGAAGTTTGTACCTGTGCAGGCTTGGAATCCCTCCAGTGCGGGTCATGGATTCCTAATAGGTTGTGTTAAAGAATACTCCCACAGCTCAGCTTGAAATGTGAATGATATACTGTGGCGGGCAATCAGATACTTGTTAAAATCTGAGCACCCCAGTGTTCTTTTTTAAAATACATATTTGTATATATGACTGCAAGATGCAAAATAATCTTGCCTGTAAAAATGTTAAGTGTTTGCAAACTGTTGTCAATGATCCTGATATAACATTCGTCCTTGTTACAGTGAACGTCTGCAGTTTTATGTCTTTTAACAAATGCAGATAAATATGGTGAATTTTGGCTTTCACTGTTGTGTCTTGGGACCGTGGGAAGTTCACAAAGCCCATCTAGGTGTGTCAGAGTTCAAATCCGGATGTTCTCCAAATTTCACAAATTCAGTATAATACTCGGGAATTGTTGAGTTGTGTCCAGCAAGCTGAGCTTTTATATTAGCTTTTCCATAGTTATTAACCATGTCTCAACTAAAGACCAAATAGCAGTTTTTTACAGGTCCTAACTTCTTAAACTGTTTTCCTTTTGACTTTTCCAGGGGAATTTGCGCTACTGGTTGGAGGACCCAGATTGTAGAGATCAGTACAGTGTGATCTTTGAATCTGGAGACAGAACTTCTATTTACTGGAATGATGTTAAGGATCCTGTCACAATTGAGGAGAGAGCTGTGAGTGTCTGTAGGAGGTATCTCTTTACTGAGAGCAGTTTGTGTGCAGTCTCTGTAAAAAGGAAATCAAATATATAATGCGACTAAACATTCAATTAGCATATGATTCAATGAACATAATAGCTATTCAGTACATTAGTGAATCACATCAGTTACATGGTTACCAGTTGATATTCACATGTTCCGGAGATTTTCGTTTTTAGAATGCCGAGGGCCACAAATAAATTTAGAGGTTGATTGAAGTTAGATGTCATGCACCAGAGTAAGGGGTTAATCCTAGATAAGTTTTTATACATCAATGTGCAAATGAAATATGTTTCAAATTATTATGCTATGCATTTTCCCCCCTGTAGCGATGGACAGAAACCTATGTGCGCTGGTCTCCAAAGGGTACCTATCTGGCTACATTCCATATGAGGGGCATTGCTTTGTGGGGTGGAGAGAAATTCAAGCAGATTCAGAAGTTCAGCCACCAGGGGGTGCAACTCATTGACTTCTCACCATGCGAAAGGTACTGTATGAAATTAGTTGGTGGTGGTACTGTGGGAATCGGGTGTATAAAATATATTGCCTCTTACAGTTACGCACTCTATTCATTGATTTACCTATTGGGGGCTGTTATACTATTCCCGGTATGGTTTTCAAGATAGAATAAAACAACGTACAACTACAAACAAAACACACGAAAATAAAACTTAAAAGATCATGGAAGTAGTACACAACATTGCCTGAAATGAAAGGAGGCCTTGTACTGGATATGTTAATGTACGAGTTGGAGCATAGATTAGATCTGTTTGTTGTTGTTTGCACTTGTAGCTCAGTTTTCAAGAGATCTTTTCATTCAGGACCAGTCAGGTCTGAGCAGTTTCCATAGCCCCTTGGTGGAAACATTGACTAAATTTATTAACAAGTTTCTAGACTTTTTTTTCTTGTGATGAAAGTTCTCATACTTATGCTTTCTTGGCATAGCTTGTGTGCAATACTTTGGGGGGGAATTGTTGAGTGAGGGCCCCCTGTCTCACAGGATGCTTACTCACTCGCCCTCCTAGCACAGAAGGGAAGGTGTTATGGCTCACCCTTGTCTTCTACCTCTTTTCTACATACATTCCTGGCTCCTGGAGAGGCAGGGACTCTTCAAGGCCTTTTGCTCCCAATTCTCTCTCTCGGGGACTCTTCAAGGCCTTTTGCTCTCAATTCTCTCTCTCTCTCTCTCTCTCTCTCTCTCTCTCTCTGTGTGTGTGTGTGTGTATGTGTGTCACTCTGTATTTGTCTGTTTTTCTTTCTAGCTAGTAACTAGGTCTTGTATATAGCATGGGACAAAACAGTTCTGCCATATAAAGAGTGCAACTCTTGTTCTAATGAGAAGCAGCTTCCTAGACCTGTCATAGTTGATAGTGTAGTGCAGAGTTTTCCAAACTGTGTGTTGTGTGAATGCTCCCCATGCTCCTCCTGGCGCTGGAAAGGGGTTAGTTTAACCTCTGGTTTGCTAGGAAAAGTGAATTACTGTGTCACAAAATGAGGCATGTCCAAAAAGTATGTCCCCAACATGAAAAGTTTGCAAAGCTCAGGTGTACCCCCAAACCAAACTCTCGGTTGCCTCTTCAGTTCCTTGAACTAGCTAAGACTTCCTGCCTTTTGTTGGCTTTGAAGTGAGAACATAATTGGTCACAGACATTTATGTTGTGGTTTGTGTTGAATCTCTCACATTTGTTTGCTAAAGGGTTGAAGTTGTTGGGAATGTTATATTTGAAGCCTTTGTGCTATCAAACTACTATCATACCACATAGGATTAATGCATGAACCCTAAAAGGAGGAAACAGGATGTTAGATGCTGGTGTTTTTCAGGGCTCTGTTTTGTTAATTTAATTTTGGAATTTGGCAAAGTTGAGTACTGCTTGAGTGACAAGGCCCTGGCAACAAGAATACAGTATCTTGGGTGCACCTGTAAAACACAAAATCTGCATTTTAATGGGGAAAAACCCGCTTGATTCTTCACCATACATCAAGACGTGCTTTCTGTCTTACAAGACTTTTGCTAAGCATTGCAGTTTTGAAAGTATGCTTTCCCCCTGTGAAGTTGTATTCCTGGGAACAGAAACTAAGAAAAATAAAACATGCCCCTCTAATGAATTTCAAAAGCAACTCAAATGTTTAAACTTGATATAAGATCGCAGCTTTTATGTTTGTATAATTGATCTATTCTTCTTTCTGAAGGTACCTGGTCACCTTCAGCCCTCTAATGGACACCCAGGATGACCCTCAAGCGATCATTATCTGGGATACCCTAACTGGACAGAAGAAGCGCGGATTCCACTGTGAAAGCTCAGCCCACTGGCCCATTTTTAAGTAGGTTGGGTAGATGGTTAACAAATTGCTTTTAAAAAACAAACAAACATGCTTTTGTTATGGGGAAGAGAAACATATCTGATTTCTTGAAATTCTTTGCTTAGGTGGAGTCATGATGGTAAATTCTTTGCTCGGATGACATCTGACACTCTTAGCATCTATGAAACACCTGTAAGTCTCCCTCCCTTTATAATGTAATATGATAGATTCTGTAACGTGCCTATTAGAAGTCAAAATGTGCCAAAAGTTTTCCTGCTAATAAGGATATAAACTTGCAAGCATGCATCCCATAGCCATTCTGACTGCAGTGTTTGCACATCTCCCACTAATGCAACCTAAAAGATATTGCTAGTTTGGCTTCAAATGTTGAACATAGATTGCATTTTCTCTCACACAGAGAACCTCCAGAAACTGTCACAATTACTTGTGGGACAGCCTAATTGTATCTGTCCATTAAGCTCTTTGAAATACTGTTCATTCATAGTATTTTTCCCAAAACAAAAGTGAGGAGGAGGTGTATTGGCTTTTTTATGTCCAATAAAGACCTTTTAGGGGTGTTTTTTTTTTTTTAACATGTCTTCAGTATTAAAGTGATTCCCCATTTCTGTTTCTTGTGCTTGTGTTTCTTCTTTGTTGATTATTATATTTATAGTTTCACTATGTTTTTATGCTTTGTTTTACATCACATTGGGGGGCTCTCTTAAGCAGGGAGGTAGACTGTAAACTTTAACATAAATGTTATTATAAACTTAAATTGAGATAGATAGGTGTGTACTAGAATCATTTTGACTTTATGTTCTCTCTTTCTAGTCAATGGGTCTGTTGGACAAGAAAAGTTTAAAAATCAATGGGATCAAGTGAGTATTTTTCTTTAGCTCTTACTCTCCTTGCTGCTGCTGCTGTTATTGTTATTGTTATTTTTGCCTTAGACATATAATTGTCCTCCTACCAGTTGCTCCCTCTCCTTTTCCAAAGTGTGAGAAATAGATTTCACTTGGCTCGTGTGATATGTGGGGTTGGGGTTTTTTTTAAGTGCCTTAAACTACTAAATTGTTGCATGTTCTGTTTACCATCCCTCAGAGACTTCTCCTGGTCTCCAGGTGGCAACATAATAGCTTTTTGGGTGCCTGAAGACAAAGATATACCAGCAAGGGTGACGTTGATGCAGCTTCCCTCCAGACAGGAAATCAGAGTGCGGAATCTCTTCAATGTGGTGGACTGCAAGCTACATTGGCAAAAGAATGGGGATTATCTCTGTGTGAAAGTAGACAGGACCCCCAAAGGCACACAGGTGCGTGGCTCCTAAGCTTCCTTACAGAACTGTTAAACTCTTTGAGTCTGAAATCCCAACTTTTATATTATCAAAGCTAAGAGAACAATTGAAAGCCTTTTCTGTTTTTGATTGAAGCATTCTTGCTCTGAGCTGCCCATAGTGGCTGGGGAAACCCAGCCAGATGGGTGGAATATAAATAATAATAAATTGTTGTTTTTGTTGAGATGGGCAGGGTATAAATAATAATAAATTGTTATTGTTCCACCATCTGCAGCAGCTTCATGGTGCCTGATCTCCTCACATATGTTGCACAATTTGTGTTTCTGTCTACTTCCTCCTTTCTTATTGCACTCTGTGTAAGCCCCATTGCTCTTTTGCTTTGGACTGCCAGTTCCTGCACTGGGCGAAAGCTTTTTAATGAACTCTTAGCACACGTTTGCTGCAGAACTGCAAGGATTATCAGAGAACATATTAAAGAGTCCAAGAATTTTATTCTAAATATAGGTAGTTCACATGTTGCTATAAAACCTCCTGAATAGAAAATGACTCATGTTTACAATTACAGGGGTTGAGTTTAAAATGAAGCTATCCCATCTGGCATGGACCTGTTTTCCACACAGGCTTCTGTGTGTCCCCACCCCCTCCTGAGTGCAAATAGTTCCATTCTTCAGAGTTGATCTCATGTATGCCTGGAGATGACTTATCTTACTCTGAGTAGTTTACTATATACTAGCCCTGTCTAATGTGTATTTCAGTTGAAAACTTTGCAGTTCAGTCTTGTAGAAGAGAATAAATAACAGTGTCTGGGAGGCTAGCCTTGTTTTGGTTCTTCTTTGCTGCAAGAGATTTGTGGCTCCATAAAGACTAATTCTAAAGTGCTGCAAGACACTTTGTATTAAATAACAGTAGTGCGTCTCGCTCTAAGTAATGAGATTTTAGGCACCCTAAGCACTCAAATCCAAACAACAGCAGGCCCAGCTACTTCTGCTTTGTATTAAATACACATTATCTCAAGTCCCTACCTGGGTAGATGACATGACCACACCACCTTTTTCCCCCTTCTGCAGGGTGTAGTGACCAACTTCGAAATCTTCCGCATGAGAGAGAAGCAGGTTCCTGTTGATGTGGTAGAAATGAAAGGTAAAAGACACATTTCACATAGCTTCAGCTCTCTATGCACTACTTTTTGTCCTTCAATGTATATCTAATTTAGTGTTTATAGCATATGAAATATAATAGAAGTTAAACACCACATAATGTAGCCACCAGGGTGCTGATCAGAACCACTGTATTACAGTCCCTGCAGTTCCCTTTTCCTGGAGCCAGTCCAGGAGGCTACCATGGTTGATAACATCAAATGCCTATGAGAAGTCAAGAAGCAGGAGCAAGGTCACACTGCCCCATCCTGCTCTTTGCAAAGGTCATCCATCAGGGCGACCAAGGGGCTACTCAGTTCCATGGCCAGGCTTGAACCCTTATTCAAATGGATCTAAATAATATGTGCCTTCCCAATAATGCTTGCAGCTGCTCCACCACCTTTTCCAAAAGGGGGTATTTGCAAGTGGTTGATAGTTGTTCCGATCCAAAGGGACCAAATCCAGTTTCCTTAGGAGCAGCCACACCTCTGCCTCTTTCAGTGCAGCAGGGACCATCCCCTCTTGCAGTGAAGCTTTAACCACACTCGGGACCTAACCAGTCAGCCCTCCTGAACTAGATTTGATAAGCCAAGAGTGACTACAGTCGAGGGGAAATGTGGTGGTGCGCATTGCCGCCAGCACCTTGGCACACCAGCTGATTGTATAAGGTGAAACTGATCCCACAAAATATCCCTGATAACGACAGTATGTGCCTCAACCAGAGCTGCAACAGGTGTGGAGTCAAGATCACTCCAAAGTAAAGGCTATTCTCCAAGTGTGTAGCCAGTTGGTCACGGTGGGTCTTAGAAAGTTCTACCACACTGCCACATGGTAGGCACGGTTATGTGTTCTTACCTGTGTTGGGTCAGCTTCATAGCGAGATTGGCACCATCTGCGCTCCAGTCTTCATCCGGCCTGTTTCATAGTCCAACATTCTTCAGAGTACCAAGAAGCTGCTCAGGGTCTACAACACCAAAGAGGATGCTCATGAGTGATCATGGCAACTTCCCATTTCATATCACCATCTTCTAGGTAGGCAGGATCACCAGCTTTCTCCATGGGAAAATCCCCCAGAGCATTGAGAAACGATCTGGTTCCATCAGTCTAGAGGGTGGGCCATACACATGGCCCTCCTACAGTGGGGACCTGCCACCGCCAGTCAAAACTTAACCTGATAATTGTCTGACCATCACAAGGAAGTGCATTGCGTTCCCTATCTTCAGTCCATCCCTCTTATAACTTGGGGTAAAGATCACATCAAGAGTGTGCCCTGACTGATGTGTTGGACCAAAGACCACCTGACAGATACCCATGGTTGTCATGGAGTCTGAATTCTGGAGCTGGCCCAAGAGCAGCCTCCGCATGGATAGTCGTACCTCGTGTTACGAACACTGCGTGTTGCCTTCGTCACGGGTTACGAACATGCCGAACCCGGAAGTACCGGAACGGGTTACTTCCAGGTTTGGCGGTTCACGCATGCGCAGATGTGCAAAATGACATCATGCGCAGACGTGCCGAATTGCGTCACACACATGCGCAGATGCGGCGCTTCAGGATGCGGGCCTTTCAGGTTACGAACGGGGCTCCGGAACGGATCCCATTCCTAACCAGAGGTACCACTGTATTGAACTCACCCAGGATTATCATTTTAGGGTCCTCAAAAACTATCCCAGAGACTACTTCGGCCAGCCTGAACAGGAATGCTGCTGGGCAGCAGGATTTTGAATGTCCAGGAGACCCACATGAATTGGAAGCTTTTTCAGAGAGGATCTGGCTAATTTAACAGGTTTAATGTAGGTCTTCCTCTCTTGCAGAAAGCATCATAGCGTTTGCTTGGGAGCCAAATGGAAGCAAGTTTGCTGTGTTGCATGGAGAGCCGCCACGAATATCCTGCTCTTTCTACCATGTGAAAAACAATGGGAAAATAGAGCTCATTAGTAAGTAGAATTCAAGAGGCTGTGCATGGGTTTGGGGTTTGAGGGTCTGTGTGTGTGATGTTACAATCTATTTTAAAATTCACCGAGAATCATTTGGACTTCTCCTCTTTGACCTCTTGTGTCCAAATACCTTTGTCTTGCAAGACCTCTTGGATTTCTCAACTATTGAAACTTGGACAATGCAGCACATGGTCATTTTTGTGACTGCAGATCTGCTGTAAAAGCATTGATGCTAAGTAAGGCTTCTTTTATGAATGAGATTGTGTATCCTAGTTATTCCTGGTCTTGTCAATAGTCAGGCAGCATTAACGGGGGCATGAAGATTTTGATTACTTTGTTTTGTAAAGCTGAAATCTATTACAAAGGCATAATATCAACCTTATAAAGCAATGATATTTGTCTCATGTATTTAAATCTTATTTCAGAAATGTTTGACAAGCAGCAGGCAAACACGATATTCTGGAGTCCTCAAGGGCAATTTGTGGTGTTGGCTGGTCTCAGGAGGTGAGTACTGTTTCTTGGCAAACATATCTTGAGTTACAGAAGCTTTTTTATTTTAAGGTTCTTGACTTAAAACGGGTTCCTTAGAGGGTGCCATCTTGGTCCACTGGAGCCAAAACCACACAGAGCTCTGTTTCATTTCCAATGGTTCTCATGCTCAGATTTTAAAGAATTGTTTGTTAGATTGTTTCACAGGCTTAAAAGTTGCCTGCATGTAATATATAAAATATTCTAATTATTTTTCTGTGCAGCATGAACGGTGCCTTAGCTTTCGTTGATACATCTGACTGCACCATGATGAACATTGCTGAGCACTACACAGCCTCAGATGTTGAATGGGACCCCACAGGCCGCTATTTGGTGACTTCTGTTTCTTGGTGGAGTCACAAGGTATTATCAATACTTCCCCACCCATTACCCTTCTCCATCTTGAGCCTTTTAACAGGCCTTGTGTTGTATTTATTTTAGCTTGGATACCTTTGATTCATAAATATCATCATTAATAGCATTGCTCATTATTTCTTCTTGTCATTCTCATGCCTCAGTAGACCCAGTGCATTGGTTCTGCTCTTAACTGTAGAAGAGGCTTGAGTAAAGGGGAGGAGATAATTGTGGGGCTTTCAGTGTGTAAACTATGTAATGTGTGCTCCTCAAACAGTGAGATACCTTAGTTACTCTGGTGCCCGGCCTTCTGTGTTGGTACCTTGTTTATACATAATTCAGATCTTTATACAGTAGTAAACATTTGCCATATACAAGTTAAGGCATCAGTTGATGGTCATTAGAAATCCTTTCACAACACCACAGAAGGGAATTTGAATGCTTTCAGCTTTTTAGGACTACTAAGTGAGCGGCTGGGTGCAAGGAATGCTGCACCGTGTGTGACACAGCTTCACTGAACTGTCTTTCTAGGTGGACAACGCCTATTGGCTGTGGACTTTCCAGGGTCGCCTCCTACAGAAGAATAATAAAGACCGGTTCTGCCAGTTACTTTGGAGACCCAGGCCACCTACGTTGCTCACCCAGGATCAAATAAAGGTGTTGTGTCCTTTACGGTGGGAGGTTTGGTGTAACTTTTTGGGTTGATGTTAAGAGAAGGAAGCTCGGTATTAGGAAAACAGCTCTAATGCTTTGGGAATTATAACACAGACAAGAGTTGAAGCTCACCACACGCTGGGGATAAGGAAGAGACATAGGTCAGCGTTAGATCAGATACTTTATGTGCGTCTGGTCCCAAGTTCAATCCCTGACATCTCCAGTTAAATGTTCAGGTGGTAGGTGATGAGAAAAATCTCTTGGGTTCCTGGAGAGCTGCTGCCAGTCAGTATTGCACTACATGGGTCAGTGGCTTAACCTAGCAGCTTGCCATGTCCACAAACCACTCCCCCAGTTCAATTTGCAATTGCCTCCAGCAAGCCCAGCTGAGCTTATCCCAATCCCACTGAACTGGACCTCATTCCCCTGATTCCATTGGGAGCGTGACATTTGTTGATCCTGCCCCATTCTGATTCCTGGTGTGCTGCCTACAGCTCTTGGGAAGTGTACTTTTCCCAGGTTACCAACATTAAGTAGTCTTGGAAAAAAGCATTTCTCGCCTACTGTTTTCTGGGTTGCTGCACTTTAGCTGCTGGAGAAGGGATACTTGCTCCCAGAGCAGCTTACAAGTAAGTGGCTTTGGGGAGGGGATTATCCAAGCCAGAGGAAGACTTGGGGCCATAATACTCTCTTGCTATTCAAGGCAGGCTTTGCAAATCACCAAGGAGGCCAGTTTCCCCCACATACTCTGCAGTAGTAAAATATTGGGTTGTATTCAACTACCTTTTACTCAGACCCATGAAATGAATAAACTTGCATTAGTTATGTTCATTAATTTCATTGAGAGTACCATTGAGTAAAACTAAGTGGAATACCACTCTGCAGAACTACAGTAAACATGTCTGATGGATTGCTGTAGTATCCTGTGCACAATATTCGAAAGGCATGTATTTGACATCCTGCTTAGTTCACTTTTTCTCCTCAAAATTTGCTGGGGCTATATGAAATGGCAGATTTTGCTCAATATAACATAAAATCATTTAAAAATACAATATGTAACACTTATTTCCTGACACAGCAAATCAAGAAAGATCTGAAGAGATACTCCAAAATATTTGAACAGAAAGATCGTCTGAGCCAGTCTAAAGCCTCAAAGGTAAGCTGCCTTTTGATCTCTTGGTGCTGTGGTTGTGAGTCCAGACGCCTATTTCCAGATCTAGAACCCTCTGATTCAATTTTCAAAACTGCTTCTGGCAGAAATGTTGTGCAAAAAGAGAGTTCTGGGGCCAGGGAGGTTGGAGCACACTGAAATGTTGGAGCAGGAAAGTCAGCAAATGAGAACTCGTAATTCTTCTGCTGGAGAATATGGAACCTTTAGCAGTATTCAGTGTGGGGGAAAGTCTGTAAATGCACTTTCCTCCTTGTGGCATCATTTGGCCCAGATCTTGATGTAACGAATTTTGCAAAGTGAAGCAGTCTGTTTGCACTAGTGAAAGGTATTTTGTCACCCCAGTCCTTCTCACATTTACATGGAAATAAGTCTCCTTGGTAATTCTAAGTAGGCATGTTTGGGATCAAAGCCTTGGAAGGTCCAGCTTCTCTCCCCCATCTTGATTACTCCTGGGGAGGTTTCTGGCTGCATTTTGATTGAAGGTTTATTTTATTTTATTTTTTATAAAGAATTTATTGGTTTTTTCATAACAAAGAATAATCCTACACCTACACCAACATTAACCCCGACAATTACCCACCCACAGTTATGACAAAACAAATACAAACATACCAAAGATTCTTTTTCTTATTTGAATAGACACACACACACAAAAAATTCTTGTTCCGAATCTTTACGGTTGACTTCCCCTACCTTCTCTCCTTCGGTTTCAAATCCAAATTCTACTTTAATAACTTCACCTCTCTAAAAATTAAATTCATTAAAAAAAAAATTCAATCTAAACAATCTTCTTAAATTCTTATTTTTTAGTTTACAGTAGTATCTCACTTTATCTTGGATAAAATCAAATCATATTGTAACTTCATAATAATTGATAACAAAACTTCATTTCTTAACATATTATTCTTATATCAAAACAAAACACACCTCTTCTTTCCCTTAAACTGCTGCTAATAACAAAAAAAAAATCAAAATATCCCTTTTCTTATTTAAAAAGACTTAATATCTTGACACACCTATTCAGGGTACCATAACAAATCATTTATATTTTACCCTTAATACAATTCACCCTATCCCCCCTCTCACCATTGTCCTTCTCCACCTTACTCCGGAACCGCTCCTCAAATTGTCCTCTTTTCTTATAAGTCCACAGATCCAGACATAGTCCACAACAATCCTTGCATCGAGCATCAGGGTACACAGTTCATCTTCTTCTTCCAGCTTCTCCGGTTCAATGTTGCATTCTTCTTTTGTTTGTAAGCATCTTAATTTTTTGCCCATCACTCCCGAGCTCTCACCTCGAGGGTTGCATATAACAATCTTCACCGTCCCGGGTCTGCCACCCCCAAAGGACGTTTCTTTTTGCCGGAGTCGCCAAGCCATTTCACTCTGTTCTTCAATCATCCCCTTCAGCTCTTTGCCAAGGCTCTCTTCCATTGTATCAATAACCTGAAAGGTCTCCTCTGTGGGAAGCACATTTTTCTTCATGTCCCAGTTCAAAACCATCAGTTTCTGGTTAAGCAGTTCCAGTCTCAAAAAAGTAATCCTTTGTTCATCAGTTAATCCAGAGTTCAGAACAAGCTCAAAAACAAAGCCCAACATGGTAGAAGCGGGCATAGGTGTCAAATTTCAGTTTCTATTTCAGTGTTTTTCCATCTTAATGCCAGTAGTTTTCCACTCCAACTCAGACTTTCGCAGCCATTTTCCCTGAAACCAGGGTGCAAAGACCATAACTTTAAAAAGAGATATTCTCCATTATCTTCCTCCCCAAAGGGAGATCTGAATAGTCTCACTTGTCAAAAGATCAAAACATTGTAACCATCATTGTAACAGCAGTCTATCAAAAAACCGTTATTTTCTTGCCACCGAAGGGAGGGAGGCAGGCTTCCTTTCCCTGAAACCTCCCGTATCATTAAATTCCACAAGTTAATCCAATCAAGTACTCACAGTCACCGGGCTTCTTTTCCTTTCATCTTTTAAAGGGAGAACGATGTCGCGAGCGGCGGCCACCGCTTCTCCGCCCGGTTGGGGCATGTCCCCTAATGGCCCAGCTCCGCAGTCCCTTCACCCCCACTCCCCCTTTACAGGGGGAACGAGGGAAGGGTACGGAGCCTAGCGGGCCCGCCGGGGAGCCCGAGGCGCGGGACGCCCTTCCCGCGCCTCACCGGAGCCCCGCTTAGCGGTAGCGGGGCTCCAACCCCTGGGCTGGACTGGGTTGCCTCGCTGCCGAGGCAACCCACGACCGCCCGCGATGGCGTCCTCGCCGGAAGTCTTGATTGAAGGTTTAATAGCAACCTCTTGTTTTCTGTAGGAACTGGTAGATAGAAGGCGAACAATGATGGAGGAGTTCAAAAAATACCGCAAGATGGCACAAGAACTGTACATGGAGCAAAAGAATGAGCGGTTGGAGCTCCGCGGAGGTAAGTTGGCTTTCTAAGCATATCTTGTCTTAGGCTGCAGTCCTGTGCATGCTTACCGGAGAGTAAGCTGCAGTGAACTCGGAAGCCACATGAAGGCAAGTCTCTGTTAGGGAAAAATATTGGCAGAACTGTTACTGAAAGAGTGTTGGACTTATCTTAACAAAATAAATGATAAGCAAAATAATTATGAAGAAGTTGTTATGTGGCAGAACTAGTTGGTTTGAATGAGATGGCAGCTGTAGCTCTGTTCTAACACAGCTAAGATCCTGTTCTTCTCTTGTTGCCTTGAAATCATTCAAGTCTAATACTTTTCCTCTCCTTACAGGAGTAGACACAGATGAGCTGGACAGCAACGTGGATGACTGGGAGGAGGAAACTGTTGAATTTTTTATCAATGAAGAAATTATTACAGTTGCAGAGCCAGAGTAGTCCGAAAGCCGTGGTAAAACCTTTTCACATTGTGTACTTGGGTGTGGTAGGGAGGGAAGCTTTGTTGAAATCCTGGAGACTGAGAGTTGCCACTTTCTCCTTCTTTTGCAGCACCACCATATCGCGTACTGAGGAGGGATTTGTTCATTTTCAGAAGGTCTGCACAACTTTGGACTTTTTTAAAATCCATATTCTCTCTCTGGACGGTGAATGCGCAGGATTCGTTCATTCTGACACATTGTAGTGCCTTCTAGTCCCCACTGCCTACTGTGGGGTCACTGAAAGGCACTGCTTTTAAATTTTATCCTTTATTGGGGAGGGTTAGTTTAATTTTGAAAAAATCTACCACCAGTATTTGCTGCTTGACACTCCAGCAGTGCTGCTCTCAGCTGAGCAACTTGGAACTGTGGCCCTTACAAGTGCAGCCTTGGCGCAACTTCCAGGGTCTTGCCACAAACTCGTGATGCTTCTGTTTGCCGAAGACTGTTCCTGTGCCCAAACCGCACAGGTGGAAGTTGGTTTCATGCTGGGGAAGATCACCAAAAAAACTGTACTTCATACTATGTGCTTTAATTTGCGGAAGCGGCACTACAGTGGGCTCTACCCTCCTCCATTCAGATTGTGACAGGAGCTCTCCCAGGTTGAACATTGGAAATAAAGCAAACCTGTATGCTTAATAAAGAGGGCTGTGTTATATGAGGCTTTCTCACTTTGAAACTCATTGGTGTGACATTTGCCTGTAGCAAGAACATCTTGCTATCTGCAAATTGAATTTACATTCATTTGATTTCCTATGCTTCCTCCATGCCTGACGGCTAATAATTGAGTTACAGATACATATTCTCAAGGTACATGGTCTCTGCCGCAACAAAATCAGATGCATTGGGGGTTATATTTGCAAACAGCTTGAGTCTATATTTTAAAATAACAAACGTGCCGTCTGAGTATTAGACGAATGTAGGGGGCTGTTTGTTGCCTGATGTACTGCCTACTTTGAAGAGGAAGGCAAAGCTGTACCTAAGAGCTGCTAAGATCTTCTCCATCTGAGCATCATCACCATCATTTTATTTGTATGCTGCCTTTCCACAGTTAAAACAGTGCTCAAGGTGGCTTACAATACAAAAAGATTTACATAATTACAAACATAGCAAAGTAGTAATAAGAATAAATAAAACACATCAAAAATTGCATCACCAAACTGAACAATTTCCACATAAAAATATGCAAAAATTAATATCAGTAACAGCGAAAACTACTGACAAAACTTACCCCCCCAAATACCCCAGCAGCAGCAGCAGCAGCAGCAGCAGTAGTTCTAATGAAGCCTGTCAGGCCCTGCCCTGGGCCAGGTGGAGAGAGGCAGGAACTGGGCCCTCAGGCTCCCAGCAGGTCAGAGCACAGTGCCTTGTAGTAGTAAATTGAAAAGAGGAACTCTTGGAGGCAGTTGGAACCACAAAGGAGCATCTTCCATTGAAAACTAAAAGGTGCTTGACCTCCAATATATCATACACATTGTGGCATTATAATAGGTAATGATTATAGACTTCCTTTCTTCTGCTGCAAAACAGCTTTGAAGTTAGTGGCAGTGCAGTAATCTTAGCACTGATCTACATATTTAGAGAAAGGTAAATGGGTAGTACAGCATTTCTGTGTCTGCACTTGTCTACATCAAGATATATATTTCAGGGAGCGGGGTGACATTAAAGCATGCCATTCCTTCATCTGCACTCCAAAGAAGATGTCACATTTTGCTTACAAGTTGGGATTACTCAGAGACATTAAAAATCCTCTAGTGCAACAATGCCAAGCAGGTTTGTTAATAAGCCTTTGAATAGCTTTATGGAAGATTGATTCCCGTGGAAGAAATAAGGTTGTAAATGACGTAAGGTGACCGGAAGTCATCCCCCCCCCCCCCCGCACAAACCGGGTAGCTTTTAATGGTACACATTGTCACCGCTTAAACGAGCTGCCTAACTTGACAAAAGCAGGCAGGAACTCGAGGCCCTAATTTGGGAGAAGTAATTACCTTAGTTTCCCATTTTGCTTTCTGAGCACCAGTTTTATACATTCAAGACCTCTGACTAAGCATGTTTGTCACCAATGAATTTGGGGGGAAATGACACATTTTGATGTAAAAATAGTGTTCCATGAAGTCGCATTCTTGTAATTGAACCTTTTTGCACAGGGTGGTTGTGACAAGGATAAAAATAGGGCCGCGTTTATCACCCTGAACTCAAATGGAAGAATGGAACACAATTGTGAATCACAATCTCTGCCGGCTGCTGCAGCAGCTGTGTGCACCTCCTGTTTCTCCTCCCTCTACTCCATTGATGTCACCACCTGCCACCCATGGGGAAATGGTAGCTTTTTCACCTGGCAGCCCTAAGCTGTGCCAAGCCAGCAGTGTGACTGCCTTTGTGAGTTGCTCTGAGTGAGTCTCTTTGGTTGATGTGATGGGTATCTCATCACCCAGATCGCCCAGCCCTGAACAGAGGAGGGTTGCCAGGGGCTCTGCTACTGCTACAAACACCCCCAGCTCAGCTACCATGAAGGATTTGAGGGCAGAGGAGCAGTTGGTGGTGAGTCTTGGTAGCAACTGCAGCTTTTGCAGCTCGTCAGCCCCTTTAGATCTCTCTCTTTAGGAAAAAAAGATAGGAATTTAAGAAGCTGCCTTATACTGAGTCAGACGTAATTTAAATGAATGTAATAAGTGGTGTACAATTCTTTGGGTGAAAGAGTGGGAACTGATCAATCTTAAGCTGGTTCGAGATCAGACTTCTCTTTGTTGCATTTATATTCCATCTTTTCTCTTCCATAGAAGTCAAAGTGGAGTACATGGTTCTCCCTATTTTATTCCTTCCTCCCCATTTATCCTCACAACAACCCTGTGAGGTAGGTTAGGCTGAGAGGCTGAGACTGACCCACGGTCATGCCTGGTGATTTTCATGCCCAAGTGGGGATTTGAACCCTGGTCTCCTAGGTCCTAATCCAACATCCTTAACTGGTACACCACACTGGCTGTCTCCAGCCTGGTGCCTTCCAGGTGTTTTGGTCTCGTAAGAAGCTGCCTTGGTCCATCTTGCTCAGTATTCCTTACACTGCCTGGCAGCAGCTCTCAGGGGACTCGAGCAAATTCCTAGCCCCACTTGGTGATTCCGGGGACTGGACCTGGGATCATCTGCAGGTATACCAAGATTCTCTCCCACTGACCAACAGCTCTTCTAGAGCTCATATGATTGGAAGATCTGCCCTGTCCCCAAACTCAAGAGATCCTTCTGCAGAGAGGACAAGCACTTCTCATGCTCGGATACAGCCACACCATTTTACATATCCCAGGGAGGTAGTCAATACATGTGTGATCCTGTTGTTTATTATATGCAGGTGTATGCAAACACATTTAAATAATAGATCCATTGTAAGGTACAATTTCTTACGTTGCTGGGAGAGGGGTTGCTTGAAAGAGACCATCAAACTCTGCTACCATTCAAAAATATTTGTTACATACCTGAGGTATTAAAAATAAAAATCTGAAAGGCAGTAGGACTTCCTGGTAATGTGCCATCTTAATGCCCTGGCAGTTTGGGGTATTACACAAAGGAGCAGGGTAAACAGCCCACAAAGAAATTCTACTGCAGCTCTCAAGGCCTCTTCTCATGAAGCAACAGCTAGCTAATCAAGGCTTGTTGTTGTGAAAATATATCTGTTCCCTGTAGGAACGGCGCTTGCAGCTCCAGGGCCAATCTCTGGCATATTCCCAACTTGATGACAATCCAGCTAAGAGCTAAAGTCAATTCCCTAATCTGAACGTGTCCACTGTTTTTCACATTTTGTTCCCTTCCACCCCTCTGGGTTTTGCAAAGATTTATTAGATCCAATAATCTAATGTCTTAGTGAGAGACAAACATAGAAGTTAAGTTAAGGCCAGTCTCTGTAGTGATGAATTTCTAGTGACTTCAGACAAACTTGGGTGGGTTTGCACAGTCGCTCTCTACATCCAGACTATTTTTCTTTCCAAAATGTGGCACCACCAACCACACATATTTACACCATCACAAAATTAGTAGAGGGGGAAATCGCGCAAGAGAAGAGCAAGATGCAGACCATAAAACTGGCACTGAATATACTGCATGCCATTGAAAGCATGTAGGCTTGCCATATTTTGCCCCAGACGCTATTTTCGCTGGTTAAATCCCAGACATGTGGGAAATTCTGTATGGCAACCCTAAAAGTGTGGTGCTCAAAACGGTACAGATATGCACAAGAGTGGCTTGCCATCATGTTATTGTTTGGATATTTGTATCGCTCAAAACGCCTTACTCTGAAAAAACATTAATTTTCCTGCTCCATTTTCCTTAGTATTTTACCTTCACAGAGGTGGTAATACTGCCTGGACTGTGAACACTTCACTTTAAAGGGAATCCTGTGCCATGATGGAATCCTGTGCCATACAATTAAAATCCCTTTCATGCTGACAAGTCAAGGGAAAAGTTACTAGTCTGGTCTTTGCCCTGATACACTAGTTTGCTTTGTGTAGGATCTTCCCCCCCCCCCCCCAAGAAAGTTTTCAATCATACAAACTCCACTTCTGAGTAAACAGGACTGTGCAGAATTATTTATGACTAATGCCTTTTAACACTGCATATGTGTTAAACGTTCCTCTTCAACCAGACCTTTGGCTGATTAAGCTTCCACGGCCTTTTAAATGTGATTGTGGGAGGGCGGGTTATTTTGGGGTTTTTTTTTGCTCTGCGACTAGCATGAGTTTGGCCAAACTGCGGGAGGCAGTGAAAGATAGGCGTGCCTGGCGTGCTCTGGTCCATGGGGTCACAAAGAGTCGGACTGAACGACTGAACAACAACAAAATTTATTTGTGCTTTTATTCTATATTTTTATCTTGTGAACTGCCCTGAGATCTTTGGATGAAGGGTGATGTATAAATTTAATTAGTTAGTTAATAATATGATGATGATAATGCAAAGTCCTCAAATTGTGGGTTTCCTTTTACTTAGTCTGCTGGCCTGAGTAACTTGACAGTTCTTCTGTTACAGGAAACCCAATTCTTGTTTCTGCATGCAGGTAGCTCTTCGGATCCGTCCCATCAACGCAGCTGAGGTGGAGGAAGGAGCAAACATTATAGCTCACAGATTAGGTGACCAGGTGAGAGGATGGGCAGGTAGCTGTGGGTTGTATGGGAGGAAACATAGCCCAGTGGCAGAGACCCCGTTGGGTATGACATCTCCAAATAGAGATGAAAATGCCCTCTGTTTGGAACACCAATGGAAACAGAATGCCGTACGTACTAGATGGGTCTTGGACCTGATCCACCAACCTGACTCTTATGTTATTAAATAGCCCCAGATTCAATCCCTGGCATCTCCAGGTAGGGCTGGGAAGAATATATTGCTTATTAAATTTGTATCCCACTCTTTATCCAAGGAGATCAGCGCAACATACACAGCTACCCTCCCCTCCAATTTTTTTTACCCTGTGAAATAGGTTAAGCTAAGCAGACGTGATTGGCCCAAGGTTGCAAAGGAAACTTCTTAAATGAGTTGAGATTTGAACCCGGCCCTCCCCAGTCCCAGCCCAACACTAACCACTACGCTCTCTTTTAAGAACATCACCTTTAGGAAAAAAACGAGGAAAGTGCATGCATATTTACAACCCCAGATTGCAATTTTCTGGTTGCACAATTTCATATGCAGGAATTCATATGTCGCCAGTAAAGTCGTGTTGCTTCTGTATGTGTGTTCCTCCGTTTATTATTTCTTGCATCCTTTTTTCACCCTGCCCTTCTTCCGAGATAGCTACACACAGTAACTCACAACCCAGAATGCACAATGCAAAATACAATATTAAAAGATACAATAAAAGCAGCCTGAAATCAAAGATGA
Source organism: Lacerta agilis (assembly GCF_009819535.1). NCBI lineage: Eukaryota > Metazoa > Chordata > Lepidosauria > Squamata > Lacertidae > Lacerta > Lacerta agilis. The sequence continues at coordinate 49,030,144 of NC_046324.1, forward strand.
ATCATTAGCAATAAGTGATCAGCATCGTCTGCCCCAAAATCAACACCAGCTAAGTCCCAGATGAGTCCCTTGAAACAAAGGTGTTCCTGTTACGTCTGTTAAATTAATTTTGGAGGAACCAATGAGAATTCAGCGTTAGTCTTTCAAACACTGTTGGTCTCTCCATGCATGAACAGAATACCCCTTGAACCTTGCACACACATGCAAACATTCATACTTTTGTCTCTTTTCACTGGCTACGTTCTAGGTGCAGAATACTGATTTCAGTCCGCACTAAGACTAGCAGGCATCAGTGGCATGGGGGGGGGGCCCGGGTACCACCTTGGAGAGGGTGACACTCTGGGTGCCCCTCCCTAGCTCACCTCTGCCTGGACAGGCTTGCTCAGGGCACACCGCCGGCGGCCCCCGAGCAAGCCGCAGAATGAGGCCGCCCTGCCCGGCTTGCCCGCCACCAGCGCGCCGCTCCCAGCACACATGCACATCGTGCACCTGACGCATGCATTGTATACACACTGCGCATGCGTGCTGGGAGCGAAACCACGCCCCTGGGTGCTTCCGGGTTTGCCGCCCGAGGTAGCCGGGCAGCTTCCTCCGTGCCTGGCAGGCATGCATTGCTGCTAGTTGCCACCAGCCATCAAAAACCATTGAAGAAATGTATTCTACCCACTGGTGCCCATTGAGACAGACATATAGCTGTTAACTGTGCAAAGGATTAGTGACAAGACCAACATCATAACACAGTACTGATATTCAGAGCCAGTTGTGGTGTACCAGTTAGTGTGTCAGACTAGGATGTGGGAGCTCAAATTCCCCACTCAGCCATGAAGCTCACTGGGTGACTTAGGGCTAGTCTTTGCCTCACACCTAAACCTCCCTCCCAGGGTTGTTTGGGGGATTAAATGAGGAGTGGGAAAACCATGTGCCATCTTGGCTCTTTGGAGAAAAGGTGGGATTTAAATGAAATAAAATAAATGCTTGGCATCTGTGCTCTAATTTGTTTCTGTTTTAGAAGGGCGTATGGTTTCTAATCTATTGCAAACAATTCCCTAATTGTGCATTTATCCAAGTTGCTGCCAAACTTTCTCTGGAGCATTAGGGCGCATGGTTCCTTGAAGCAGTCCCTTGAGGCTGAAAATGGCTTCTGCTGATGTTTTTTCAGCGGAGAGAAAGGAATATATTTTTCCTTCAGTGTTGTTCCGGTAGGCAAGTGGGGAAAATTTACTCCCAGAAGAATCCAGAGAAACTAGGCCTGATCTTTAACTTTCCATTTAAGAAATCAAACTTCTGTTTTCAACTATGTATGGGACCAAGGTCACGTTCATGCCATGCATTTTAAAGACTTGTATAATGTCAAAAGTCATGGTTCCCTCCAAAGAATCCTGATAATAATAATAATATTTATACCCCACCCATCTGACTGGGTTTCCCCAGTAACTCTGGGCAGCTCCCAACAGAAAACTAAAAACAGAATAAAACTTCAAACATTATAAACTTCCCTAAACAGGACTGCCTTCAGATATCTTCTAAAAGTCAGATAGTTGTTTATCTCCTTGACATCTGATGGGAGGGCATTCCACAGGGCGGGCGCCACTACTGAGAAGGCCCTCTGCCTGGTTCCCTGTAACTTCGCTTCTCACAGGGAGGGAACCGCCAGAAGGCCCTCAGAGCTGGACCTTAAGTGTCCGGGTAGATCAATGGGGGTGGAGATGCTCCTTCAGGTGTACTGGGCCAAGGCCGTTTAGGGCTTTAAAGGTCAGCACCAACACTGAATTGTGTTCAGAAATGTACTGGGAGCCAATGTAGGTCTTTCAAGACTGGTGTTATGTGGTCTTGGCGGCCGCTCCCAGTCACCAGTCTAGCTGCCGCATTCTGAATTAGTTGTAGTTTCCGGGTCACCTTCAAAGTTAGCCTCACATAGAGCGCATTGCAGTAATCCAAGTGAGAGATAACCAGAGCATGCACCACTCTGGCAAGACAGTCCGCAGGAAGGTGGGGTCTCAGCCTGCGTACCAGATGGAGCTGGTAGACAGCTGCCCTGGACACAGAATTGACCTGCAGCTCCATGGACAGCTGTGAGTCCAAAATGACTCCCAGGCTGCGCACCTTGTCTTTCAGGGGCACAGTCACCCCATTCAGGACCAGGGAGTCCTCCATACCCACCCTCCCCCTGTTTCCAAAAACAGTACTTCTGTCTTGTCAGGATTCAGCCTCAATCCATCCTCCAACCACCTCCAGACACTCACACAGGACCTTCACCGCTTTCACTGCTTCTGATTTGAAAGAGAGGTAGAGCTGGGTATCATCTGCAATAGATGTATGGCAGCAGAAGGAGATTGTCTGTGTTTTAAATGTGAGTTGCATGTAGAATCTGCAAAAACACAGATGGTTCTACACTGGATCTTGAAATGGAGATTTAGCCTGTATCTAGCCCTATCCTGGGAGCGCCAGATTCAGTGCCTGAAGAGCCAAAAAGCTGGTTCGGCTCTAAGCTGGCACCATCACTACGCTTGTCCAGGCTAAAGTAGTGAATCCATTTCTCCATAACAGATGGTGGTTTTGATGGACCCAATGGAAGACCCGGATGACATTTTGCGAGCTAACAGGTCCCGGGAGAAGGCATTCATCTTTGACATGGTGTTTTGCCACAGGGCAACCCAGGTAAAATCAGATTTCTCTTAAGCAACCTGGATGCCATAGGCGGGGCCAGGATAAAGGCATTTTGCCACCGGAGGCAGGGGGCAAGGTGCAAAGTCTGATTGAGACCTTTAGAGGTCCAGAGCACTGACATGATTATTGGGGGGGGGGCAAGGACTATATGTAATTCAAAGCAAAATGCCAAACCGTCAAATGGAATTTTATTTTTTTGAAATGGCACAAAACTTACATGTGTGCTGAAACATACATGCACGTATGTCACGTGCAACACATGACAGGAATCCAATCTACGTTAGTGGAAATCCCTCCTGGTTTAGGAGGGTATAAGTAATAAAAAGGGAACAGAGAAGTGGGGGAAGAGTGTGGAGAGCAGTGTAAGGAAATCTAACAAACTTCTGATTCTTCCTAAGATGACTCCATTGATGCTTTTGATTGAAATATCAAATGCCCAATTATTTTTAGTAATAATAAAAAACCTTTGTGCATGCATGTCACTGCTTTGCTGGTGTCCTGAGCATGTGCCTAGTCTGCCTATTGGGTAATCCTGCACTGTGTCTATTGATCTAAAACAAATCTGTGCTGCTTCAGCAGCTACACTTTGGAACTCCCTGCCTCTTGATATCAGGCAGGTTCCTTCACTGCATTATTTTTGGTGCCTGATTAAAAATATATATTCTTGTTTAGACAAGCCAATCCAAAGGATTAAAAGCGCTGGTGTGAATTTTAACCTGCTTTAGTTAAACTTTTTGTATGTTTTATACTATTTTGGTATTTTTTGCTTGATGTTATTGTTTTATCTTTTTGTGAATGAACCTGAGGGTTGTTGTTGTTGTTTTTTACAACCTAGCAGTGTATAAATTTTATGAAACAATAGACAAACAAGCAAACAAGCGTGTTAGAAGCATTGCAGGAAGTTGGACTGGAAGACCCTCAGGGTCTCTCTCAGCTCTGCAATTCTATGTTTCTGCGAAATAGCTTTCTGAATTTTAATTTTAAAACAGAGAGGTATTTGTAGGGAAAGATCTCTCTACCTCCATCTCCTCTGAGCAGTTTCACTTAGGAAGACATGATCTGTTTGTATTCATCCTGAATCTTCTGGGGACAGCATTACCTAATTCTAAGCCTGAAGCAGAGTTGAGAGCTGGAGGTCTCCTTGGGGAATGAATGAGGTCATATTTTCCTTGCCTGTTCGTTCTACAGGTTTGTTCTACAGATGTATGTGCTGATCTGAAGCTTGCCCTGTTAGGCCAGGTTGTGTAATTTCATATCCTGCCCCCCTTCCTAGGGCTTTGGGAGCAGGTGTGAGAGCTCTGGCAGGGTCCTAGAATCTTCTTCCCGTCTTCCCAAAGCCTAGTTAGCACTTTCCTAGCTTTGGGAAGCAGGTGGGAGGCCTCTAGGACCCTGCCAGAGCCTTGAGCCTCCTTCCCAAAGCCCAGTGCCTTGGGAAGACAGTGAGAGGGCTGCAGGGCGGGCGGGTGCCAAATTTTGGCCTTGCTCCTCACCTGCATGACAAAGCAACGTGTGGCCTGCAGGTTCTGTGTCAAAGTATTCTTGCGATCCACTTGGTGTTCAAGTGTTACTGGACTCCAGTTCCCAGCAGACAGAACGATGGGAGTTGGAGTCCAGCGCCATCTGAAGACCCACAGATTCCCCGCCTCTGCATTAACTGGATCTGAAAGCTTGATCTGCTGCTCCTTATTGTTCCTAGGAGGAGGTGTACCTGTCCACAACAAAAAATCTCGTCGAAGGAGTCATTTCTGGCTACAACACAACCATTTTTGCGTATGGCCCCACAGGTAAAGTGGATGATGAGATACGCAACGCTGGTGTCAGAGGTGGGCGTGGTTGGGCAATGGCTAAAAGACCCCATTCAATCATAACCCTGAATGACATCCAGCTGTTATATGGGAAGATTCTAACGGAGTTTTGAGAGGAGAATTAATACAGAAAGCCTCTCAACTGGAAATAAAATCTAAGAACTAACCAAACAGCTGATTTAGAACAAGAACACAGAAGAGCTTGTTCCCTCAGACGACGTAGAAAATTGGAAACGATAAGAAAACAATGACTATCATAAATTGTGCTCAGGTGGAAATAATATTTGAAATATTTAAAACGATGATGTTCCATAAAAGGCAACAAACCTGGTATACTGTTAGCAGCACAAATGAGAACAAGAAGGCACATGGTTAAAAACATGATTACTAAAGCTGTTGATTTTTATGGCAAAAATTATATATAGAATTCCGATAGCCATAAGATCTAAGGGGTGGGTTTTTGTTTTTTTTTTGCAAGTAATTGATTTGCCAAGCATGATGTCAGGTTTTGGGTTCCTTCTCAACTCATTCATCCATGCCAGAATTAGAATCCTCCCCTGTATTGACTAAAAGGAAGACTGAAAAAGCCACTCCACAGAAACAGCCGAAGATGTTTCAGGCCAAAAGTAAATTAGGAAATAAAACCATTCAAACAAACAGGGGCACTGATGGTCTAGTGGACCTTCTGCAATTTAGCCCACAGCCCCAAAATAGGTCCACAAAATCTAAGGTAACGATACAGATAATCGCCCCTCCTCCCTTGTTAGTGAATTTGGAACCAGATCATCCGGTTCCAGCCGGGATGGATGCATCTACTAAAGAACATGATGTCAGATGAAACAAATAGCCTGGTTTAACCTGTAACAACAGAAAATATATGGAAATGTCTTTTTAAAATTAAGTTTTAAAAAAAAACAACACCGTAAGGCCCCAGGACCTGATGGAATTGCATCCAAATTCTGCAAAATTTGGCTTCCGAAAAATGTTCGCAAACCAGAACACTTACTTCCGGGTTTGCAGTGTTTGGGTTCCACGTTGTTTGAGTACCAAGGCGTTTGAGAACCAAGGTACCACTGTACTGTAATATTGTTATGACAGGGTGCAGCAAAAGGGCAGCAAACAAAATCACCGTGGAAGACGGGGTGGGAAGTCGACAGAACAAAAAACAAAATTAGGTATTGGAGTGTATATGTGGAAATTTTTCCTTTTTCTTGAAATTTAATAAAAAATAAAAAATAAAATAAAATGCTAGGGACTCATTTTGAGGAGTGGATTGCGCCTCACAGTTTGTGGGCTTCATCTAAGACTTGCAAGTTGGAAATTAGAGTCATTTCCAAAATGTTTGACTTTCTTACCCACCCACCAGTGAGCCAGTCAAATCCAAACTCTTCACCCCGACCTCCTCTGTGTTTTTAACCAGGTGCTGGGAAAACCTACACTATGCTGGGGACAGATTCTGAACCCGGCATTTATATCCGCACCCTCAATGACCTCTTCCGAGCTATAGAAGCCACCAGTGGGGACATGGATTATTCCGTCTGCATGTCGTACCTGGAGGTGAGATGGCTGGGCTGTGAGCCGCCAGAGGTGGATCATCTGTGGCAGAAGGGGCTCAAAGTTGACTTCTCAGGGTGGAGACGCTTGCTGGCAAATGAGGAGCTGTGGCTCATCTACCCCACTTGCAGAAGGTCCCAGGTTCAACCCCCAGTAGCCTATCTCAAGAGACTCTAGGAGAAAGGCTACGAGTCAGTGTAGACAATACTGGGCCAGTGGCCTGACTCAGTATAAGCTTCCTATGTTCTAAGTGGCATCTGGAGAGCCAGTGTGGTGTTGTGGTTAAGAGCGGTGGACTCGTAATCTGGTGAACCGGGTTCGCTTCCCTGCTCCTCCACATGCTGGGTGACCTTGGTCTAGTCACACTTCTTTGAAGTCTCTCAGCCTCACTCACCTGACAGAGTATTTGTTGTGGGGGAGGAAGGGAAAGGAGAATGTTAGCCGCTTTGAGACTCCTTCGGGTAGTGATAAAGCGGGATATCAAATCCAAACTATTCTTCTTCTCTTCTACTTACGGATGGAAAATCCAAACGGCCCCCAGTCCTTCTCAGCGACACCACCGGGGATGCAGGTCACACCTGTGGCCCCTGGGTGTCAGGAGCTGCCCACCTAGGCTGCAACTGGAGACCCCCAGCTGCCTTGTGCAGTGAGCCCCCAAGGCTACAGGACTGGAGAGACTCCCTGCCCGGGCAGGCTGACCATTGGAACCGGTCTCTCTGCCCTAAACCCACCTCCGTCCTCTGTTGTCCTTCCTTTCCCTTTTCGAAGATTTATAACGAAGTCATCCGAGACCTTCTGAACCCATCTTCGGGATTTCTCGAGCTGAGAGAGGACTCCAAGGGGAGCATTCAGATTGCAGGGATAACGGAAGTCTCCACCACAAACGCACAGGAGGTAAATTTGGCTGGCCTTCGATGGGGGAGGGAAGAATGCTAAGAGCTACAATTCCCAGAGTGCTTTTAACAAATCAGTCCCTCTCCACAGGGAATTCTGGGAATTGTAGCTCAGGGTGGGTGGGGGAATAGGAATCTCCTAAGAACTACAAGCCCCCCGCCCTTTTTTCCAAATTTGGCTCACTCCAAAAAACATGGTCGCACACAGTGTCGGATTTACGTATAAGCTAAACAAGCTATAGCTTAAGGCCCTACTCTCTTAGGGGCCCCCAAAAAATTTAAAGGGGGAAAAAACTGGATAGACATTTCCAAAATATAAGATAAAAAAACAAATAAAATAAAACCTACATACAGCAACAGTGTTTTGTGTTGTATAGGCTCCTGTGATGTAAGTAATGGGCCCGTCTGCTAGCCTGCTCCCTAAAATATCACGGGTTTGCTACTTTCTATATATAGGGTGCCTACATTCTGCTCTTTATAATTATTAGTAGTTTGCACCATATGTTTACAGTACACCTATTATTATTTCATGTTATAGCAGCTTTCTAGAGACTAGATTATGAGCCTTTGTAAATTGTGTTTCTAAAGGAACTTTGGTTATTGCCAAATGCCAATGTGTTTGCATTATTAAGTTTGTTGTGAATAAAAAATCATTTTAAGTTAGAGCTTAATAACTATTTCACTATTAATACACTTCTTCTTAGTTGTATTTCAGTTCAACAATTACTTTGATAAAATACATACGTATTTTCTTATGTGAAAATGGCTTTAGATACCTATTAGGTCCATAAATTACCATATAGCAGGCACGTCCAACAGGTAGATCGTGATCTACCAGTAGATCACTGGACGTCTTGGGGTAGATCACTGGTAGATCACTGGCTCCCCCCAAAGAAGCTCAACAACTTTGGCTCCCCTAAAAAAAGCTCAACATTTTTGCCTTGCACCCCCAAAAAACGGGGCTTTCCTCCTCCGTCAAACAAGCTTAACATCTTTGACCTGAACCCCTAAAAATGGCCCTTCCTCCTTCCTAAAAGAAGCTCAACAACTTTGACCTGAACCCCCCAAAAGGGGGTAGATCCCTGCCAGTTTTTAATTCAGTGAGTAGATCACAGTCTCTTGGGAGTTGGCCACCCCTGCCATATAGCATATATGAATAAAAAATCATTTCAAGTTAGAGATTAATTATTATTTCACTATTAATATACTTCTTCTTAACTGTATTTCAGTTCAACAGTTACTTAGATAAAGTGCATGTTTTGTTATGTGCAAATGGCTTTAGATACCTCTTAGGTCCACAAATTACCATATAGCATATATTCAACACAAAAAAACAGCGACAATTTGTTGTTGGCAAAGGACAGCTGGACATATAAAGGGCCCCATTACCTTAGCGCCTCATCAAACTTAAATCCAGCCCTGCAGAAGTTCCTGACCTGAGCCATGGCTGATCCTGCTCCCCGCCCCCCCCCCCCCGGTCTCCCCACTTGTATGGCTTTTGCTAGATCATGCAGCTGTTGACAAAAGGGAACAAGGAACGGACTCAGGAGCCCACGGCAGCGAACAAGACCTCTTCACGCTCCCACGCAGTCCTGCAAGTGCTGGTGAAGCAGACGAGTCGGGTGAAAGGCATCAACGAGGAAGTGAGGGTGGGGAGGCTTTTCATGGTGGACCTGGCCGGGTCGGAAAGAGCAGCCCAGGTGACCTTGACTGTTCCCTCCTCCACCTCCCACCCACCCCCCACCCCAATCTGTTCACCTCCCAACTGTAATGACTCAGCACGGGGGGGGGGGGAGGCCCTGCTTCTGGCCTGGAAGCCATAGAATCACAGGGTCGGAAGGGATCCTGAGGGTCATCCAGTCCAACCCCCTGCAACGCAGGAATCTTTTGCCCAATGTGGGTCTCGAACCCACTACCCTGAGATTAAGAGCCTCATGCTCTGCTGACGGAGCTACCTGGAAAACCCTTCTTTTTCCCATTGAAAACAATTGATCCACCGCATCCTTCGCAGACACAGAACCGGGGCAAGCGGATGAAGGAGGGGGCCCATATCAACCGGTCGCTGCTCGCCTTGGGAAACTGCATCAATGCGCTGAGTGAGAAGGGGGTCAGTCGGAACCAGTACGTCAATTTCCGAGACAGCAAACTCACGCGTTTGCTGAAGGTAGGTACCGCCGCTTTTCCTACTTGGGGGAATTAGCAAGCCAATCCCAGGTAACCATTGCATAAAGCAGTGGTCCTCAGACTTTTTTCTCTGGGCCACACTTTCAGAATAAAAAAATCTGCTTGCACCACACCAAATTTTCTATTGATAAAAAATGCATTGGAGAAGGAAAAGAAGCAACTCCTAGCAGTGCTTGATTCAGAACAAAGATCACAACTACATTATTACATGGTAATGGGACATCTAGAAAGTATAATAAAACAATGCTGCTGCATAAGAACATGAATCATTCCCCAAATATAATTATAAACAAGCCTGGTGTTACATAGGTACCTGAAGTATGTTTACAGGCTCAATGAGAGTTTCCTTTTGCTGTGTGATCTCGTTCATATTAGGTCTGATTTGAGACAAACGAACTCTGATCTCCTCATCAACACAAAGTAGCTTTTCTCTTTCCCGATGTTTCATATTTGTCAGGAAAGATATTTTGAATATCTTTAAGTATTCTGCAAATAACAACAAAAAATATTTTGCTTTTTTTTAATTAATTTTTTTGAAATTTTCCAATTAAAAGCACAAATCATTACATGGTTAAGCATTTCATACTCCCCCCCTCCCACCAAGGGGAGCAAAATATCCAAACCCCTCTCTCACAGGAGTACATAAAATCATTTCACGTTTAACCCTATACTTTACAAAAATCATTGCTTAATCCCAACCCTCTTCCTGGGCCAGGTATTCATACATCTTACAATTTCATCTTTTAAATTGACTTCCTCAGATTCCCCCCCCCCCCTTGCTGATTTCAAAGTAATACATAGTTCCCAGTTTTCCTCTCATCTTCTAATCTAATTTTACACCACTTTTCTTTCCTCTTTAACACTTTTATAAACCTTAATATTCCACAATTAATTACTAACATTTTCTTCTCTACCTTAGCCTCATTATACTTCTGCACTTTCTTTATTCCTCAACCAAATTTATCTATTCTCAAAACAACTCCCCTTTTATTCCCCCCCTTCCCTTCCCTCTTTTGATACTATACTGCTCTTAAATGTTTCTTTGATTTTACTTGAATCTCCCCACCACAGTTGCCATCCTCTCCTGCCAGTCACACCCTTTGAGAGCCACTGGCAGAATGAATGCAGGCGAGGGAGGCATCCCACATTTTGGGGTGCCTCTAAGCTGCCAGGATTCTGCAGGAGCCATCCCATCGCATCATGGTTCTTTCTACAGTTCAAGAGCTGGGGTGGTGTAGCAGGTAGAACGCTGGCTTGATTCAAGGAGGCCCAAGTTCAAATCCACCCAGAACGATGAAGCTTACCGGGTGGCCTTGCTCCAGCCATATTCTCTCAGTCTGCCCTACCTCGCAGGGGGGTTGTGAGGATAAAAAGGGGGGGGAGGAGCCAGGAACCATGTATGCCATTCTGAGCTATTTGCAGGAGCGGCCGGTAAAAAGGAGACAGAAATCGAAATGTTCCCCCAGCTGAGCGTGTTCCCCCAGAGATAGTTGGGACTTCAGGAACGTAGCAGATTATTGCTTATATATGAGAGTCTTTAATAGCACTGCTTTCAGAGGGCTGAGCTTGGCTAGCCATTACTAGCCAGCTGTAAATGGAAATGTCACCCATGTAGGACTCACTGGGAGGTAACAGCAGGACGGTGATGATTGCTCACGTCAGCCCAGCCAGCACCGCTTTTGAAGAATCTCGGACCACCTTGATCTACGCTTATCGAGCAAAAAACATCAAAACTCGGGTAAGGCGCTACGTTCTGCTTCCGGCTTTTAAAAACTATTTATTATTAGATTCTTACAACACATTACAATGCCATGCGCACACAAAATAAAATGCCCCACAGCCCTGAAGATAGAGCATGGGTAGGCAAACTAAGGCCTGGGGGACGGATCCGGCCCAATCGCCTTTGAAATCCAGCCCGCGGACGGTTCGGGAATCAGCGTGTTTTTACATGAGTAGAATGTGCCCTTTTATTTAAAATGCATCTCTAGGTTATTTGTGGGGCATAGGAATTCGTTCATCCCCCCCCCCCAAAGTATAGTTTGGCACCCCACAAGCTCCTGCAGCCAATCGGAAGCCGCCCCTTGGTTTTCGAACGGTTTCAGGAGTTGAAAGGACTCCTGGAAGAACGCATTCTGTTCAGCAATCAAGGTGCAACTGTACTTGATTTTCAGTAGAAGAGATAACTCTTCATTCACAGCTGCTGTTTGCATCAGGTAGTATTTTAAAACTGGATGCATCACCAGGTGTTCTCTGACCCGGCAGGTGAAGCGCAACCTCCTCAACGTCTCGTACCACATTGCGCAATACACCAGCATCATTTCGGACCTGCGCCGGCAGATTGAATGCTTGAAGGCGAAGCTGGAAAATCAAGAGAGGGAGAAGCGCCTTCTCAGTCCTGCGGTCAAAGATGTCCAAGGCAGAGGAGATGGAGGTGGTTGTGTTGTGTTGTGTTGTCTTCTTCACTGTCTTGCTCTGTCCAGTAGGGCTTGCTTCTAGGATGCCCAGAATTGCACCCTAAGCCTGGGGTGGAGAAAAGTGTGGCACTCCAGATGTTGTCAGACTCCAGCTCCCATCAGTACCAGGCAGCAATGGTCAGGAATGACGAGGGTTGTATGTCCAGCATCTGGATTGCGGCAATTTCCCTTGCGCCCTTGGCTCTTTCACTGTCTGGTCCTACAGATTGTTGTGTTGGATTCCAGCTCCCAACAGCCCTAGTCTGTGGCTAGTGATCAAATCAAACCAAACGTTTATTGCGATGTTCAATGACCAGCATTAAGGAAACAAAATAAGAAGCACATCGAGCACATTTCCCAGATGTGTCTATAGTTGGGTGAAATAAAAATAAAACAACTAAATGTAGCAGTGAATCATAGAATTGTGGAGTTGGAGGGAACCCAAAGGACCATCTTGTCTGACCCTCTGCAAGACAGGAATCCCAGCTAATCAGTGAAATAAAACGGACACCAATTTTATATATATATATATATATATATATATATATATATATATATATATATATATATATATATATATATATATATATATATATGTTGTAGTCCTGTCGCCAACTCCAAAGAGAGAAATTCCATGATATCGGGTCCTGGCAGATTTTGCCTGCTGCAGCACAGAACAATGACCACACTGTGAGTGAGAGATGCTCTTTGATCTGAAAAGATTAAAAGGAACGTAGGACGTTTCTGATCCTCCTGGCAGGTTTAATAAGAGGGGCTTGATAAAGGTTTAGCACAGGTGTCAGTAAAAGGAGCAGTGCAGGAGGACATGGGGTCACCACTGACCTCTCCAGAGTCACAGGGACACTTGTGTTTGGCCAATGGCCAAGGTCCAAGAATGACAGGAGTCATAGTGCAGCGACATCTGGAAGGCTTGCAGCTTGCTCCTCTCTGCTCTGGGTGCTAGAATGAATGAATGGATGGATGGATGGATGGATGGATGAATCTTTATTTGAGTCAGCCATCGGCCATAGCAATAAAACAACAATATAATATACAAAGAATAGAAATAAAAATTCAGTTGTGTAAAATACATTTTAGGGCTTTGAATCAATAGTCAAATAGTGAGTCTTATTCTGATTTCCCCAGCTAAAAACCTTGCAATCTTTGCTGTCACCCGCTCATCTTGATCTGCCAAGAGAAAGGACACTGTGGCAGTGGTTGGGCGACCCGGAATGGACAGCAAAAGAGGGGTGATAATCTCATTCCTCAAGTCTTTATAAAGTGTGCAGGCCAGAAGGGCATGCGCCACCGATTCGGTACTGCCATCTCCCCAGGGACGTAAGCGTTTTTCGTGTGGAATCTGTTGGAATCGTTCCTCTAGTACAGCCGAGGGCAGTACATTCAATCTTGAGAGAGTAAAAGCACATCTATATTTTAGAATTGCTAGGTTATGCAGATTAGGGTGCCAGAGAGTCGAAATAGGAAGGTGGAAAATAATCATACCACAGGCAAAATTTCCTTATTGTGGCCAAGTTGTTCTGACGCTCGATATCATTTAGGTGCTGACAAATTAGACTGTTTGCTTTACTAAAACCCAAAGTGAGTAGCTGTTGTGGTGATAAACCACAAGAGTGAAGTTTTTGATAGACAATTTTAGTCCAGGCGCTCTTGTGACAATCTTGCAGCACTAGGGATATTAGACGGGGGATTTGAGTTTAAGCAAAGCCAATACGTAAATGTCATGGAATCTAGAAACATCCTTAAAAAAAAGGGGGAAGAAAGCAGAGGTGGGAAAGTTCCTGTGCTCTTGTTTCCCCACAGCGGAGGCTCCCCACGACCCTGAAGAGTACAGCCGTCAGCAGATGAACAAGTTGCGGGAACAGCTGGTTGGGGCTTTTAAGGAGCAGATGGATATGAGACGAAGCCTGATGGAGCTGGAGAAGACAGACTTGGAGCTGCATGTAGACACCTCCAGGCATCTGCTAACAATTGCCGAGTGAGCTGAGGGACTGATGGGCAACTCTGCTTTTTTTGTTGTTGTTGTTGGTCCTCCAAGGTGAAAAGAACTGGGTGGTATTAATGATGCACCTAAGAAGGGTGGCTACTTCTGCCAGAGAGAGAGAGAGAGATCTGCATAAAATTGGCCGGGTGAAAGGGATGTGGGTGATGTTGTGGGTTAAATCACAGAGCCTAGGGCTTGCCAATTGGAAGATCGGCGGTTCGAATCCCTGCGATGTGGTGAGCTCCCGTTGCTCGGTCCCTGCTCCTGCCAACCTAGCAGTTCGAAAGCACGTCAAAGAGCAAGTAGATAAATAGGTACCGCTCCGGCGGGAAGGTAAAGGCGTTTCCGTGCGCTGCTCTGGTTCGCCAGAAGCGGCTTAGTCATGCTGGCCACATGACCTGGAAGCTGTACGCCAGCTGCCTCGGCCTATAGAGCGAGATGAGGGCCGCAACTCCAGAGGCTTTGCGACTGGACCTAAGGGTCAGGGGGTCCCTTTAAACATGGACAAAAAACCTGCTCCCTCATCTCAGGAACCGCGTGCAAAATTTGGTTAAGATATCTGAAGCAATGTCCAAGTGCCCAGCAAACTGGGAAACGGAAAGTTTTCCTATACATATAATGGGTAATAATTTGATGGAAATACAGTCTCAAGGTTAGTGGGCAAGGAAGAGGTGCTCACTATGGAAAAGCAGCTTCAGGGCTCCTGCTTGAACCAGGCACTGCAGGGTATTTTTGGCCCATCAAGGGATTCAATTAATCTGCAAGGCCATTTCCCCCAGACCACACACTGGTGACATCAGCTGGTGGGTAGGGGACAGGGTTTAATCCTGCACTGGCTACATTATCCTGTTCCCAAGAAAGGAACAAGATTACACCGTGAAGGCAGCAGGATTCAATCCCTGGCTCCCAAAGTGCTACCACCTTATCTTTAAAACAGCAGATCCAGGGGTTGCGAAAGTTCTTGGGTGACCACTAGAGGGCACTGTGGCCTCTGATAAAGGAGGCTGCCCAATTACTGGGAGTCTTGATAATAATCATGCCGGGGGAAAAAACATTTATTTATTTATTTATTTATTTATTTATACTACACTGCTTGATCTCTTTTTTAAAAAAACAAACAAACCTGAAAGCAGTTTACAAAGACAATAAAACAATAACATTATTAATAAAAGCAGTTGAAAACAACTATTTTAAACTGATTTTAAAAAAATTAAAGTTACCAATACAGTAAGGTCAAAATGAATTAAAACACACGCCAACATGTCTGGGCTGGCTTGTCTAAAGTAAAATGTTATTTTTCCTGGCAAGCACCAAAAAAGAGTGCCTCCTGATGTCAATAGGCAGGGAGTTCCAAAGTTATGTGTTGCTGCCACACTTAAAGACTGATTTCTTACAAGTGCAGAACTGGTATTCTGTAGCTCCCGTAACAGTGCCGGTTCCACAGATGGAAGTGTTCAAGGGGGCAGAGATGGGGCAATGTGATCCTGCAAGTAAACGGGTCCCAAGTTGTTCAGATTTGTAAATACTAATAGGCCTTGCCAAGGTGTAAAGGACCTTAATCTACTGTGTCCTTTGTTTGTAGCTGGGAACAAGAAAAGGCCCACCAGACTGACAGGTATCCCAGCAAGCAGCAGGTGGGCGCGAAAGATGAGGAAGCCATGGAGGAGGCAGAGCGAGAAGAAGATTCGCCAGAGCCTCATGAAGTCCTGGTAGCCAAGGAGGAGATCGGCATGCTCTTATCTGAGCAGCGGAAAACAGCTGTCTTGAAGGTAACACACTGCATCCCTCTATGAAAGCCATGTTGCTGTTGTCTCGTGATGGGCCTTACCTTTTAAAAGATATGCATGCCTGGAAAGGAGCTTTTTAATTAGGGATGCTCCTGGAACCTCACTGTGCTAGAGTTCACACTTAGACTTTGGAAGTTCTGCTTTGCCAGATATGGTGTCCCGCTCCTTGTTTAATTTGCACAACAACCCTGTGAGGTAGGCTGAGCTGAGAGAGAACGCATGCCTGGCCCAAGGTCGCCTGGCGAGCTTCATGACTAAGTGGGGATTTAAATCCTGGTTTCTCCCAGGTCCCGGTCCTGTTCTCTGGCCACTACGCTGCTGAATGTTGGGAGATTCGGGATAGATGCTTCACGCACTGTGGAACTCACTCTCCCAGGAAGGAGTGATGGCCGCTAGCTTGGATGGCTTTTTAAAAAGTATAGGACAAATTCGTGCAGGAGAGGGCTGTCGATGGCTACTAGCCAGGGTGGCCATGTTCTGCCTCCACAGTCGAAATACAGGCAGAAATATTTCAGAATATCGGTTGCTGGAAACCGCAGGAAGAAGAAGAGGAGGAGGAGGAGGAGGAGGAGGAGGAGGAGGAGTTTGGATTTGATATCCCGCTTTTCACTACCCGAAGGAGTCTCAAAGCGGCTAACATTCTCCTTTCCTTTCCTCCCCCACAACAAACACTCTGTGTCGTAAGTGAGGCTGAGAGACTTCAGAGAAGTGTGACTAGCCCAAGGTCACCCAGCAGCTGCATGTGGATGAGCGGGGAAGCGAACCCGGTTCACCAGATTACGAGTCTACCGCTCTTAACCACTACACCACACTGGAGGGGTGGGGGCTCTTGTTCTCACTGGTTTCCCACAGGCATCTCTTTGGCCGCTGTGAGAACAGGATGCTCTCTCTTCTCCAGTGGCTCCCTGTTTGTGGGACACTCTCCCCATGGAGGTTCGACTGGCACCTTCATGATACACCTTTGGGGCCAGGTGAAAACGTTCCTTTTTCACCAGGCCTTTGGCTAATAGACTTCTGGTGCCCTTTTACCTGTGTTTTGGAAAGGGGGGGGTGCTTTTGTTTTTCTTACGTAATTTCTGTTTTTGTATACTGTATATATATATGTTGTGATTTTGTGTTGTGAACTGCCCTGAGATCTGCAGGTATGGGAGGGGATGCAAATTTTATTAATAGCAATTATAATCGTGGTAGTAATAATGATGCCAATACTGGCTGGGGCTTTGTTTAGTTGCTAATTAGAGGGTCAGAGTATTGCTTTGCTTCTTGAGTTTGGTTAATGTTGTTTGCTATTATTGTTTATACGGCTAATATGTTCTTTTCGTTTTTCTATAAATGCCATATTATATGAAATGTCAACGTATTATATGACCCCCCCCCTTTTCCCCTTAGCATTATATATTGTATATTTTTCTTTGCTGTAAGTCACTTGGAGGTCTTCTGGTCACAAGTGACTAATAAGTTTAATCAAGACTACTACTACTACACAGGTGGCGCTGTGGTCTAAACCACAGAGCCTAGGGCTTCCCGATCAGAAGGTCGGCGGTTCGAATCCCCGCGACGGGGTGAACTCCCATTGCTTGGTCCCAGCTCCTGCCAACCTAGCAGTTCGAAAGCACATCAAGTGCAAGTAGATACAGTGGTACCTCTGGTTAAGAACTTAATTCGTTCCGGAGGTCCGTTCTTAACCTGAAACTGTTCTTAACCTGAAGCACCACTTTAGCTGCCGCTGCACCGCCAGAGCACGATTTCTGTTCTTATCCTGAAGCAAAGTTCTTAACCTGAAGCGTTATTTCTGGGTTAGTGGAGTCTGTAACCTGAAGCGTATGTAACCTGAAGTGTATGTAACCCGAGGTGCCACTGTAAATAGGTACCGCTCCAGCGGGAAGGTAAACGATGTTTCCATGCGCTGCTCTGGTTTGCCAGAAGCAGCTTAGTCATGCTGGCCACATGACCCGGAAGCTGTCTGTGGACAAACGCCGGCTCCCTCGGCCTATAGAGCGAGATGAGCGCCGCAACCCCAGAGTCAAACACGACTGGACCTAATGGTCAGGGGTCCCTTTACCTTTACCTTACTACTACTACTACTACTACTACTACTACTACTACTAATAATAATAATAAAAAATAAATAAATGGGTCGCTGGCCTGATCCAGGCTTATTTAGGAGCCTGGCTCATAAGGGGGTCACCTCTCCCCTTCCTACTTTAGGCAGACCTGGAGCAGCGCCTGGCAAATGCCAAAAAGAAGGTCTTGCAGATGGAGAAGCTGCTTCCTGAGCAAATCACCCGTGAGGACCAGAGGGAAGTCCTGAGGCTCCTTTGCAAAGCCCACGAGCTGGAAGTCGGGAAGACAGAGCTGCAGGCCAACGCCTTGTGCAAGGAGACCCTGCTGTGCCAGAAGGACTTTGTCATCCAGAGCCACCAGCAGAACAGGAGCCTCTGCCGAGAGATAATCCAGCAGCAGCAGTCGCTGATAAGGGGTGAGTGGGCGGGGCCAGAGGCCAAAGTGGGCGGGGCCCTTACCTGTTGGACCAGATTTCAGGCACACCAAAGGCAGAGGTTTCTAGGAAGGCCCACACAAGGAAGAGGCACTCCCCCAGCCCTGGTCTCTGTTGTGTTTTACAGAGGTTGTGGGCAGTCCTGGCGTGCCATAGAACCAGAGTTGGAAGGGACCCCTAGTGTCATCTAGTCCAACCCTCTGCAGGGCAGGAACCTCAGTTAAAACATCCCTGACAGCTGACCCTCCAACCTCTGTGTGTTGTAACAAACTTTTTAATAAAAGAACGAAAATGGCTTATTGAATATTTACAGCCAAATTGCAAACAGATAAGAACATTGGCAGGATTATTGTAGCAACCTGAAGTTTTATAAGAGTTTTATGTATTTAAAGTAGAGAAATAAATGAGCAGATTGAGTGAATTTGGATATGCAGAAGATATTAAAAATAAATTTTAGGAACTGCAGAAAGAGGGGCAAGGAAGTCGAGTTTTGAAACGTTAAAAGGATTTTAAAATTAATGAAATGTATAAACCTGAAAAGCATAAATAATTTTTTAAAAAGAAAGACAGAAAGAAAATGTTGCCAATAGTCCATCGGTGATACCTCATTTGTCTGCAGCATTAAGCCTCGCCTCTGGAAGGACCCAATGGAATACTTGTTACTATCTTACATTGCCCATCTTTCTTCCATGCTGGTGCCCATGTGGTCCCCATCCAAGCGCTCTTCACCCTCAGCAGAAGAGGATAGCTGTTTGCTACCTGAGGAATGGGTCCCTTCTGTGAGAATGTTTCCCTCTTAACCAGAGCAAACAAGCGTCTTCCATGAGGCAGCCCTTCAGATATTTGGAGATGGCTGTCACATCACCTCTCCGTCTTCCCTTCTCCAGGCCGTACATAATCAGCTCCACGACACAACCCATCTGTTTTTGCGCCCTCACCTGTGTAAGCTTCTTACACAGGAAGGGAAAGGAGAATGTTAGCTGCTTTGAGACTCCTTCAGGTAGTGATAAAGCGGGATATCAAATCCAAACTCCTCCTCCTCCTCCTCCTCCTCCTCCTCCTCTTCTTCTTCTTCTTCTTCTTCTTCTTCTTCTTCTTCTTTCCTTTTCTCCAGACCACAACATCCCCATTCCAGAGCCGCTGGGAAAACTGTACCAACTGCATATACGTGAGTTGGAGGAAGGGACCCTGGGCCGGCTTCTGGCACTTCACTCACTGATGTCTGGAGCGCTCCAGGTGAGGCAGAACTATCCTCCCTTTCTCGAAATAGGAACAGAGAATAGGAAGTTGCCCTAGTCAGGGACAGGACCATCAGTCCATCTGGCTTAGTACTGTATGCACTGACCGGCAGCAGCTCCCCAGGCTTTCAGGCAGGAGGCACCCCCAGCCCAATACTGAAAATGCCAAGGGATTGAACCCGAGTCTTCCTGTGTGCAAAGCGGATGCTATGCCATTGAACGATGGCCTTTCCCCGTACCTCACTGTTCTCTAGGGAGGAAGGGAAAACGAAACAGAACTTGGGGCCAGGCTGTGCAAAGGTAGGGCATGCTGGATTTTCCAGCTTTCAGATTCCAAAAAATGAGGGGTGCTAAAAACTTGTAGCATGAATCGGGAACTCAGAAGGCATTCTGATTAAATTACTTTTCCCTGGTAAGTAAAATGTGTGTAACATTGCATTAAAATAATTGAAAATGGTTGCCATGTGTGGCCATACCTTTGAAGTTGAACGGAATCTGTTCCGAAAGTCCATTTGACTTCCAAAATGTTTGAAAACCAAAGTGCGGCTTCTGATTGTCTGCAGGAAGCTCCTGCAGCCAATCGGAAGCCACGGAAGCCCGCCAGACGTTCGGCTTCCAAAAATAGTTCGCAAACTGGAACAGTCGCTTCCGGGTTTGCTATGTTCGGGAGCCAAAATATTCAAGAACTAAGCTGTTCGAAAACCAAGGTACGACTGTACTTGCAGTTATATTGTTGAATCATTTGTTATTATTTAGCATTGCCTGACATTATCAGAAGCTGAAATTAAAATCCTTTGGTTTTCCGAAAGCAGTTTCTGTGCTTCTTCATCAAACATAGACTTACCAAGCTAAATGTTTTCTTTTTTTTTTTTATAAGATTTTTATTATTTTCCAGTAAAACAAGAGAAAAACATAACATAACATAAACACCAACATTAACACAATAAAAAACACATTACATAAACACAATCAACAAAGAGAACAATTAAAACAAAACCAAAACCAATACATACCTAAACTGAAACACCAATCTATCTCTTACTACTTAACGAAATCTAGTTTCTGATCTTCTAAAGGGACCTCCCCCGCTTTCCCTCCTCTGCCTTCAATACTAATATACTTTGGTAACATCCATTTTTAACAATACAATTCATTATCCAACCTTTTATACTATCATAAAAACTTAACATCTTATAGTATCATGAAATAATTCTTAAATCAATCTTATACTTCTTTTCACTTTAACTGCTGCTATTAGTCAGTTACATATCTCTTCACTAATTCAAAATTCCCAAAATCGTAACATCAAAATCTTAAAACTTAACATCAAAATCCTAAAGTCTTAACACACTATCTTCAGGGTACCATAAATCCATCCTAATTCAATTTTTATCATTTTCACCCTATTCCCCTTCTTACCATTTTTCTGCTCTCTCCCATGCCCCCCCACCATTCATCTTTACATTCCCCTCTGTTGTCCTTGTTCAGTGTCATCTTATAGTTTATAAATCTCCTCCTTGGGAGCCTCAAGAGGCACCAACTCTCCTCTCCCAGCAACTCCATTTCGCAATTTTGATTTTCTTCCGCTTGTGTCTTCAAAAATCTTCTCACCTTCATCTCTGGACTCCCACTCCAGAGACAGGATCTTGTAGCTCCAGTCAAAACAGCCCTGTGTCTCTCACTACGCCAGAGCCGTCCATTTACCAGGGGTTGCTGAATCAATTCGTCCTATTTCTCCAGCACCTCCCCCAGCTCCCTGGAGAAGTTTACTTCCAAGTTATCAAAATTCTCCCAAATCTGGCTGGTCTCTCCTGCTCCACAACAAATTTCTTTGAAATTACGCCCTATCCAGTCCATTTTCCGATTCACAAACTCCAATTGCAGAAGGATTGTTCTTTGTTCCTGGGTAATACCCGGATCTAGAGTCAATTTAAAAGCGAAAGCAAGCATGGTTGGAGAAGACAAAGGGTGTCAAATGTCAGTAATTTTCCATCTTGCGTACTAGTTTTCCAGCGCCATTTTCCCTGAGACAGGGTGCCAAAAACAATTCCAAAAGCCACAGAAGAGATATTTCCAAAATCTTCAATCCCCTCACAGGGATTTAATCCATCTTCTCTGTCAACGTGCTTCGTAACAACATTGTATCTAGTGATGCAGCTGCAGCCACTTGAAACTTAATTACCTCCTCTGCACAACAAAGGAGAGGGACGGGCTTCCTTTTAACATCCCTCCCGGTTGCCAATTATTCAAATGTAAATCCAATTGGTCCCGTACTTACAGCAGCCGGGGTTCTTCTTTTTTCTTTGAAGTTAGCAGGAAAAGCTTGGTGCTCAGGTCTGGCAGAATCGCTGCTTTGATCTCCTGGGGGGGTGCATCCGCCCCTTCAGTCCCGTGTCGGAGCTCCGCTCGCTTGATTTCCCCCCCTTACGAGGGTCAATCAAGAGCAGAGACGACACGTCTGGGACCCACGAGGCCGCGGTCCACGGGACGCTCTTCCCGTGGCTTTAAGGGGCCCTTGGCGCAGACAAGGAGACCCCTAAAACCCCCCAGGGGCCGGAGCTCTTGAGCTCCGCTCCGCCATTATCCGGCACCAAACCGGAAGCACCAAGCTAAATGTTTTCCAGTCACAAGAACAATAGCAGATTTGAATTCTTCATACCTGAGAGCATATTTTTAAGACCCCGTACTGAAGAAATTTGCAGAAATTAAGTTCCACCCCTCAAATGATATGCCCTAGTGTGAAGGATCAAGCTTGACCGGCCTTCTGTCTGGAAGCTGCATGCCGTTCGTGGGTGCGGCCGCCCCTTTTCCTGTCTGTCTATCTGATGATCAGGGAGGGGGCGATTTGCCACTTTATCAGGCTGCCAGGCTGGGTTGAGATGTTTAACCCCCTGGGCCTATGCCAGCACATTTTATTTCCCCCTCTTTTTGCTGCTAAAATGGGGTGGGCTCTTAGAGGGCCAGAAAAAAAATGCTCGGAGTGGTTTGGGTTTAGCCCTTCCTGTTCTAGGACGTAGCTACAGTTGCCAGGGAAGTTGTTTGAAGAAGGAAACAACTTTTTCGGGGGGAGGGGGTAAAAAAATAATATAAGAATTCATTTTACAACATATATAAAACAGAGAGAGGGTTTATAACAACAGGTGAAAATCAAAAGATGAAAGACAGAACTATAGAACAGGTGAATGTGGAATGAATACAATTGCACAAAATAACAAAAGATGGAAGCAACTATCCGCCCAGCTAAAATCTGTGATGTGAAGGTAGTCGATTCTAGAGCTCACATCCACCGGGTCACAGAGATTTCCCCCTTTTGTCTTCCTTCCCTGCTAGGATGGCTCTGCTCACGATAAGGCTCAGCAGCTGGACCTAAACAAAGAAGAGAACCAAAAAGGATTGCTGGAACGCAAGAAAGATTTTGTTTGGGGGTCAAAATTTGAGCTACCCCCAATTGTTGTGGAATCGGACAGGTACTTGCATTCTTTACAAAGCCCTCTCTGGTCCCCCCCCCACTGCACTCTTGCAGTCAAACACCTCCCTCTGGGGAGAGCTTGGGCCTCCTCTAACACAATGGCCACTCGCAGAAATGGCCAATTCCCCTTTTTCCATCTGATTTTATCCAGAGTTGTCTGTTTAATGACTCAGAGGGGTTGGGTTTCCTGGCCGCCCATCTCTCCCTCTCTCTTTTCTCGATGTTCTTAGCGACAGCCACAGATCGTCTAAAAACACCCCGGCCAAAAGGAGCCATGACTGGAGCCACACCTCTGCTTTGTCTGACTTGCTAAGAACTCCTGTTCGCCAACAGGTCAGTTGGTCAACACCATCCTCTCCCTTTCATAGCACCGACAAACAACCCTCCGGTAGGTTAGACTGCAAGAGACCATTGGGCAACCTGTCAGGCTCTGGGCAGCCAGCATTGCCAAGGTTCTAGTCCCTGAGGTGCAACAATGAGAGAGGACTGTTGTCTTCAGGTCCTGCTTCCAGGCCTTCACTGGGTTTCCACAATTGCCGCTTACTGTCAAATAGCCATATTTCATCCCCCCCCACCGCTTTTTTACTAGGCATCTTCACAGCATGTAACTGGATAGCTCTGTCAGTAGAGCATGAGACTCTTAATTTTCAGGATCATAGGTTCGAGTCCCACATGGGGGCAAGATTCTTGCGTTGAAGGGAGTTGGACTACATGACCCTTATAGTCCTTTCCAACTCTACAATTCTGTGTTTAGCAAAATATTTCCCTCTTTGTTTTTCCCTGTTCAGTTTCTCTTTTTTTCCTGCTTTCCCTCAAAAATTCAAAATTGACTATATTTTTTAACTCAATGGAACACCTGTGCACTTTCTCCAGGGATAGAGGATCCATTCCACTGATATTCTGGTCGGATTATGGCACTCATGGATTACTTAGCCACTTCTGCATCAGGGATGGGGAGCTTGTGGCCTTCCAGATGTTGCAAACTCAAACTCCCATCTGCCTCAGCCATCATGGCCCATGGTCCAAGATGGCGGGACTTGGAGTCCAGGAGCATGTGGGTTGAGAGTGACATAGATCATTGCTTTAAATTGTGCTCCAGCTATTTTATTTCCTTCTCCGGCGTCCGTCTCTCTTGTTTAGGGATCAGGTGTGGTGCTTTTGTATCCTTCTCTCTCTGCCCCAGTGGCTGCTGGGTAGTCATGATGGAGGTCATCCCTTAACACATAAATATTTGGATCTGGGGGAAAGAGGCAGTCCCCAGTTGGTGAGCTGGATGTTGTCTGGATTCTAGAAGCAGAGATGCTATCCTACTTCCAGCCGAAAGCACAGCAGCAAATTATGCTGGACTTGGTAGGCCTTGGGTCTGATGCAGTGGCCAGACTCTCCTATGTTCTTAAGCTTCAGGGCTCAGGGGGAGCAGGCGTATGGTCCAAAACAGGCAAGGCTGAAGCCTCAGAGAAGCACAGTCAAAGCCCAACAGGGGTCAAGACCCAAGAGAACAGGACCTTAGGCAAAGTCCTCACACCAGTGACAAGTTACGTGGGATGAGGAGCAAGCCCTGAAGCTAAGCCTTTTTATAGGGCCTAGTGGACAGGGATTGGCCCTGGAGGGTCAGCTGACCAGGTGCTTAGGCAGGGCGGTACTGCAGCCTAGATGGCACTGTTGAGGCACTGAACTCAGTGTTGTGGCGGAACTTTGCATTGAAATATTTGCTAAGTAATAAACAGAGAGAGAGAGCAAATGCTGAGTGTTGCTTGCTTTGGTTTCTAGAAGGTGACCTCAGGCATCCCTTTGCGAAAGGTGACCTCCAAGCTACAGACCCCTCCTTCCCGCGACTCCGGTTGCAAAAAGTCCGACGAGGACATCTCCAGCAGCTCTCTGAGCCAGGAAGCTTTGAGGGAGATTGCTGAGGGCACCAGGCGGATTGCTCTGATTGCCGCCCGTCGCCGTTCCCGAGCTCAGGACAGAGATCCCAGTGGGGAGGTCTCTTCTGTCCATGGTTTTGAGGAAGGGACTCGGGAGCTGCACCCCAGCTCCCCTCCGGAGCACCTCTTGAAGGATACGGAGAGCGTCCACGACCTCAGCACGGAGTCCCAGAGAGAAAAACGGGCACAGCACAAGGCTCAGAAGGAGCAGCTCTTGGAATGGAAAGCCGGGAAGAAGAGATCGCGCTCCCTTGATCCTACCTCCCCCAGGGTACGTCTGCTTTGGGGGGGAAATGGGTGCATTTGCAGGTCCATTCGGTAGAAAAACTAGGCAAAGGGGGAGAGCAGTAGCTGAATGGTGTCTGCTAGGGATAGTTCCAGTCGCTGTGTACTCTGCACTGCTACAACAGCCGCCAGCATTTTGTTTCACAGGCCAAATTCTGTGCCATGAAAAGCGAGATTCTGCAGCATGCAGAAATTACGCAATGAAGCACATGCATGTGCTTCCAATTCGTTGCGCAGTTCTTGTCCTGCTGTTGTTACTCTTTTGCAGCAATTCTTCTACAGTCGTTTATGGAAGTCAAACGGAATCCGTTCCAGAAGTCCGTTTGACTTCCAAAACGTTTGGAAACCAAAGCAACGGCTTCTGATTGGCTGCAGGAAGCTACACTCGGTACACTTTGAACATAAAACTAAGAAACGATAGCTGATGAAGAATAAACGAAACAGGGCCTTGTCCTGGAGTTAACAATCGTAACTGGAATTTGTTTTATTCTTTCAACAACAAAAATAGAGAAAACCATTGTTTATTGCCGTCCTGGCCTGAGTCCTTGCAGCCTGTCTACTTTATTTCCTGCCTTGTGTTGGTTGGCAGACACATCCCTGGGCTTTCAGGTGTCTCAGACCAGCTGCAGAGCTAATCTTTGCTCAACTCCCCTTGGTGGGGGGCAGCCCCTCCAGTGTGGTGTATTGGTTAAGAGCGGTAGACTTGTAATCTGGGGAACCGAGTTCGTGTCTCCTCTCCTCCACATGCAGCTGCTGGGTGACCTTGGGCTAGTCACACTTCTCTTTGAAGTCTCTCAGCCCCACTCACCTCACAGAGTGTTTGTTGTGGGGGAGGAAGAAGGGAAAGGAGAATGTGAGCCGCTTGGAGACTCCTTCGGGTAGTGATGAAGCGGGATATCAAATCCAAACTCTTCTTCTTCTCTTCTACCAGTTGCAAGTTTTTTAATCTTCACTCTTAACTGAATCTGTCTCAAGGCCCTGAAGGGAAGGAAATCTCTATAGAGCACTCCAGGGGAAAGGTAGTTGCAATTTCTGGGTGTGGTATGACGGCAAGAGGGGGGGACAGTGATGGACAACTCTAGGATTGATGTTGTAAGCAGGCCAGAAATATGCAGCTGTTTCACATGAAAATAAAAGGAATCCTTTTGAGGGGGGGAGATCATGTTGCTTGTGTTAGAAAAGCCCCCCTGCCTGAGATACAACTTTCTCCCCACCCCACCCCCGTTCTGTCCTGTCCTGCAGGCTCCCCAAGTAAAGCACCGGGTTCCCTCCAGCCATGCAGGTGATGGCCCAGATGCCCAGCTGCCCAAAATCAAGTCACCAGATGTCGTCAGCCTTCCCCACATCCTTCCAGCTGCCACAAAAATCAAATTCTCTGTTGGCCAAGAAACAGGTAAACTGCCACCCAGTGTGTCTTTCAGCGTTGGTCTAGGCAGCAGGTCTACTCAGAAGTAAACCCCACTGGGTTTGATGAAGTTACTCTTAAATTGGTATAGAGGGTCCCCCTCCCCACAATACGTACGGCTTTGTTCTCAAAAGGAAGTGAAAGTAATTCCTTTCTGACTTTAGTGTGATATTCTCTCTCATATCCGTCATCTACACACACACACACACACAGAGAGAGAGAGAGAGAGAGAGAGAGAGAGAGAGAGAGAGAGAGAAAGCCATCATTTCTCAGCCTAGCCTACCTCACAGGGTCGTAAGGAAAAAAATGGGGAGGGGGGAGAACCATGCTTGCCACCTTGAGCCTCCTTGGAGGAAAGATACAATATAACATAGTAATAAAGATGGGCGCTTTCGTTTCCTCGTTTACTCTCCCTCCTCTTTCCATTCCTCTCCAGAAGGAAACCCCTTGCAGATTTTGGCTATCAGCAGCACTGCCCCCAGCACCATCCAGCAGAGCAACGCAGGTCAAATGCGAGGTCAGATTCTCCAGAAGCGGGTCAAAGGTCAGTATGGGGGGCCATGATTGGCAGGGCATAAAACTCCAAACTGCACAAACCATCAGCATCAGGATCCAAAAGTCTGGAACCTTTTCACCTTCCACCTAAATAAGAATTAAGCATGTAGGGTTGCCCTGCCTCCTTCAGGAGGGAGTTCCCTAAACAGGGTGCCACCACAGAGAATGCCCTGCTTTGGGTCACTGTCTTGCCTTGCAGGAACTCTCAGGCAGAACCGAGGGCTTGGGGTGGTTGGTACTGGGGAAATAAGCAACCTCAGGAGATTTCTCCCAATAGCCACCTGCTTTTGCACCCAGGGCCTGCAGAGAACACCAGTGGGCAGAAAAAACAGCCGCAGCAGCAGCAAGTCCCCAACTCAAGGAACCCAGCAAAGTCAAAATAAAGGCTAATGGGAGATGGCTCCTCTCTTACCACCCAGATGCAGACGGGTTCTACTCGGCTTAAGATGCATTTAAGATATTGGCATTTGTGGATGATGAGAATGAATGTCTAGATCATTGCCCACAGATCATCTTGTAGCATTGGCCTTTCACTTAAACTGTATTCATCGTGGTTTACATTTCGCATCAGCTTTGTTTTTTTGTAAACTGCTCTGCTATATCATGTGTGCCGTCTGTAAATTTCGCAAAATGATAAATAAATACAATCAGGACATGGAGCACATTCGAGCACACATGCAAAATTGCATTTTTTTTAAAAAAAGTATTTTATTAGGATTGTCATAGCATATTGTTAACAAAAGCAAAAATTCCCTCCATATTCACACTGCCCGGCATATTCACTCCCTTCCCTAGTCTTGGCCACTTATTTTTAATTTTTTGCAGTCAAATAGGTATGTCTATTTACACACAGTTCGGGTGATACATCCTGCAAACATTCCCCAAACCAGCAGGCTTTCAATGCACTGCTCTGGTTCGCTGGCTGCAGCTTTCAGGCCTGAAACAAGCACACCTCCTCCTGCAACACAAGAAGGGAATCTCCTCTGCTCTCTCGCTTGAACGGGGAGAGAGGAAGCCAGCCGTGAGGGAAAACAACCTCGATTCAGTTAGGAAGTCTCTGAAGCATGGAAGAGATGTGGAGGAATTACAGAAGACGATTTGAGAGCTCTCCCAGGAGGCAGGAGGGAGGTGGGTGGGGGGAGAGAGAGAGAACTTTTTGGAGCTCTGCAGGGTGAGGAGAGGACTCGGCCAACAAGACCTAACAGAAGGGCCCTTCATCCTCCATGGCTAGAGTCCAAGTGGCTTGGACCGATGATGGGTTTACATCATGCAGCCTGCGCCCCTGTCAAAACATTTTCACAAAGGCTTAGATCATTTGGACTTCACAGGGTGGTGAAGGGAGAGAGGAGGAACTCGGATGTGCAGGAGATAAGCTGTGGGTGCGCAGAGAAGGGGGGGTGTTTTTTTCCTTGTAGCAGGCCACCCCAATCTCTCTCTCTCTCTCTCTCTCTTTTCACTCTAGCACACCAAAAAGAAAAAAAACAAATATCCATAAATACAAAACGAAAAGAACACCAGTACATCAACTAATAATCTCAAAGCCTTAAAGTAAAAATGGTCTTTTTCTATAGAACCGACTTTCCACCCACTCCTTACTTCAATTTCACATCAGTTGTACTGTATACTGCCACAACATTACAAGTTAAAGTTTAATAATCTTTAGGTAAAGGTAAAGGGACCCCTGACCATTAGGTCCAGTCGCGGATGACTCTGGGGTTGAGGCGCTCATCTCGCGTTAATGGCTAAGGGAGCCAGCGTACAGCTTCTGGGTCATGTGGCCAGCATGCCAAAGCCGCTTCTGGCGAACCAGAGTAGGTCATGGAAACGCCGTTTACCTTCCCGCCAGAGCGGTACCTATTTATCTACTTGCACTTTGATGTGCTTTCGAACTGCTAGGTGGACAGGAGCTGGGACCAAACAATGGGAGCTCACCCCGCCATGGGGATTTGAACCGCCAACCTGATCAGCAAGCCCTAGGCTCTGTGGTTTAACCCACAGTGCCACCCGTGTCCTTAATAATCTTTAGTTTTTACATCATACTTAGAACTGCTACTGAAATTATTTGAATACTGCGACGGACTTTACTATTATTATTTTTCAGATAAATTTTGAAGACTTCCCATTTTGATATAAATACCTGTTTTGGTTTATTTTTTTCATTTTTTCTGACAAGCTACCTAATTCTGCATATTCAGCCAGTTTTTGTATCCATTCTAATCTTGATAGGTCTTTGTCACTCTTCCAGTTTGCCGCAATCAGCACCCTTGCTGCAACCGTAGCATATAGGAAAACCCCTCTTACCTTTTTGGGAATGTCCAAATCTGTAATTCCCAAAAGGAAAGCTTCTGGTTTTTTATTAAAGGATATTTTTAACATCCCCCCCCCAATTCTATATAGATACCCTCCCAGAACACCTTGATTTCTTTACAATGTGCCATCCCAATCTCTGAATGGTGAGAAACGTCAGAGGTGCCTGCACTTACCCAGGGTTTGGTTTCACTGGACTGGGGGGGTCTCCGGAGACTGTGATGTCTTTAGGATATGGCGGTTTTATTTACACAGCCTGGGCACAGGATGGAGGAGCTCAGAGCATATACCACCCCAACAGATCTTGCTTCCTCATTAGGTTTCTTGTCTTGTGCCCATTATAAAGCAGCCGTGTCCCTGTGTCTGCAGCTTCAAGTATCAGCCCAAGACTCACATACACAATTCTCATAGACACAGCTGCACTTCATCTCTTGTTCTCCATCCTAGGATGATGTGGCATCCAGCCAGGTGAGGTGGAGAAACCCCCCCTCCCCCAATTTTCTCTGTCAACCTCTTTGGCATAGCTGTCAAGTTTCGGATTTGAAATAAGGGATCAGCAGTCTCGCCTATCCCGGGGACAGTCACATGTCAGTGGTGGGCGGAGCCAGAAGCAAAAGTGGGCGGAGCAGCAATGTAAACTCCAAGCGGGCTCGGAGCGGAGCAAAGAGGAGGGCAGCCATCAAAGAGGAGGGCAGCCATGTGCTCCGCGCAATGGAGCCCCATCGTCTTCTTGTCTGATCCCATCAAAACAGGACAGGCAGCAGCAGCTGCTCAAAGGCAGCCAGGCTCCGCCCGCCAGCTAACCCTATTGGCCGGCTGAGGGGCTCGGCGGCAGCGGATAGGGGCTGATGCAGGGGGAGGAATACACCCCCCTGTAAGCACGGGAAACGGCTCCCACTTGCTTTGAGGGCTGAGGCTTTTCTCTCCAAGTAGGCGAGGTCTTCCCACCCAGTCCCTGGCCAGCAGGGGAGGAGCTGCTTCCATTAAAAACGGGAAATTTAAGGGAAATAAAAAATAAGGGAGAGCAGCGGGAAACTGCTTGAAATAAGGGAGAATCCCGGAGGAAACGGGATACTTGACAGCACTGCTCTTTGGATATGTAAATGGGCGTACTTAAGGGACGGGCGCTGTGGGTTAAACCACAGAGTCTAGGGCTTGCTGATCAGAAGGTCGGCGGTTCAGATCCCTGCGATGGGGTGAGCTCCCATTGCTCGGTCCCTGCTCCTGCCCACCTAGCAGTTCAAAAGCACGTCAAAGTGCAAGCAGATAAATAGGTACCACTCCGGCGGGAAGCCAAATGGTGTTTCCGTGCGCTGCTCTGGTTCACCAGAAGCGGCTTAGTCATGCTGGCCACATGACCCGGAAGCTGTACGCCGGCTCCCTCGGCCAATAAAGCGAGATGAGCGCTGCAACCCCAGAGTTGGACACGACTGGACCTAATGGTCAGGGTTCCCTTTACCTTTACCTTTAAGGGCCAATGCCATTCCCTTAACAAAGGAGCTGGTTTAGCTGGTTCAGAAGCCTCTTCCACTAGATTCCAAGTGGAATTGGAAGGGACCCCAGATATCCTCCAGACTGACCCCCCCCAACCCCTCATAACAGTAGATTTTACCACTGGGATGAAATTTTAGAAGGAAAGGCAAATGAGCTGCTTCTCCCTCTGGCTGGAGATCATGACCCGAGTAAAACCAAGTGGTTCTCCCCACATGCGTGGAAAGGCATTTCCACATAGGAAACCTACATAAAGACAATCCATAGTGCCAGAATTTTTTTTTAATTATTTTTTTTGGGGGGGAGCTTGTGCAAAGCAAGCACTTTCCAAAGAAAAGTGAGAACGATGGAATTTAAGAGAGTACAGTAGGTACCCTTTGCTGGTTTCGGAGGCTCTGGGAAATGGTTTGCCATGCTACCCTCTAAAGAAACCCCACCCTGAACATTTGTAAATCATTTATAAATAAAACAGAGCAAGAGACAGTCAAACACGGTGGCCACAGGGTCACCCCAAAACCCAACGTTGTCCGATCCCCTCACTGCAAAACTTCTGCCAAAGTGTGGCATCAGTTTGGATTAGATAAGACAACGTTGGGGTTTGGGGTCAAACCCATAACCCCCCACTTTAAGTGAAAATTACTCCATTTGTGGGGAGCTGCAAAATGCGGGGTTCTCACTACAAAATTATTACAAAACTTTGGCACCAGTTTTGGACAACATTGGGTTTTTGGGTGACCCTGTTCGAGTGTCTATTGCCCTGTTTCTAAGGTACTATAAAACGCAGGGTTTTCGCTACAAAATGATTATTAAACTTTGGCACCAGTTTCGAAGGGATCCCAGGTTTTGGGGTTCATAGTTAATGAAGCTGCAACATTTTAAAACGCACACACACACACTGGATTTCTCCTAGAAATAGTAAGTGTTTATTGCACGGGGGAAGGCGGTGTTACAGGTCAGTAGTTTGTAAAGGTTTTCTACAATCAAAAGGTATAAAAAATTAAAAATGTCGCCTAAGATCCAGCGCCCTTACTGCATTTTCTGCAAAAAGCGTACATCTGGTTTAATATGGAATACGCGTTAGCGTCTTGATGGTGCCAGTTGCTTCATGCAGACGCTGCAAAACGACCGAGGCGGCATGCACGAGCAGCACCGATCCTGCAATAAACTCTCATCCCTCCGGACTCGTCCACCTCCGCCTCTTCCAACCCCCTTCCTTCCTCCCCGACCCTCGATTGGATCCTCCGGTGACGCGCGTGTTCGCTCCGTGTTCCGGCGCGCGCGATCCAAGGCCGGCAAGGCGCCCCCTGCTCGGCTGGGCGGGCTGCGAGGCGCCTGCGCTCGCTCGCTCGGAGGCCCCCCCGGGCCGGCCTTCTCGCGAGACGGGGCGGCGCCGGCCGAGCCGGAGGTGGAGCGGCTGCCGGGCGGGCGGGCGGTCTGGCTGGCTGGCTGGCCCAGGGAGGGAGGCAGGGAGGCGCCTCGGCGGCGGGAGGTTCCGCTGGCCCAGCGGCCCCGGGCAGGAGGTGAGATGAGCACCGGCGCTCGGGGGAGCCGGAGGTGGCGCTGGCCGCGGGCGGGGCGCGCTGGTGGGGCATCCGATCCGGGCGGGCGCTGCGCGTAATGCCGGCTGGATGGAGGAGCTGCCGGGCTTTTTTTCCCCGGGGTGGGGCGCGGGTGGGCTGAGCGGAGAGATGATGCTGCCCCCCAACTTCCCCGGCCCCGAGCTCTCACCCACGTGGACGCGCGGGGCTGCCCAGCTACGACGAGGAGGGCGCGCGCCTCTTTCCAGCCCGTGCGCAACGGGGCAGGAGGCGCACGGCAGCCGGCCGGGCACCGCGGGACGGGCCCGGCTCCCCCTCCCCAAAGGGCTGCCGAAGGTCACGCCACGCGACGGGGGTGGCGAGGGGGTGCTGCTTCTCCCACGCCCCCCCTCGTCTCGCCCCCCAGAGGCTGCCGGAGTCGCGCGCCGCGATGAGGCGAGAGAGGATTTCCTCCCGCGCAGAAACCCGTTTCCGAAAGACCCGCCTGAGTCTTCGGGATTAGTAGGAAAGACCTCCTGGTTTTAATTCGGATTTTTTTTTTTTTTTTAATCATCGTGGCCACTTCGTTCCCGGTTTATATCGGCGCTCAAAAAGAAGACGGGGCATCGTTTCCCCCGCTTAGGTCGCCTTTGCAAGTTGTCAGGTAGCCGAACAGACACCTGTGGACACACTTAGATAGCAGCCGGCGATGGGGAATCGCAGCGCCTGGCGCAGACTTTGTGCTTTGGTTTCTGTGGGCTTCGCTTCTAGTTTGCTGGTTCTAGTTTTCCTTCTGCTTTTTAATGGGAAATGCGACTGTATTGTACTGCATGAAGTTAGGAGTGGTCTCCTATTATTATTACTTTAAGGCTCATAAACAACAGTCCCCTCCCCAGATGTTAGATTGGGATCAAAGCTATTTGACTGTGTGCACATCATACATTTAAAGTACACCCAATTAGTAATGGGAAACTGTAGTTTGACAAGGGTGCTGGGAATTGTAGAATCTGTGAGGAGGTAAACTACGGTTCCCAGGATTATGGGGGCAGGTGTTTGGTGTGTACGGGGCCTCAGACTGATTCGAAGGACGTAGATCAGCAACATTTTATTACTTCCAATTCTCTTAACAGTGAAATTTACCCTCTCTCCGCCCCCCACTGCCGATTCTGCTACTGAAATGAAGGAAGCCAGGGGTGGGAAGGGTAAGCAGAAATGGATTTTGTTTGGTTGTCTGTTTGGAAAGGATTTGAGCTGAAAACAAATCCATTGGCTCACAATTCTCTGATTATCAGGATAAGGCTTCAGCACCTGGCTCTGTATAGTGAATATTGGGGTACTTGTAAAAAGCAAAGTAGATCCCCAGAAACCTGGAGTCTTCTCACCCTTGGTATAGACAACTGCTAATATTTGATTATTACTGTTATCATTATCATCATCATTATTGCTTACCTGCCCTTAATCCTGAGGTCACTGGTTGGGTTTCAACACCAGAACGCAATAAATGATAACCCAGGTTCACTGTGACAGAATAGCATTTCTGAGAGAGGACGCAGTGGGCAGCAGGGCGGGGGGGGGGGGGCGCCTTCATTCACCCCAGGGCAGCATTCCCTGATGGACAGCCTTCTGGTGGTCACATGCCAGTGGTGGGCGGGGCCGGAGGGAAGCAAAATTGGGCAGGGCACGGAAACCCACAGATTCCTGTGCACACGTAATCTCCATTGAGACAGGCAAATTCAAGGACCCCAGCCAACCAAGTGTGGAGCAGAGTTAGTGCAAGGTATGTACTGGGAAGAGTCCCGGGGACCACATAGGAAGCCCTGGAGGGCCGCCTGTGACCCCAGGCCTCAGATTTCCGCAACCCTGGTGTACAGCACAGTACTCACTATGAAACTTGGCTTGGCTATTGACTCATTTAATCGAACATTTATAACCCCAAACTAGCTTAGCATGTTGTTATGCTCTCTTTTGGAAGCTAGCGGGTGTTTCCATAGAATGAGGTAGGCTTGGGAGTTTGTTTGGGGTCTTTCTAGAGCAGAGCGGCTGGCTGTAGGGTTCGATTGTCGTGGGTCCCACTTTGAATTGTGTTGGGGTGGATACTTCAAACCTGTTTATGAAGTTCAGGCTTGGTGGCTGTTTCCTTGGTGCTGGTGGGGCTTGTTCCAGTTGTCAGCAGTTGGTGTGTTATGGAGAAATATCCCCCTTCCCTTTTTTTCTTATTTGTTCTGGTAGGCCTAGAAATGCTTCTGTGGTTTGCAATAGCCAAAGCTGACTCGGGCATCTGCCTAGCTATCTCCTCTGAGTCGGACTGAAAATCAATGAGAACTTGAAATTAGGAGTGTTAAAATGAGAACTGGTGCATAAACAGTAATCCCTCTTATATGCTCAGGGGGAAACACCACTGGAAGGGAAAAGGGCTTCCCCCACTGTCGATTTGCTTCCAAGTGAGAGGTGTGGGAAGCAGAATCTAGCATTCTGCAGGGCTCCTCTGTGTGTGAACTGTGTCACTTTGCAAAATCAGCAGTTTCCCCCTCAATGTGCCATGTTGACCCTCAATAAACCAGTGCAACTCCCATGTGGCTATCAGGGACTGCATATTCTGAGCCACTGTTAGAAACTGAGCTATAAAACCCAGGAGCCAAATGGCACCTTAAATCTAGGTTATGGCTACCACAATGATATGCCCATTTTGTGTGTGTGCAGGATTACGAAGCAAATGGTCTGTGGGGAAGTGTGAATCAGCTGATTTGCGGGGCAGCGCAGCACCAAAAGAGGCGTATCTTTTGGTGCTGTGCTGCCCAACAGACCAGCTGAGTGGTGCAGCACCGCAGCCACACTAGCCAGCCAGTTGGAGATGTTAGGGGCCAAACCTGGCGACCAGACACCTCCACTTCCTCGCAAAAGGCCGGTTGCCTGTTGCAAAATGCGACTGGCGCCCAGCTAATTTCGAACTCTGATGAGCAGAAACTCTGGGTGGGCAATAAGTCTGATGAGTGGACATAACCCTGTACTTTCTTGGAGTTGGTTGTCATGCAGAGGCTGCAAAGAGATTCGCTGTAGCAAAGTGGCCCAACATGGAAGGTTGTGCCATCAGCTCCAGGCTGCTGCTTCTAATGTCTAAGAAACTGATAGATGGTGGAATGATGAACATCACTCAGTCCAGATGCCAGGGGTGTTGCATGAGAGCTCGTTGCAGGACAGTGATTTCAAGGTGGCCTGTAAGTTAACATGGTTGTATTGAACATTTATTTATTTTTAAACCAGGGGTCCCCAAACTAAGGCCCGGGGGCCAGATGTTGCCCAATCGCCTTCTCAATCCGGCCCGCGGACGGTCCGGGAATCAGTGTTTTTTTTTTACATGAGTAGAATGTGTGCTTTTATTTAAAATGCATCTCTGGGTTATTTGTGGGGCGTAGGAATTCGTTCATATATATTTTTTCAAATTATAGTCCGGCCCCCCACAAGGTCTGAGGGACAGTGGAGCGGCCCCCTGCTGAAAAAGTTTGCTGGCCCCTGTATTAGACACTGGTCACATTTACACCATGCATTTGAAGCACTATGATACCACTTCAATTAATCAGGACTTTCCCCAAAGAATTCTGGGACCTGTAGTTTGAAAATGAGATCCTTAGATGTTCTAGCTAAGATTCCTGCATTGCAGGGGCTTGGATTAGATGACCATTGGGGTCCACACTTCTACGATTCCTAAGTTCATGTATGCATTTGCAAAATGACTAGAGGAATCTTGGTCTGATCCAGCAGGCTCTGACTAGGATCAAACAACAGACTCTGAATTTTGACTGTATTTTGACTCTACACATTTAATTTAGAATCGTAGAATCATAGAATTTTAGAGCTGGAAGGGACCACAGGGGCCATTTATTGTCCAGTGTGGGGCTTGAACCCACACAATCCTGAGATTAAAAGTCCATTGCTCTACCGAATGAGCTATCGCTTGGATATTTTAACTTGCAGTTTGACTCTTTTAGTAGGGCAGGTTGTGAAACTTGGGATGGTGTCAGGTTGCTGCAGTTACTTAGGGGAAGTGAAAAGGGGGAACTTGCAGAAATGGTTCCTTCACACTTGCATGAAGCAGTTGTGATATGGGGTGCAGAAACCAGAAAGTTAACGCTGCATAACAGCCCCCATACCTGGGTTGCACACACAACTGGCTTGCAGAAAAGGAAGAACGTGTTCCTATTATGACATATTCTGGAGGCAGCAATGCTTCTGAGTGCCAGTTGGTAGAAACCACAGGAAGGAAGGATTGCCCTTGGGACATCTGATTGGCCACTGTGAGAACGGAATGCTGGACCTGATAAAACAACAACAGCACACAAGATACATAATAATCTGTAGAGTTTTAAATATTGTTTTTTATTGTACTCTTATTATATTGGAATTTAGCTGTGAGCTGCATTAGAGGTTTGTTTGTGTCTGACTGAAAGGCGAGATAAAGAAAGATAAATCTGTACCTATAACTGTCTTCTTTGGCTATTGCTCGTAGCCGAGTAAGATTGTCTTCTATAAACACGGTTTTAACAGTGAGTCTGTAAGTGACTGCGGAGGCTAATTCTGGATCCACACGTCCTTCCACAGTGGGGACAGAGGTTTCTGGGTGGTAGTTAGTTGATCACGGTGTGGATTTGCCAAGCGTGCCTTCCTCTTAGCACGTTTCTCCCTTGCGTCCTGAGTTCGAGTGTCTTCAAAGCCCATGTCACCTTTGGTAAAGGCTGTTTATACTACAGCGTTCTCGGTGTTTATACTACAGCGTCCGGCTGAAAAGCGAGATAAAGAAAGAAGCAGTAAATCTGTACCTATAACTGTAAAGCCAGTTGGTGCCCTTCAGATATTATTGGACAGCAAGTTCCATCTTCCTTGCCTATTGGCTTCTGGGAGCTGAAGTCCTACAAAATTTGGAAGGCAAGCACATTGGCAGGCCCTGTCCGTAAACATGAATACAGCCAGTGACTACGGAGTGGAAATTTTTGTACTTACTGTGGAATTTTTCTGTGGAAAAATTTCCATGCATTGTTGCCTAAAATTCATTTGCGACATAACAAATAGCAAAAATTTAAAAAGTGTTGTGCGGTCCCTTAAGGACATTCATTTCACTACTACCTTCATATCCCTCCTTTTCCCCAAAGTGCTCAGGGGTGGCATATCATGAGATGAGCTTTCATGGAGTCAACAGTTCAGTGCATGAATTGTTATCCTGTGTTACACTTGGCTGGTGAGGAATTGTAAGCTGTGAGATGATAAGAGAATGAAATGCAGATTGTACCATCTGCGATAGCCAGTAACAGTGACAGTTCTGCAAAGTGTTGGTGGTAGATAATTTGCAGAGCACTGGTGTCGATAGCACAAGCATCCTTGCATCGATAAGCCAATAAGCAGAGAGAGCATAATAAAAATCCATGCTGTTGATTCAGCCCACGAGTGATAGCACCGAACCTCTTGACCAGGGGTTAGCAAGCTTTTTCAGAAGGGGCTGGTCCACTGTCCCTCAGACCTTGTTGGGGGCTGGACTATATGGGGGGGGGGGAGATGAACGAATTCCTATGCCCCACAAATAAACCCAGAGATGCATTTTAAATAAAAGCACACATTCTACTCATGTAAAAACGCGCTGATTCCCGGATCGTCCCCAGGCTGGATTGAGAAGGCGATTGGGCCGGATCCGGCCCCTGGGCCTTAGTTTACCTACCCATGCTCTTGAGGAATCTTAGTTCAGGTTTTAATCTCCCTTTGAAGTTCATTGGTTCAAGGATGACCACTTTAGTTATACAGTGGCCTAGGAAGTTGATGTATTCTGATTTATGGATATTGCTGGTGTCAGATTTGTGTACTCTTTTGCATATAGAGTCTGGTCTGTTTGTGATATGTCGTATGCAGAAAGGAAATTAATTTCAGACCAATAGTGGAATATACACATTAGAAGGTGGGTCTGTCAATGAAACCCTGATGAAATGGATGATGTTGTAGATACAAGAATAGATTTAGCATCTGGATTTGAACTGTTTTAAAGTTGCCTGTAACTTCTTTCAGCACGCAAAAGTATTTAGGCATGCTAAGATGCCTTCCATATATATATTTGGGTTTCTGTGTCATAAAATGTGTACAAATATCCCAGTAACTTCCAAGTGATTGCGTGAATAAGTTTCATTATAATGTTTTAAATCACATTTAAGTACAGTTTATCGACAGCCCCATCAATCATTTCTTCTGGCTAGGGAGAGAACTTTTTCAAGTGGCATGCAACACTTCTTAAAAGTTTTAATCCAAAAGTCTTGAGTGGTGCAATGCCTTTATTGGAAGCAATTCAAATGTCACAATGTAGAGGCAGATTTTTAAGTTCTTTCTTCATCAGGCTAGAAACATGTAGAACCATCTTTCTTGTGTAACCAGCATGGTGTAATGGTTGGTCTACAGCTGGGAGACTTGGGTTCAAATCTCCACTCAGCCTTGTAGCTAACTTGGTGACATTGAGCGAGTCATCATTTCTCAGCCGTGCCTACCTTCCAGGGTTGTTGTGAAGATAAAATGGGGAGAGGGAAACTGTGTATGCCTCCTTGGAAGAATGATGGGGGTATAAATGGAAGAATAAAAACAGAAAATAGAAAAGGCAAGGAGAGAGAAGAAATGGAGTGTGATGTAAAAGACAGCAATCTGTAATAGTTTTGAAATGACAAGCAGAAAGGAGAGGTGCAAAACAGATTCAGGTTCCAGTTGATTTATACGATTGGGGAAAAAATCCTGGTTCAAAACTTTCCAGAACGCCTGCATCACGAAATGCAACAAGGCTCATTTGCTCACCGCTGTTTGCACAGAGTGGGGAACAGTTTGTGGTCTGTTTGTCTGTTGACAGTGGCCTGCAAACCTCCTCTTTCAGCCCCTCCTCAGGTTCAATGTT
Source organism: Lacerta agilis (assembly GCF_009819535.1). NCBI lineage: Eukaryota > Metazoa > Chordata > Lepidosauria > Squamata > Lacertidae > Lacerta > Lacerta agilis. The sequence continues at coordinate 49,069,088 of NC_046324.1, forward strand.
TTTAGCTTAGCCTCTCCTGAGTCAGTCATCACATTCCCCCAGTGTCTTCCGAGGCAAGTGAACCAAAGTTCTCAGCCAAGAAAAATCAGATTGACTGTGCCCACTGAGCAGATTTACTTTTCGTTAAAAATTATAGGCCGCTCTCACTATTAAATAATGATTATAAATTATTTGCCAATGTATTGGCAAGCTGATTAAAAACAGTACTAAAAGACATAATTCACCAAGATCAAGCCGGCTTTCTACCTGGCCAACAGATGAAAGATAATATAAGGAATATAACAGACATACTGTGATAGAGTATCTGGAGGCCAGGAACAAAAAGATGTTTATTGATGTTTATTGATGCAGAGAAGGCCTTTGATAATGTTTCTTGGACTTTCATGAAAAAGACAATATAAATGATGGAGTTAGGAGAGTCATTTCTTAGCAGAATTGGCTCTGTATATTCTGGTCACAACACTTATGGGCCCCGGATGGCTTGGGGACAATTCTAGTTATCGATCCAACACCATCCCAGGCCATAAGGTTTTATTGTTGTGATGGTGGGGATAGCTCAGTCAGTAGAGCATTAGATGCAGGGTTGTGGATTGCAGAGGGTTGGACTTGATGACCCTGGTGGTCCCTTCCAACTCTACAATTCTATGATTCTATGGTTCATGTGCTCACTCAAGCTACAGGAAAGATTTTCTCTCCCTCGCCTAACACTTGGCATCCAATGAAGCTGAATGTTGGAAGATTCAGGATGGATAAAAGAAAACACTTCATCGCTCGGTGCATGGTTAAACTGTGGAACTCACTTCCATAGGAGGGAGTGATGACCACCAACTTGTTGTTGTTTAGTCATTTAGTCATGTCCGACTCTTCATGACCCCATGGACCAGAGCATGTCAAGCGCTCCTGTCTTCCACTGCCTCCTGCAGTTTGGTCAGACTCATGTTGGTAGCTGTCCAACCACCTCGTCCTTTGTCGTCCCCTTCTCCTTGTGCCCTCCATCTTTCCCAACATCAGGGTCTTTTCCAGGGAGTCTTCTCTTCTCATGAGGTGGCCAAAGTACTGGAGCCTCAGCTTCAGGATCTGCCCTTCCAGTGAGCACTCAGGGCTGATTTCCTTCAGAATGGATATGTCTGATCTTCTTGCAGTCCATGGGACTCTCAAGAGTCTCCTGCAGCACCAGAATTCAAAAGCATCAATTCTTCGGCGATCAGCCTTCTTGATGTTCCAGCTCTCACTTCCATACATCACTACTGGGAAAACTCCATGGACAAAGACAACAGACCACCAACGTGGATGGCTTTAAAAGCAGATTAGACAAATTCATGGAGGTGAAGTCTATCAGTGGCTACTACTAGGCATGACAGCTACACTCTGCCTCCAGAGTTGGAAACTGTAAATGCTACTAACTGCGGTGGCTGGAAGCCACCTGAGGAGAGTTGCTCCTGGTTTCTGGTTTCCCACAGGCATTTGGTTGGCCACTGTGAGAACAGGATGCTGGACTAGATGGGTCATTGGCCTGATCCAGAAGGTCTCTTCCAACGTTCTTGCTCTCTCATCTGTCCCTTCCAGAGGACTGGCTAAGTGTCATCACAGCACATTTTGTACTCCTGGGTATTAAGAGCAACATAAGAAGCTGCCTTCTTCCAAGTCAGATCCTTGGTCCATCTAGCACAGTATTTGTCTACATTGACTGGCAGTAGCTCTTAAGACGGAGAGTCTATCCCAGATGCCAGGGGGAAGGTGGATGGTTCAGATTTGCAATGGAGAATTTATGGAGAAAGACCTTTTAGAGGTTTTAAAGGTAAAGGGACCCCTGACTATTAGGTCCAGTCATGTCGCAACTCTGGGGTTGCGGCGCTCATCTCGCGTTACCGGCCAAGGGAGCCGGCGTACAGCTTCTGGGTCATGTGGCCAGCATGACTAAGCCGCTTCTGGTGAACCAGAGCAGCACACGGAAACGCCGTTTACCTTCCCGCCGGGGCGGTACCTATTTATCTACTTGCACTTTGACGTGCTTTCGAACTGCTAGGTTGGCAGGAGCTGGGACTGAGCAACGGGAGCTCACCCTTTCGCAGGGATTCGAACCGCCGACCTTCTGATCAGCAAGCCCTAGGCTCTGTGGTTTAGAGGTTTTAAGCTGTGTTAAATCCTTGGTCTGGGTGGAGTAGTTGAGTGTGGGTAAGACCTAGTCTGGGGCTCTGCAAAGGAATGTAGCCTCCAGTTAAAGTATATTTATTGAAGAAGCAAGGCACACACGGAGAGAAATAGAAACTTGCAATTAAAGAAAAAAACTGCACTGAACAGGAAACATAAATTCCTTGTAAGTGCCGCTGTTGCAGAAGATCTTACAGGAGGAACTTGGCTACTGGGAGCACAGTTGTTGGTTTGTTTTTGTTTCAGTGTGTGTTTTGTGTTCTCTTTTTGTATTTTTATGTTATGAAACGCCCTGTATCTTCAGATGAAGGGCAGTATACAAATTGTTGTCATTCAGTCGTGTCCGACTCTTCGTGACCCCATGGACCAGAGCACGCCAGGCACGCCTATCCTTCACTGCCTCTCGCAGTTTGGCCAAACTCATGTTAGTAGGTTCGAGAACACTGTCCAACCATCTCATCCTCTGTCGTCCCCTTCTCCTTGTGCCCTCCATCTTTCCCAACATCAGGGTCTTTTCTAGGGAGTCTTCTCTTCTCATGAGGTGGCCAAAGTACTGGAGCCTCAGCTTCAGGATCTGTCCTTCTAGTGAGCACTCAGGGCTGATTTCTTTAAGAATGGATAGGTTTGATCTTCTTGCAGTCCATGGGACTCTCAAGAGTCTCCTCCAGCACCATAATTCAAAAGCATCCATTCTGCGGCGATCAGCCTTCTTTATGGTCCAGCTCTCACTTCCGTACATTACTACTGGGGAAACCATAGCTTTAACTATAGTATACGGACCTTTGTTGGCAAGGTGATGTCTTTGCTTTTTAAGATGCTGTCTAGGTTTGTCATTGCTTTCCTCCCAAGAAGCAGGCGTCTTCTAATTTCGTGACTGCTGTCACCATCTGCAGTGATCATGGAGCCCAAGTATACAAATAATATACTATTAATAATAATATTAATAACGATAACAATAATAGTTGCTTGAGAGGAGAAGGAAGATGCTTCTCTCTTGCAGCAACATGGAGAGCAAAAAAACATTAGAAAGCAGACTTTTTACTTAACCTATGGCAATTCAAGAAGGGAGGAGTGGCGGGGAGAGATGTAGCTGGTTAGGAAGAGAATACCCTAAATGTATCCTGGTGTAGCGTAGTGGTTAGATTGTCAGAGTAAGACCTGAGTTCAAATCTCCCACTCAGCCATGAAGCTCACTGGGGTGACCTCGGAAGCCAGCCGCTGCCTCTCAGGCTACCCTACCTCGCAGGGTCGTTGTGAGGATTAAATGAGGAGGGCAGAACCACACTCAAGGGCACCTTGAGCCCTTTTTTGGGGGGGGAGGTAATAATAATAATTTTATCATTTGTATCCAACCATATGACTGGGTTGCCCCAGCCACTCTGGGATATAGATGCATTTGGTGGGAGCCGCACAAAATATTTTCACCTGTTAAGATCCCCCCCAACCCCCCCACCACCAGATTTGATTGAATACAAAAACTAACAGAGCATGCGGAGTTAGGCTACTTATCACAAAGAATCAAAGATAAATCCAAACAGGAGTTTGTCTCAAATTGGAATTGTTTTAAGGAATACTTGAAGAGTAATTGCTGCAATCTGAAAACGGTAACGGCCTTTGAGCAGTTCCTGTGGATAACAAATTTAAAGGGAAAATCAATAGATAAGAAAATACTATAAATAAAAAGGCAATGGACAAATGTAGGCAATAAGTTTGTTAGTACAAAATGGAAGAGACGGGAAGTCATTCATTTATGAGGAATGTTATGGTTTTAAAATTACATCTTTTTGTGTGTGTACCGAAATACTTGTCGATCTGTGATAATAACAATTACGAACATGCTCTGAAAACAAGAATATGTATAATTGTAAGATGTAAAGTCATGATGTAATGATATACTTGTGAGTAATAAAGGAAAAACTAATGAAAAACACAAACCCAGCCCCAACCAAGGGCCGGGGGGTGGGGGATGTGCGGAGAAGTCCCACTTTCAGCTGTCCCATCCTCCCGTTCCAGAACAGCTGTGCTACTCTAAAATGGCATTTGTTTTTCGGCGTTGCTCCCAGGAGTCAGCTGATTGCGCCCCTCCCATTCCAGCAGCTGGCAGAGACACATGTGCAGACAAGCTTGTAAAGGAGGTCTGTCAGGCGGAGGCGACGAGGGCTGGAAAAAGTTGCTCTCCCCTTTTCGTAAGGGCTTTGTAAGGGAGTGGCTCGGCAACGGTTAGCGCCTGCGGAGGGGGGGGGCTGCTCGTTCCAGAGGTCTCGTCGCCCCCCACAACCTGCCACGTTTTCCAGAGACCGAAAAAGGTTACGTCAGCCGCCTTCCCCTTTGCCTCGGGAGCTGCACCATCGCCTCGAAAATGTGGTGTGCCGAAAGGACCGGCAGCCAGGGCAGGAAAGGGCAAGCAAAATGACCAAGCGGGTGGAGGGAAAGTTGGTTGCAGCGTTTATCCAAAGGAAAGGCGAGTCGGAGGTAACAGGAGTTGGAGTTTATAAAGTTGTGGTGGAGAAAAGCTCTTCTTCTCTTCCTCCCTCTCGTAACGCTGGAACTTGTGGGCATCCATTGAAGCTGAATGCTAGAAGATCCAGGGCAGGGTTTTAATAAAAGTCCATCTTCGCGTCGCAAATAGTTAAAACTGTGGAACTCCTTCCCGCAGGAGGCCGTGTTGACCACCAACTTGGATGGCTTTTAAAAGAAGCTTTGACTTTTAGAAGACATCTGAAGGCAGCCCTGTATAGAGAAGTTTTTTCAATGTTTGGCGCTTTGCTGCGCTTAATGTTTTAACTTGTGGGAAGCCAACCCAGAGTGGTTGGAGCAACCCAGTTAGATGGGTGGCATATTAATAACAACAAAAATATTGACATATTCGTGGGCTGTCAATGGCGAGAAGCCATGTTTCTATATATACTCTGCCTTCGTCACAGGGAGTAGCAATGCATCTGGATGCCAGTTGCTGGGAGACACAGGAGAAGAGAGTGATTCTGTGCTCCGATCCTGTTTGAAGGTTTCCCAGGGGAAATCTGAATGGCCGCTGTGAGAACAGGATGCTGGACAAGGCAAACCGCTGGCCTTCTTACGCAGGTTTATATACTTAATCAAACTCTAATTGCCTTTCTCTGGCAGCGTTGCATAAAGAGCCAGCAACAGTGGTTAGTGAGCTGGATTTAGGCGGGGGAGATCTGGGTTCAAATCGGCTGACTGGTCTTGTGTCACAACCCCTAACTCTCAGCCCAGCCAAACCCACAGGGTTGTTGGTTATGATGAGAAAAGGGGTGAACCGTGAGCTCATTCTCAACTCCTTGGAAAAATAGAGGGTTGTTTGTTTGTTTGTTTGTTTGCAGGGGCGTCGTAGGGTGGGGGCGAGGGGGGGCCGCCCCTCGTGCCGCCCCTAGTTGGGCGTAACATTTTGGCGCGTGGGGGTGACTTGCGGCGGCCCCTCCCACCACTCCCACGCGCCGCCGCTCCCTCCGTCACCCCTGGAGCAGCAGCGCTGCACGGACGGGGTGCTCGCTCGGCCGAGCGAGCACCCCGTTCCTGCAGCGCTGCTCCTCCCTGGGTGAACGGTGGGGAGTGGTGGGAGGGGCCGCCGCAAGTCACCCCCACGCACCGCCGCTTGCTCCGTCACCGTGGGAGCAGCAGCGGCGCACAGTGTGTGCGGTGCTGCTGCTCCCGGGGCGACGGAACAAACGGCGGCACGTGGGGCGGCCCCTCCCATCACTCCCCACGCGCCGCTGCTCCGCTCCCTGCCCGCTGTGCTCAGGGAGCGGAGCCCGGGGCGAAAGGACAGGGGCAGGCCCGCTGACCCAACCTCTCTCCTTTCCCCGGGACGGCTCCGCTCACGGAGCGCAGCGGGAGAGGGGCGGGCCAACTGGCCCGTGCGGAGGCGTTGTTCCGTGCGCATGCGTCATGATGTCATGCGCACGGAGCGACGCCCCGCCCCCATGGGTGCCACTGGGCTTGCTGCCCCCAGCAGCCCAGTGGCTAGCGACGCCCCTGTTTGTTTGTTTAAGAAAAACATGAAAATATTTTGGCTATCAAGCCAAAAAACATCTTCAGAATGGAATACGCAGAAATGGCGAAATTTACCGGAAGAATAAGAAATAAAGATAACAAACTTTTTTAAATAAAAGAATGGAAATGGTTTATGGAATATTTGCAAACAAACTGTAAACAGATAAGAACATTGGCAGGGTTATTGTAATAACCTGCAGTTTTATAAGTGTGTATTTAAAGTAGATGAATAAATGAGCAAATTAAGTTAATTTGGATTTGCAGAGGATATTAAAAGTAAGTTTAAGGAACCGCAGAAAGAGGGGGAAGGAAGTCAAGCTTTGAAATGATTGTAAAATTAGTGAAATGTATAAAATTACTGAAATGTATCAACTTGAAAAGTATAAATAAAGTGTGAAAAACAAACAAAAGTCTTCAGGGATACTGTTTCACACCAACCCTTGTACGTTAGGAACCCGGGACACTGCTTTATTCTCCCGGTGACCCTTGATCCATTTATCCCAATATTATCTGTTTCCACAGCTAATCTCCCAGGCAGAGAAGTCTTTCCTGGTGCCTCGTCTTTTCCGGAGATGCCAGCAATTGAACCTGGGACCACCTGCATGCAGAACGTAAAGCATTACAGCGGATGCTCCCGATGAACAGAAGAAGCTGCCACATACCAGGTCAGATGATGTGTCCATTTACTTCAGTATTGCCTACTCTGACTGGCAGTGGCTCTCTAGCCTATCAGGCTGCGGCTTGAGGTTCTCTTAAGTGGAAGTCTTGAACTTATGTAAGCTGCTCAGGTGCTAAACCACTACCCTGTGGTCCCTCCCCATTGCAGGGGTATCTGGGGCATGTTCTAGGCTGAGCAATCAATATGGCCTCTGGTCTCATTTCACGTGACTCCTGAAGGTGCCTTATTCTTTTGAGTTCCTTCCTTCTTGTTCATTTTCGGCAGTTTTTAAAGTGTGTCTTCCCCTCTTTCTACTGTAGTTTCAGGACAATTAGGGGACGGATGGACCATGATTTATTTGATAAAAATAAATGGGTGGGTTTCTTTTAAAACCTTTCCCTGGTTGTATAGCTTATAATTGCATGGTTGTAAAAATACAAGCTATCTGAGAACAAATTGATAGACTACTGTGTCTATATGTTTGTGTACGTAGCACACCAAAGCCAGAAAGGCATTACTTTCACTTGCTTCTCCGACCTCTAGCTGTATTGGTCTGCTTTAATGAAATAAAACCCAGTGCACTTATTTGAGAGCAACCCCGTTAAACTCAGTGGGGCTTACTTCTGACTAGATGGGTATAGCATTGGGCATTCTATTCTGAACTAGCCATGGTGAAAATTGTAGCAGAGAGGTCTTTATTCCGGATTGGTTAACCCAGGACTCTTGTTTCTCTTGCTCCATCCATTGCTGGCCTTTGGCCTCTGAGACCTTACCCCGAGGGACAGTAGTTTTTGACAGAAAAAAAAGTTTCCATCCCCTGGTGGAAAGTGCTACCAAACCCCTGGGGCCTCGGTCTTGCCTTGCGCAAGGCGAGAATTCACCTTAAATCAGACATTAAAAAACCCAGGCGTATGCAGTTGTGGCTACGTGTTGCAAGGGAAATCGATAGTAATGGCCAAGTTGCTTGTCCGTCACTCCTGATCTTCTGCTGGAACAGGGATGACTGACCTGTGGCCTTCCAGATGTTGCTGAACCACAGCTCCCATCATCCCTGACCTTTGGTCATTCTGGCTGGGGCTGATGGGAGTTGGACTCCAGCATCATCCTGGGAAGAACCATAGTACAGTGGTACCTCGGGTTAAGAACTTAACTTGTTCTGGAGGTCCATTCTTAACCTGAAACTGTTCTTAACCTGAGGTACCACTTTAGCTAATGGGGCCTCCCTCTACTGCCATGCCGCCGCTGCATGATTTCTGTTCTCATCCTGAAGCAAAGTTCTTAACCTGAGGTACTATATCTGGGTTAGCGGAGTCTGTAACCTGAAGCATCTGTAACCTGAAGCATCTGTAACCCGAGGTACCACTGTATTGCAGAGTTGGAAGGGACCACCAGGGTCATCTAGTCCAACCCCCTGCAATGCAGGAATCTTCCCATTATAGGGCTTGAACCTATAACTCTGAGATTAAGAAGAAGAAGAAGAGTTTGGATTTGATATCCCGCTTTATCACTGCCCTAAGGAGTCTCAAAGCGGCTAACATTCTCCTTTCCCTTCCTCCCCCACAACAAACACTCTGTGAGGCGAGTGGGGCTGAGAGACTTCAGAGAAGAGTGACTAGCCCAAGGTCACCCAGCTGAAAAAATAAACCTATACTGCCAATACTCGTAGTAGACCGGCATACAGTGAGCAGCACATAAACGGCGCATAGAAATCTACCAAACCATTCCACGTTTTAAATCTTACATTTGTAATCCAAGAATTGAGAGAACAATGTGCAAAATCTAATACAGAAGGCACAAACAGAAAACAAATTCAAGTTTGTACAAAAGGAAAATTTCAGTCTTTAAAGTTCCTTTAGCCAGGCTCCTGTGGATATCAACGAAGGTGAGTCTGATCAGATGGAGTGTAGAAGATGTTACGCACAAATATTAGACAGGGTGCTGGTGTTTATCACCTGTTTCGCCCATAAGGAGTCTCGGGCTTCTTCAGTAAATTATCTCTCAAGGTTTTAATGTATTCAAATTCATATGTTACATCTCATCTTGGCTTAAGCTACAGCATTTACAGTGGTGCCCCGCTAGACGAATGCCTCGCTAGACGAAAAACTCGCTAGACGAAGGCATTCGTCTAGCGGAAGGCTGCCCCGCAAGACGAATTTGTCTATGGGGCTGCCTCGCAAGACGGAAAATTTTTTTCCCCGTCTAGCGAAAACCGCAGTTTGCATTGCTGCTTCGCTAGACGAAAAACCCGCTAGACGAAAATACTCGCAGAACGAATTATTTTCGTCTAGCGGGGCACCACTGTAGTTTTCTTCTTCAGAGTATTGTCCCTCAAGGTTTTGGTATATTTACATACATTCAACTTCATATGCTAAGTTCTTTCTTGGCTTAAGCATTTAAGCACACACACACACACACACACACACACACAATATTTTATAAAATTTATATACTGCTTGACTGTAGAAGAAACCTCAAAGCAGTTTACCGGGAAGAACCCAATAAAATTATCACCAAAAAAAATTACGATCATAATTTAAAACATTCAAAATGTTAAAACTGCAATAGAATAGAATAAAACAAAATAGAACAAACTTTCTAAACATCTGGTTAGGCTTCTCCAAGGGTTCAGAATATCTCAAAGGCTGTCACATGGAAGATGGAGCAAGCCTGTTTTTTCCTGCTCTGGAGGGTAGGACACAAACTGATAGATTCAAATGAAAATATTAAATATCAGGAAGAAGAGCAAGAGACAGGTCGACAGTGGAACAGACTCCCTCGGGAGGTGGCGGACTCTCCTTCCTTGGAGGCTTTTAAGCAGAGGTTGGATGGCCGTCTGTCATGGATGCTTTAGCTAAGATTCCTGCATAGCAGGGGGCTGGACTAGATGACCCACAGGGTCCCTTCCAACTCTCCAATTCTGTGATTCTATGCAAACTTATATGCATGTAAAGAAACACCTCAAAGCATTTTGCAAAAAGAATTAAGACAATAAAATTATCAGTGAACACAGCTGCATGAAAAATTCACACAATTATTAAGTCAGTGATCAGCTAAAAACAGACTGAAACATGCTTCAACATTTTACATATCTGAGTAGGCTTGTCGAAACAAAAAATAAAATAAATTCAGCAGGTGCTGAAAAGCACAGTGAAGGCTCCTGGCTGATGTCAATGGGCAGGGAGTTCCAAAGTGTGAGAGCAGCCACACTAAAAGGCGATTTTCTTACAAATGCGAAAGAAGTATTTTTGGAGTTGCCAAGTGGGCAAATATGGGTAAGACAATCTTCCGTATATTGTATGAATTTTACTCTTCAGCTTCCTTTTTAATATGTGTGTGTATGATTGATTTCCTTGGTTTACAAAAGTACCTGCCTTGTCTCTTTTCAGGTTGTATAGTCTTTCTTACAAATTAGTTACAATTGTTGTGAGACATTAGTGTTGAGGACAGTATAAGGTTGTGGAAGACGAGGGGGGGATCTCTCTTCAGCTTCCTTGAACCATTCTCCCATATTTCCTATTTGGGTGCTTCATTTTGAATGGCCCCTCCCCCCCACTGCAGCCGCTCCCCTGGGCGTTCTGTCTTTCTGACCAACTTGTGCGGAGAGGGAGACTAACCTTGTATTTTATCTCCTTACAGGTTCCCCACCGTCCTCAAACCGCCATGCTGGCTCTCAGATATTTCCAGCAGAGCTGGAGGTGAGCGCAGCATGAGTTAGCTGCTGGCGACGCATCCGGCCAGGATGACCAAAGCACGCCTCTTCCGCCTCTCGGTGGTGCTGGGCTCCATCTTCATGATCCTGTTGATCATCGTCTACTGGGACAACGTGGGGACGGCCCACTTCTACTTGCACACAACCTTCTCCAGGCCTCATGGGGTCCTCCCCACTGTGGCCAAGGACGGAGGCCAAGACTCAATGTCGGACGTCGACGAGTTCTTGGAGAAGCTCCTGAGCTCTGACCTGAAACGCGATGTGGGTCTCGGTCAGAAGACGGAGCCGCCAGCCCCGCACGCCTCCGCGAGGCCCGTCGCCGGCAACTTGGAGGAGAACGTGAGGGGCTACGACTGGTCCACTCGTGACGCCGGCGCGATCTTGGACCAGGAGCAGCTGCAGGCGGAGCGGCGCCGGACGCTGAGGGAGCTGTGTGCCAACTCCAGCTTTGCCTTCCCGACCAAGGAGCGCTCCTTTGACGACATCCCCAACTACGAGCTGAACCACCTCATTGTGGACGACCGCCACGGCGTCATCTACTGCTACGTCCCCAAAGTTGCCTGCACCAACTGGAAGCGGGTGATGATCGTGCTGAGCGAGAGCCTGATGGACCAGGGCGTGCCGTACGCCGACCCCTTGGACATCCCCCGCGAGCACGTCCACAACACCAGCACCCACTTCACCTTCAACAAGTTCTGGCGCCGCTACGGCAAGTTCTCCCGCCACCTCATGAAGATCAAGCTGAAGAAGTACACCAAGTTTCTCTTCGTCCGGGACCCTTTCGTGAGGCTCATCTCGGCCTTCCGCAGCAAGTTCGAGCTGGAGAACGAGGAGTTCTACCGCCGGTTCGCCATCCCGATGCTGAAGCTCTACTCCAACCACACCAGCCTGCCAACCTCGGTGAGCGACGCCTTCGAGGCGGGACTCAGGGTCTCCTTCTCGGACTTCATCCAGTACCTCTTGGACCCCCGGACCGAGAAGCTGGCCCCGTTCAACGAGCATTGGAGGCAGGTCTACCGCCTCTGCCACCCGTGCCAGATCGAGTACGACTTTGTGGGCAAGCTGGAGACTTTGGACGAAGACGCAGCCCACTTGCTGCAGCTCCTGAAGGTGGAGCACCTTCTCCGCTTCCCTCCCAGCTACCGGAACAGGACAGCCAGCAGCTGGGAGGACGACTGGTTTGCCAAAATCCCCGTGGACTGGAGGCGGCAGCTGTACAAGCTGTACGAAGCGGACTTCGTCCTGTTCGGTTACCCCAAGCCAGAAAGCTTGCTTCAGAACTGAGCGAGGCAGAACAGAATGAAAGAGAGCATTTGAAATACCAAAATATCTCTTCTTCTTTTTCCAGACCCCTTCCGTTGACATAACACAAGTGCAACTTTTTTCTATACTCTTCTTTTTTTAAAAAACAAACAAACAAACCACCCCATTGCTCAGACGCATAGAATCTCCCATTGCAGGAAGACTCCCCTTCCTCTCGTTCCGATTCATTTTATTAAATGTACCTTTTTTTTGTTTTTCTGTTAGGATATAAGTTTGTCCACTCCACTAGCTGTATTCTTTCGGGTGCTTTTTATTAATGCATTTTTTTAATTAAAAAAGAGAGAGAGCACGAGAAAGAGAGAATATTAATATATTAAAATATTTAATACAAATCATTGTTGTGGAATAGGGGAATAAAAGGGTGCGCCAACTTTTGTTGCAACTGTTCAGCTGTGAGTGTCCGCGGGAATTTTTCTAGTTGGGGCAGGCAGCAAAGTCAAACACTGTTAAGTGTGTTCAGGGGAGCAGGCTAGCTTCTCACAATACTTTTTGAAAATAATAATGCAGGTACATTTTGCCTCGTATCTTGGGTTCTACAAACGCTGTAAACTTATTCTCTCTCCTTGAATGATTTTTTATTGCTAAAAGCTATAAGCTGTCACAATTGGTCCCAGTGCGTAGGATACAAATAATTGATTTAAAACTGAACAACAACAACAGCAAAGCAAACATACAAAAATGCAAAAATCACTCTTGCATAAGTTAATCACTCCACATCTCACACTCCCCCTTATGATACTTGTCTTGGTGCCTCAACTTATTTGCAGCCAAGGCAAATTTTGCAACCCATGCTGTCATAAATAACATTATTGCCAGCCAGCAAAATAGAGATTTGCTCATGGGGAGGTGGGTTGGAAAGAGAGCAAAGGATGTAACTGAGGGGTTTTTGTCTAGAAGATGTATCTAAAGGGCATCATAACAAATAGTGTTGAATGTCCTCCATGAATCCCGACTCACAGATCCAGAGTCTTTGGTACATGGGGGGTGTGATTGAACATTCCCGTTAGATATGTGAAGGGCATACACTGAAGATGTAAAGCTGTAAAAATGCTTTTCTAAGTGGTGTATTCTCTCTCCTCGATGAAAACTGGAAAATGGGGGGTTATGGTTCATCTGGAGTGGGCGGGACACCTTTCCCTTCACCCCATAAGAATGTAAGAAGGACCTGTTACATCTGCTCAGCGGTCCCACCAGTCCGGCATCCTGTTCTCACAGTGGAAGACCAAATAATGTCTCTGGGAAACCAGCAAGCAGCGCTGGAGCGCAAGAACCCTCTCTCCTCCCGTGGCATCCAGCAACTGGTACCCATTCCTGCAGACATCCCTGATGCCCAGCTTGTCATTGGTGGGGCACTGTAGACATGCCTGAGTTTTGTAAAGATGGGTAGAGCAAAAGAGCCAGTTTTCAAATTGATGCTTGGCCAGCTGCAGCAATCTACTAAAGGGTGAAGAACAACAAGAATATTTTATTGTTTTATTTACGGCCATTGGCCCAACACATAAAAACGCAATTCCAAAACACATATAATATTTAAAACCTTCTACAGAGGCTGAATCCTCTGCTCGTTACTAAATAAAAGCACAGACTGTCCGACTATTTTCGCATTTTGGCTCCTAGATTAGCGGGGTTCTCCTGACCATACCAGAGCCCTTTTCCTCCTTTAGAGCTAAGACTCTGTTCAGGTATTTGACAAGAATATAATTTATTACTTACATCCCGCCCATCTGGCCAGGTCTCCCCAGCCACTCTGGGCGGCTCCCAACAAAAACACGATACTATATCTAATACTAAAAACACGATAAAATATCAAACATTACAAACTTCCCTAAACAGGGCTTCCTTCGGATGTCTTCCAAAAGTCAGATAGTTGGTGGGTAGGCATTCCACAGGGCGGGCGCCACCACCGAGAAGGCCCTCTGCCTGGTTCCCTGTAGCTTCACTTCTTGCAGGGAGGGAGCCGCCAGAAGGCCCTCGGAGCTGGGCCTCTGGGTTCAGGCAGAACGATGGGGGTGGAGACACTCCTTCAGGTATACTGGGCCAAGGCCGTTTACAAGGTAACCTGTTTCTTGAGCTGCAAAGGGCATTCTTTGTTAGCGCCAACAACCCCTTGAACTTGGCCCGGTAGCAGATCAGGCGTAGAGAGGCTGGTATAATGTAGGCACTCCACACATGTTTAAAGCAGCATTTTCCAAAGATGATCCCTGTGTCAATGTCATGCTGCCCTGTTAACCTGTGGCTCCCTCCTCTCCTGTCTTGCTGCCCCAAGCAGTTCATGCAGCAGCAGGACACATTTAATTCATTCGATTTATATTCTGCTCATCCTGCAGGAGCCCTGAGTGGTGAGAGTGGTGCTTCCATTTTCCCTGCAAAAGCACCACATGGTGCGAAGTGACACCCTGGACAGCTGCCGAGTTGCTGAAATGCTAAGGACAAGAAGTGTCCCTGCTTCTAAATGCAGTATCTCAGTCTGAGCCTAAATGCCCTTGTGGTGCACTCGTTACCCATGATGCAACGATGCCTGCCTGCCGAAAACCTTCTCTTCTTGTTATATAGCTTTGCTGCCAAAAATCTCAGAATCAGAGCCAGGGGAAACATGAGCAAAACAAGGGCCTTGGAAGATTTCAGCGCAGAAAGAAAAACACAAGGCTCGCTTTGTCAGAAGGGGAGTCTGAACGCATCGGAACAAATATTTTTTTTTTTAACAGAATTTTATTAGCATTTTCATAATATAACACAAACCCAACCCCACACCTACAAATACAAAAACAAATACAAATACACATAAAGTCAGGATTCTTCTTTCTTGTTTATATACCTTACACAAAAAAAAAAATTCTAGTTCTGAATCTTGACGTTTGACTTCCCCCGCCTTTTCACCTTCGGTTTTAATTCAATATACTATTTCCTTAACAACTTTTCTCTATAAAAATTTTTTAACTTTACTTAAAAAAAAAAAAACCTACTTATCTCCGTCTTTGCATTATAACCTAAATCATAACCAAATATTCTTATAGCTAAACTTAATTCTTCTGTCCTTTATCATGCTGCTTTTAACTTAAAATTCAATATCTCCTTGCTTATTTAAAATAATCTTGTAATTAACAGACTTCACACTCGGATTTCGGATGCCATGGCAGACCATTTAGATTATACATTTAATACTTCAACCCACTCCCCCTCTATCCATTGTCTTTTTCTGTCTTTCTCCACAGCCAAATCTCCCATTGTCTTCCTCTGAATGTCCACAGATCCAGGCAACGTCCACAACAAACCCAGCATCGAGCCTCAGGGCGTTCCTCATCTCCATTCTGGGCTCCTCCGATTCTTTTGCTCCTTCTTGTAAAAATCTTAATTCCATGTCCCTTGCCCCCGAGCTGCCACCTCGGGGTCTGGATATTGTAAATTTTCCCGTTTCAGGTTCCTTTTCCCGGGTTCGCCCAGCCATTTCCGACCATCCTCTAAGCGCCCCTCCCAGCTCTTTGCCAAGGCTTGATTCCATTGTGTAGAACTTTTGAAAAGCCTCCTCTGTGGAAAGTACATCCTTTTTATGAATAATTCCACTCAAGACCTGTAGTTTCCGATTAAGCAATTCCATCAGAGTTCGATGCCAGTGCGATCGCAAAGTCCAGCATTTTGAGAGAGAGGGTGAGTATCAGATTTCAGTTTCTGTCTCTTCCTTCCTTTGTCTCAATTTTTCCCACGACATACCAAGTCGCCGCCATTTCTCCGAAGCCGGAGTATAAAGACCAAAACTTCAAACGGAGATATTTTTTCCCCAGTTAACCCCCAAAGGGAGATCTCAACAGACTCAGTTTTTAAATTCCAAGTACTTTCTATGATTGTTGTAGCAGCAGTCACTTAAAGGGTTAATCTCTTTCACCACTCGAAGGGAGGGAGGCGGGCTGCCTTTCTTCTTTCCCCCAGAGCGTTCCAGGAATACAAAGAGTCAATCAATTACTCACAGCCTCTGGGTTCTTATCAGCTCCTTGATGACAGGTAGAACTTAGACGCTCATCACAGGCTTTGCCGCCGCATTTCCATCCCGGTTGGGGCATGTCCCCTATAGCCCGGCTCCGTGGTCCCTTCACCCCCACTCCCCCTTTACAGGGGGCGCGGGGGAAGGGTTCGGAGCCACAACGGGCACAGCCGGGGAGCCCAGGGCACGGGACGCTCTTCCCGCACCCCAACCGGAGCCCCGCTATGCGGCTGCAGGGCTCCTAACCCCCGGGATGAGCTGGGTGCTTCGCAGCCGAAGCAACCCACGACCACCCATAATGGCGTCAGCCGCCGGAAGCGCATCAGAACAAATAAATGTGAAGAAAATAAGTTAAATTGGCAATTATTTTTTATTTTAAAAGTGCCCTTTCCATCAAAAAATGTATTGGGAACATCACTTAAGAGGGCCAAGTGATGTAATATGGCCGCTGGACAGAACTGGCTTCAGGCTAATCTTTTGCAATATGGAGAGGTCATGTTTCTTTGAATTACAAGTTCATTGTTATTTCGTGTGCAGAAGAAAGTGTTGTAGGTGGAAGGAAAGGGGTGTGGATGTTTCAGTACTTGGTTTGGCATTCCATGTTGTGTTAACTTGAAACAACGTTGGGGTGCTCATCAACATTGCAGATGGCATCTCCCCATTGTATCCTCATGACAGTCCTGTGAGGTTGGTTTGGCTGAGGGTGAGTGTCTGGTGCAAGGTCACCCAGGGAATTTCATGGCTAAGTGGGGGTTTGATCCTTGGTCTCTAAGGCCGTAGTCTTAACACTGTACGAGTGGCGCTGTGGTCTAAACCACTGAGCCTCTTGGGCTTGCCGATTGGAAGGTCAGCAGTTTGAATCTGCATGATAGGGTGAGTTCCTGTTGCTCTGTCCCAGCTGATGCCAACCTAGCAGTTTGAAAGCACACCAGTGCAAGTAGATAAATAGGTACCACTGTGGCGGGAAGGTAAACAGCGTTTCCGTGTGCTCTGGTTTCTGTCACGGTGTTCCGTTGTGCCAGAAGCTGTTTAGTCATGCTGGCCACATGACCCGGAAGGTTGTCTGTGGATAAACTTCAGCTCCCTCGGCCTGAAAGCGAAATGAGAGCCGCAACCCCATAGATGCCTTTGACTGGACGTAAGTGTCCAGGAGTCCTTTACCTTTTACCTTTCTAACACTAAACAAATCAATAAATTGATAAGGGGGCCATTTTTGTTGTTGTTCAGTCATGTCTGACTCTTCATGACCCCATGGACCAGAGCACGCCAGGCACCCCTATCCTCCACTCCCTCCTGCAGTTTGGCCAAACTCATGCCAGTCGCTTCGAGAACACTGTCCAACCATCTCATCCTCTGTTGTCCCCTTCTCCTTGTGCCATCCATCTTTCCCAACATCAGGGTCTTTTCCAGGGAGTCTTCTCTTCTCATGAGGTGGCCAAAGTACTGGAGCCTCAACTTCAGGACCTGCCCTTCCAGTGAGCACTCAGGGCTGATTTCTTTAAGGATGGATAAGTTTGATCTTTTTGCAGTCCATGGGACTCTCAAGAGTCTCCTTCATGGATCACTGCCTTGTTGTGGCGAAGGGGCTTGAATAACTCAGGGAAGCTATGAGCTATGCCATGCAGCGCCACCCAAGATGGACAGGTCATAGCGGAGAGTTTAGACTAAATGTGATCCATCTGGAGAAGGAACTGGTAAGCTACTCCAGTATCCCTGCCAAGAAAACTCCATGGACAAAGAGGACCATACACTGATGGAAAATCTCAGCAGAGCCCACCTGGGACTCCTTTCAAAGCCACAACAACCCTTCTAGGGCAGATGGGCCTCATCCACCTGGGAAGGTAGCCCATGAAGAAGGACAACTCTGACCCTAAGACGGTTGGGTGGCGCCTTGTACTCCTTCTGGCAACTCCTGCAGCCAATCTGGTGCTCTGCTTTCCTTTGGCCACATCAGTGAGGCAGAGAGGAGGGTCTTGTCACCTGAGCAGCCCAGGACCTCCAGACACAGCCCAGGCTTGTACCTTGGAGAGGTCACTTTGGTGCTTCTAGCACAGCAGTTTTACTTCACCCCCGGACGCACACTCCGTTGTCTCTCCAGACAAATGGCAACGACAACAGTGGGGAGAAGGAAGCTGGCCAGGTCCCATCCAACTATTAAGCTGAAGCACTGTCATTCCACTTCAAACAGTCATGGCTTCCCTCAGAGAGTCCTGGGAACTGTAGTTTGTAAAGGGTGCTGAGAGGAGTTAGGAGGCCTCATAGTTGCCGGAGTTCCCCGGGAAGAAGGATTAATGTTTGAACCCCTCTGGGAACTGTAGTTCTGGAAGAGGAATAAGGGGCTCCTAACGTTTCTCATTGATGCTTTTGAATTCTGGTGCTGGAGGAGACTCTTGAGAGTCCCACGAACTGCAAGAAGATCAAACCTCTCCATTCTGAAGGAAATCAGCCCTGAGTGCTCACTGGAAGGACAGGTCCTGAAGTTGAGGCTCCAAGACTTTGGCCACCTCATGAGAAGAGAAGACTCCCTGGAAAAGACCCTGATGTTGGGAAAGATGGAGGGCACAAGGAGAAGGGGACGGCAGAGGATGAGATGGTTGGACAGAGACCACCATGAGTCTGACCAAATTGTGGGAGGCAGTGGAAGACAGGAGTGCCTGGCTTGCTCTGGTCCATGGCGTCACAAAGAGTCGGACACAACTAAACGGTAACAGCGTTTCTCAGCACCTTTTAAACTACGTTTCCCATAATTCTTTCTGGGGAAACCACGACTGTTTAAGTGATATGATTCTCCTTTAATTGAGATACGGTCATGTGCGACACCACCAGGTTAAACAAAATAAAAAATAATAAAAATCCTTCCAGTAGCACCTTAGAGACCGACTAAGTTTGTTATCGGTGGGGTTGTGGTGCCCGTTCTGAATGGCAGGTGGCGCCATAGGCCAACATAAGGAAAGTCTTGGGCTGCTGGAGAATTCTCATAGAGTTTCAACAAGGAAGCCATTGTGGTGTGCTTTGTGGGGTTTCCCAAAGGGCTTTGACATCTTATTGCCTCTGCCCCACCAGGCCTGAATAGGTATAATCCCTGGGGAAGTGAGGGGGAAGCTTGCAACAGTGTAGAAACCACGTTCTGGGAAACGCTGAAACAGATCTTTAAACCCACACCATAACAAGAGCCTGCGGGATCAGGCCAATGGCCCACATAGTCCAGCACCCTGTTCTCTTGGCCAGCCAGATGCCTTTGGGGAACCTGCAAGCAGGATTCGAGCACAAGAGTAATGCTGGCCCTGTGGTTTCCAGCGACAGGTATTCAGAAGCATCACTGCCTCCAACCAGTCATCAGTAGCCATCTCCTCCACCTCTTGAAGATTGTTATCAGTGTCGCCAGAAGGCAAATGAGAGCCAAGCTGCATGCGGGCGTAGAACTGGGAACATCTGTGGCCCTCCAGATGTTGCTGCTGACCCCCACCAAGTATGGATGGGATGATGAGAGAGAGTGGTACTCCAGTGGCATTGGAAGGGCGTCAGGTCCCCCATCCCTAATTCAAGTGTAGCCCAGCAAAATCAGATTGAAGACCCATGTAGCCATGCACCCAACATTCTCCTGCTGAATACAGTTCTCCCCATGAACTATTATTCTGTGGTACACTGCTCCTGGGCAAGGGGGCTCCACTTTGCAAAGCTGCATAAGAGCCATTAATGACCTCGGTGGTGCATTTGCCTAATCCTGCTTTAAAACCACCGAAGTCTGCGAGCTCTTGTATTTATTCCCCCGCCCCATGCAACTCTACGTTACAAAGATGTCTGCAAGTGTGACCTGAAGGCTGGCAACATCAACCCCACCTGTGGGAATCCCTTATAGAAGACCGCAGAGCCTGGAGACAGGCAGTCAGGCTGTGCATCCACAGCAGTGACCAGAGGAGGAATGATCACTGGGAGGAGCGCAGAGAGAAGAAACGCCATGGTGCATTTGCAACAGCACAACCGGACGCCTTCATCTGCCCCAGCTGCAACAAAACATGTCTCTCCCATATCGGTCTCTACAGCCACAGCAGGCACTGTAACACTCCAACAGTTTGACTTCACTCCCAATACGGCACTCCTCCATTGTCTCCCGAGACAGACGGATGCCAACAGCCCACATACACCTTCAGGTGTGAAAGCAAATTGGGATGGGGGCGGGGCTGACCCTGGCTTTGCCATGCACATAGCATTTGGTGATCCCCAATTACCTTAAGCAACTCAGCAGTTGGAGACTTCGTTGCTAATCCCAGGTCCCCTCGGCACGTGCGTTTGTCTTATCTTTTCATCATATTTACATTTCCCCCTCCCTTTCCTTATGGAATAAAACACTGTAAAGATAAACAGCACGAGGAAGAATCTACAGGTGGACAAACAGAGGTGCACCTGTTAGCACAGGTCTCTGTTTGAAAATGTTTTACCACTGTGTTTGCATTGTTCTGCAGACGCGGCCAGGTCATTTGTCTCCACAAGCGTCTCAGTCCCTGGTATTTTTTCTGTAACAACAGCACCAACTAAACAAAAGAGAGGAGGGGTAGAGATGAATGAGATACAATGTTGTGTGTCAGGGCTGCTGATTTGGGTACAGGGGTACACATATATCAGCCCCCCATGTCAGTCTCTTAGATTTCTTTTTAAATAAAGTAAATCTATTGGACATTTCTAAAGAAAGTTATGAAACAAAATGTGTTGATAACTCTAAAGCTTTGTCACTCAGGCAGCAGCATTTTCTAGGGATGCTTAATCACTAAGCTCTCAGAAGGAGAATACTGGGGTGGTTTCTTTCTCAAACTCGGGTCCCCAGCTGTTGTTGGACTACAACTCCCATCAACCCTGGCCACTGGTCCTGCTAGCTAGGGGTGATGGGAGTGTAGTCCAACAACAGCTGGAGCCCCAACTTTGAGAAACACTGGAGC
This sequence comes from Lacerta agilis, assembly GCF_009819535.1. NCBI lineage: Eukaryota > Metazoa > Chordata > Lepidosauria > Squamata > Lacertidae > Lacerta > Lacerta agilis. Next base: position 49,089,850 of record NC_046324.1, read on the forward strand.
CCTTTCACAACTGCCCTGTGAGGTTCACTAGGCTGACAGTTGGTAATTCAGACACCATATTTGTGAAACTTTGCTTGTTGTTGATCAAAGTCAGCATACACTTTGTGTGTTCGTTTTGATATTTTGCTGTAATTACCAGGGCTGTGAAACATTGCAGTTAAAGCAAGGAGGCTGCTTTTCTGGCGACGTTTAACACAATCTGTTAATGGTGTAAGAAGAGCGTGCTGGATCACACCATCTAATCCAGCACCCTGTTCTCACGGTGGCCAGCTCTTGAAAGGCCAGTAAGCAGGACGGGAGCATAATAGCAACCTCCCTTCCTACAGTTTCCAAGAACTAGTATTCAGAAGCATACTACCAGGCAGAGGGCCTTCTTGACATTGGCACCCTCCCATCAGATGTCAAGGAGATAAAGAACTACACAACTTTTAGAAGACGTATGAAGGCAGCCCTGTATTGGGACGTTTATAATGTCTGATGCTTTACTATGTTTTTATATGTGCTGTAAGCTGCCCAGCATCTTAAAAACAGCATCTTAAAAAGCAGAGACATCACCTTGCCGACAAAGGTCCGTATAGTTAACGCTGTGGTTTTCCCAGTAGTAATGTATGGAAGTGAGGGCTGGACCATAAAGAAGACTGATCGCCGAAGAATTGATGCTTTTGAATTCTGGTGCTGGAGGAGACTCTTGAGAGTCCCATGAACTGCAAGAAGATCAAATCTATCTATTCTGAAGGAAATCAGCCCTGAGTGCTCACTGGAAGGACAGATCCTGAAGCTGAGGCTCTAATACTTTGGCCACCTCATGAGAAGAGAAGACTCCCTGGAAAAGACCCTGATGTTGGGAAAGGTGGAGGGCACAAGGAGAAGGGGAGTCTTCTCTTCTCATGAGGTGGCCAAAGTACTGGAGCCTCAGCTTCAGGATCTGTCCTTCCAGGGAGCACTCAGGGCTGATTTCTTTAAGGATGGATAAGTTTGATCTTTTTGCAGTCCATGGGACTCTCAAGAGTCTCCTCCAGCACCAGTTATTTCCAATAGATTGCAGCGGGTGGCCCGTACCCGGCTCAGGAAATCATTTTTGCATCCCTGCTGAGTGTTTGCAAAGAGGATCTGTGACTTTTCAGGAGTTAACCATAATTATTATATTCTGAAGATGATTCATCCTTTGGGGGTTTCAGATCTGCCAGCCTTTCCAGTCACTGCACTGTCATTAGAGACTGTCCCGTAATCTTGTAGATTAAGGATTAGCGTGAGAAGGAGGGAAAGAAAGCAAATCCTTAACCACCGGGCATGCCAGTTGAATATTGTGCCCCTGCCAGGCATCCTAATGGTGGTAGAAATGGGGAGGCATTTGGCTTTTCCAGAAAAAGCAGCTAGGAAATACCATCAAATAAACAAATATATAGCTTTTGGGAGAAGGAACCTCGCTGCAGCAACCCATCTAATTTTACTATTTTTCTCTCTGTCTGATTTTTGTCTCTTAAGACAGCGACAGCAATGCAAGAGCAAATTCAGTTTTAGGGGCCCTTGCGTTTAAGGACCCCATACAAATTTGCTTGTGGGTTGCAATTTGTGGCCATCGAAAAAAGCAATGTTGCGTAGTGGTTAGAGTGTTGGACTGGGGCTGAAGAAACTCAGGTTTCAAATCCCTGCTCTGCTCTTGAAGCTTGCAAAGAAGGATGCGGGTCTGCACAGAATTTGCATGTCCTTATTTGTTTTATTTAGACGCAAAGTTAGAAAGAATAACTATGATTTGAATAGAACTGCAGTGCATCCCATCATAGTCAGGAGGACTGTGACCAGGGGCTTCCGATGGCTGCTCACTGTTGAGGGATTCTTTATCCTTAGGTTAGCCTGGACCAGGCAGCACTCCAATCAGAGGACGATCTTCCATAAGTCAGGGTTACATGCACACTATACATTTAAAACACTCTTGTGCCATTTTAACAGTTCTCCCCACAGAATGGTGGGAAATATAGTTTGATAAGGGTGCTGAAAATTCAGAGAGGACCAATCCTCAGCACCCTGAATAAACTGCAGTTCCCAGGATTATTTAGGACTGCACTCTTAAAGTAGTATAAAGGTAAAGGGACCCCTGACCGTTAGGTCCAGTCGTGGACGACTCTGGGGTTGCAGTGCTCATCTCGCTTTATTGGCTGAGGGAGCTGGCATACAGTTTCCGGGTCATGTGGCCAGCATGACTAAGCCGCTTCTGGCGAACCAGGGCAGCCCACGGAAATGCCATTTACCTTCCCGCCAGAGCAGTACCTATTATCTACTTGCACTTTACATGCTTTCGAACTGCTAGGTGGGCAGGAGCTGGGATTGAGCAACGGGAGCTCACCCCGTCGTGGGGATTCGAACCACCGACCTTCTGATCGGCAAGCCCTAGGCTCTGTGGTTTAGACTACAGAGCCACCCACGTGCATACAGTTTCTGGGTCATGTGGCCAGCATGACTAAGCCGCTTCTGGTGAAGCAGAGCAGTGCACGGAACGGAAACGCCGTTTACCTTCCCGCCGGAGTGGTACCTATTTATCTACTTGCACTTTGACGTGAGTTCGAACTGCTAGGTTGGCAGGAGCTGGGACCGAGCAATGGGAGCTCACCCCGTCGCGGGGATTCAAACCGCCGACCTTCTGATTGGCAAGCCCTAGGCTCTGGTTTAACCCACAGCACCAGAGTGCTTTAAATGTATGTGACGACAGCAGCGAAGATACTACTGGCGCAGAGATGGAAATATAGTTCCAACCAGAGAGGAATGGCCGATGAAGATGATGGACTACGCCAAAATGGCGAAACTGACTGGGGAAATCAGAAATCAGGAAGAGAATAATTTTAAGAAGGAATGAGGAAAATTTATAATGTATTTAAGAAAACACTGTAAACAACTAAAAATCCTTTGGCAGGATTTGAGTAATGCTTGTAAAGTACGAGAAACTATGGAGAAATGATTTATTTATTTATTTATTTTAACAAATTAGAAAAAATAAGAGAAAGATTGACAATGGTAACCATGGAAGGGCAGAGGGAAGTCAAAGGATTCAGAGAATCCTAAATGAAGAGGTGAATGATGTGTTTGAATTTAAATGTGTTATGTAAAACTTAATAAAAAATGTATTTCAAAAAATAAAATAAATTTTAAAAAATGTATGGTGTTGGTGTAACGCAAAGCACAAGGCCGCTCTAGTGAGCATAACCGTTTTTACTCCAATACAAGTTTGAAACAATTCCTTGAGCTCCTCTGCCAGTCTCTAATTCATCCATACTCTGTTACAAAGACTTCACCCCCCCCCACACCTGCTTGCCAGGAAAAGAGGTACACTCTAATGCTGTTTACCTACAAAGGAGCCTTCCATCCCTCGCTGTTGACACAGTGACCTCAGGGCCAACAAAACCACCTGGGAAAGTGGCTGCAGGGTAAAAACCCCTCTGTCAACACCCATCGCTCCTTTTCCTCCCTCCTGCCTCCCACTCCGGGAACAGGGATGTGCAAGTCAAAGACCAGGATATCATCGGAGGGTTTCAGGTTTTGTCTCTAAAGGTCGGTCCTCGCCTGGAGCATAACAGCCCTGGCACCAGCTAAGATACACATCACGCTGTGATTGTGTTGGTGGAACCTGAGAACGTCAGGAGAGCCCCAAAGGTCCCATCTGGCGTGAAAGTCCTGCTTCTCACGGGGGTGACCGGATGCCTCTGGGAAGCCTGCAAACAGGGCTTGGAGGCCCAGACCCACATCCATGGAGGTGGCCGGATAGTAATGAGGTTGGGGGGTGGGGGAGAGAGACACACACATCTGGAAACAGTTCACAAACTGGATTGAGATTTATTTCTTACAGTGGAAATGGGTTGAAGAGGGCTTCCCGCCGGGTTTAATGCACTGGAGCGTCACCTTTGGAGCTCTGGGTTCAAATCCCGACATCACTCAGGAAATGAGCTTTGAAGGATTTTATGTTCGGTTCCAGGGAGTGATGGGACACACATTTAAGAAGCATCCCGCATGGTGGTGATTGGCAGGCAGCCTGCTTTGGCCTGGTTGGAGTTCAGGGAGGGATGAAAGATGGGTGGGTGGGGGGCGAAGGAGCGACACAGAAGGTGGGGATGCAGAAGGAGAGAAAGCTTTCTGGCTGCACGAAACAGCTGGATGGCCTACAGAACTGTGAAGGCGATTTCTTCCACACATATGTCTGGGAAATTTAAAGCAGAAGAGCTTCCCAAAGACACCCGACGCGCAAGCCGGTTGTGCGTTTGTTGCCAACCTAAATTTTTGCCATCGTGTTTCCAGGGATGACGTGCTTCAGATGAGCAACATCGCAGATCATTGTTGTCAATGGGTTCCAGGGATAAAGCTTCTCACATGCTAGGCACATGGCTAACAGCACAATCCGAACCCTGTGTGAGCAGAAGGAAGTCACACTGCATTCAAAGAAAGTCCTATTGCATTCATAAAGGTAAAGGTAAAGGGACCCCCTGACCATAAGGTCGTCACAGACGACTCTGGGGTTGCGGCGCTCATCTTGCTTTCTTGGCCAAGGGAGCTGGAGTACAGCTTCTGGGTCATATGGCCAGCATGACTAAGCCGCTTCTGGCAAACCAGAACAGCGCATGGAAACACCGTTAACCTTCCTGCCGGAGTGGTACCTATTTATCTACTTGTACTTGACGTGCTTTCGAAACTGCTAGGTTGGCAGGAGATGGGAAAGAGCAACGGGAGCTCACCTCATCACGGGGATTCGAACTGCCGACCTTCTGATCGGCAAGCCCTAGGCTCTGTGGTTTAGACCACAGCATCACCCGCGTGGCTGCATTCATAAGCAGCTTTAATTGTGTTCTACTCCCTGGTATGTGGGTTTAGGACTGCAGCTGCACATCCCCTTGTGGAACTCCCTGCCTGTTGAGCAGCAGCTTGGTTAGACAGCAGGCTAAAGCATTTAAAGAAGAAAAAACAGGAGGGAAGACCCTTGAAGTTCTTCAACAGCCTCCCTTAGTCTGGTACCTTCCAGTTGGTTCAGAGTTGTAGTCCAGAACGTCTGGAGGACACTAAGTTAGAGAAAGCAGCTCCTAGCTAAAAGATGGATCCCACACAATATTCAACCCAGTTCCAATTCTCTGCTCCCTCTAAGGAGCAGGCAGAAGGCTTTTTCTCCCAACAGGACCAGGAGATAAACCAGCAGGCTGCTTACAATTTCTTGTCTGGCCAGCCTACAAGGGTTGTCTACCCTTGATCTTGTGCATCCATTCGGGAGAGCCAACTTGGTCCTGGGGCGTGGGTGCCATGCAGCGTGCGTGGCCCTGGCACTGAAATTGGGGGTGCCCAGCCCCTTCATGAGAATTTGTGAGTGCTCGAGCACCCAGGTCCCCAGGGAGTTGGCACCTATGCACCCATTAGATAGGCTTTTAACTCTCTCTAATTATTGATGCATTTTCATTTTCGTTTATGTAATTTTCAGCTTCCTGGAGGGTCCCCAGTGCCAAATCAGGGGTAAAAGACAAGCATGCTGGTGTCTCGTCCACCAGTGTCCTTGCGTCAAGTATCACCCCCACAAATGGGTTTTCTGTATGCCAAAAGTCCAGGAACATCCTCGGATGCTAGTGAGGGATACTTTTTGCCAGGACACTCTGTTCTTCTCGGTCATGCCAGGAAACTTTTTAATTCGTTGCTAGGTCGCTCCCCAAAGATGTCTGAAAGAAACGGTCAACAAATAGCTTCCTTGGGAGTGGCTGGCATCTTCACCACCAGCCTGGGATCTCAAATAGAGGCTGCTCATATCGGTGGAGATCTGGTACATTCCTTTAAAGAAAAAAAAGACAGATTAGGGCGAGGGAAAAGAGAAATCAATAATAATAATAATAATAATAATAATAATAATTAACTACATTGCTCGTTATGCGTTTGAGTCTCAGGTGCGCTAGTTTTCCCCTAGCCTCACAACAAGGCCGCAAAGAACTGGCTTTGCAATACTGAACTCTGCAAAATTAATGCATTAGCATGCTTGGTGTCCTGACTTTTTTTTTTTTTTTTTTGCAGGGAGGGCTATGCTTAGATTTCTATTTTACAGGAAGCTTTTCGTGTCCTCGTTCAACCTTCCCAGCATCAGCCACAAGAATGTGGGTTCAGAAGCAGGCACAAGGAACGAGGGGGGTGGGATATCTCCCCAGTGTGAGAGATGGCCTCTTCCTCTCAAAGCTATCATTATATGTCATAGCGAAATTCCTCTGTTGGTATTGAATAGCATTCATTGGTTGTCATGTTCCTTTGCTCAAAAAAGGGCTCATGCTCAGTTCCCTTTTTGTAATTAATTTTTTATTGGGATTTTTAACATAACAGGATTAAAATCAGCAAACTGTAAAAAAAAGAAAAAAGAAAATAGAGAAAACCATAGCATTGTAGTTGCACCGAGTAGTGCACAGAACATGGTAAGTGCCTGGGAACAATCCTGAAAGCATTCTATAAAGGAACCATCAATTAAGCTTCATTAAAAGAATGAACTGAAGTCAAGGAAAGGCGATTAGCTGGCGGTAAAATGGATGCATTTATACAAACTGGAATGGCACTGCTTGATTTGTTTTCTCCCCTGGCTGGACTGCATCCCTGAGTCAATTTATCATTCATAGCTAGTTGCCCGATCTGAGCAAACCAAAATTTAACAAAAAGACCCTACAGAAGTTTCCAATGACACCCAATTTCTAGATGGGCTCCAAGCAGTCATGTAATGATCAGATCTCAGTGGGTCAAAGAATGTCTGTCGAAACAGAGAAGATATAACAAGGGGCCTGGTTGCTGTGTGATTTGACTAACATGAGTAAATACAGTGGTACCTCGGTTTAAGAACAGCCCTGTTTATGAACAATTCGGTTTACGAACTTCGCAAAACCAAAAGCAGTGTCCCGGTTGAACTCTGGGCACCACAGTTCAAGAAGGATACTGACAAGCTGGAACGTGTCCAGAGGAGGGCAACCAAAATGGTCCAAGGCCTGCAAACGATGCCTTGCGAGGAACGGCTTAGGGAGCTGGGTATGTTTAGCCTGCAGAAGAGAAGGTTAAGGGGTGATATGATAGCCATGTTCAAATATATAAAGGATGTCATATAGAGGAGGGAGAAAGGTTGTTTTCTGCTGCTCCAGAGAAGCGGACACGGGGCAATGGATTCAAGCTACAAGAAAGAAGATTCCACCTAAACATTAGGAAGAACTTCCTGACAGTAAGAGCTGTCCGACAGTGGGATTTGCTGCCAAGGAGTGTGGTGGAGTCTCCTCCTTTGGAGGTCTTTAAGTGGAGGCTTGACAGCCACCTGTCAGGAATGCTTTGATGG